>NC_138312.1:60667500-60860000 GCF_965601325.2 Salmo salar | reverse complement strand
AAACTATTATCTAACGTGTTGCAGCATTAAAAACTATTATCCTACATGTTGCAGCATTAAAAACTATTATCTAACGTGTTGCAGCATTAAAAACTATTATCCTACGTGTTGCAGCATTAAAAACTATTATCCTACGTGTTGCAGCATTAAAAACTATTATCCTACGTGTTGCAGCATTAAAAACTATTATCTAATGTGTTGCAGCATTAAAAACTATTATCTAACGTGTTGCAGCATTAAAAACTATTATCCTACGTGTTGCAGCATTAAAAACTATTGTCCTACGTGTTGCAGCATTAAAAACAATTGTCCTACGTGTTGCAGCACTAAAAACTATTATCTAATGTGTTGCAGCACTAAAAACTATTATCCTACGTGTTGCAGCACTAAAAACTATTATCCTACGTGTTGCAGCATAAAAAACTATTGTCCTACGTGTTGCAGCATTAAGAACTATTTTCCTACATGTTGCAGCACTAAAAACTATTATCCTACAGGTTGCAGCAGTAAAAACTATTATCTAATGTGTTGCAGCATTAAAAACTATTGTCCTACGTGTTGCAGCACTAAAAACTATTATCTAACGTGTTGCAGCATTACAAACTATTATCCTACGTGTTGCAGCACTAAAAACTATTATCCTACGTGTTGCAGCATTAAAAACTATTGTCCTACGTGTTGCAGCATTAAAAACTATTATCCTACGTGTTGCAGCATTAAAAACTATTGTCCTACGTGTTGCAGCATTAAAAACTATTATCCTACGTGTTGCAGCACTAAAAACTATTGTCCTACGTGTTGCAGCATAAAAAACTATTATCCTACGTGTTGCAGCACTAAAAACTATTATCCTACGTGTTGCAGCACTAAAAACTATTATCTAACGTGTTGCAGCATTAAAAACTATTATCTAACGTGTTTCAGCACTAAAAACTATTATCTAATGTGTTGCAACATTAAAAACTATTATCCTACGTGTTGCAGCATTAAAAACTATTATCCTAAGTGTTGCAGCATTAAAAACTATTATCCTACGTGTTGCAGCGTTAAAAACTATTATCTAACGTGTTTCAGCACTAAAAACTATTATCTAATGTGTTGCAGCATTAAAAACTATTATCTAATGTGTTGCAGCACTAAAAACTATTATCTAACGTGTTTCAGCACTAAAAACTATTATCTAACGTGTTGCAGCATTAAAAACTATTATCATACGTGTTGCAGCAGTAAAAACTATTATCCTACGTGTTGCAGCACTAAAAACTATTATCTAACGTGTTGCAGCATTAAAAACTATTATCCTACGTGTTGCAGCACTAAAAACTATTATCCTACGTGTTGCAGCACTAAAAACTATTATCCTACGTGTTGCAGCACTAAAAACTATTATCTAACGTGTTGCAGCATTAAAAACTATTATCCTACGTGTTGCAGCATTAAAAACTATTATCTAACGTGTTGCAGCATTAAAAACTATTATCCTACGTGTTTCAGCATTAAAAACTATTATCCTACGTGTTGCAGCATTAAAAACTATTATCCTACGTGTTGCAGCATTAAAAACTATTATCTAATGTGTTGCAGCATTAAAAACTATTATCTAACGTGTTGCAGCATTAAAAACTATTATCCTACGTGTTGCAGCATTAAAAACTATTGTCCTACGTGTTGCAGCTTTAAAAACTATTGTCCTACGTGTTGCAGCACTAAAAACTATTATCTAATGTGTTGCAGCACTAAAAACTATTATCCTACGTGTTGCAGCACTAAAAACTATTATCCTACGTGTTGCAGCATAAAAAACTATTGTCCTACGTGTTGCAGCATTAAGAACTATTTTCCTACGTGTTGCAGCACTAAAAACTATTATCCTACATGTTGCAGCAGTAAAAACTATTATCTAATGTGTTGCAGCATTAAAAACTATTGTCCTAAGTGTTGCAGCACTAAAAACTATTATCTAACGTGTTGCAGCATTAAAAACTATTATCCTACGTGTTGCAGCACTAAAAACTATTATCCTACGTGTTGCAGCATTAAAAACTATTGTCCTACGTGTTGCAGCATTAAAAACTATTATCCTACGTGTTGCAGCACTAAAAACTATTATCCTACGTGTTGCAGCACTAAAAACTATTATCTAACGTGTTGCAGCATTAAAAACTATTATCCTACGTGTTGCAGCACTAAAAACTATTATCCTACGTGTTGCAGCACTAAAAACTATTATCCTACGTGTTGCAGCACTAAAAACTATTATCTAACGTGTTGCAGCATTAAAAACTATTATCCTACGTGTTGCAGCATTAAAAACTATTATCTAATGTGTTGCAGCATTAAAAACTATTATCCTACGTGTTGCAGCATTAAAAACTATTATCCTACGTGTTGCAGCATTAAAAACTGTTATCCTACGTGTTGCAGCATTAAAAACTATTATCTAATGTGTTGCAGCATTAAAAACTATTATCTAACGTGTTGCAGCATTAAAAACTATTATCCTACGTGTTGCAGCATTAAAAACTATTATCTAATGTGTTGCAGCATTAAAAACTATTATCTAACGTGTTGCAGCATTAAAAACTATTATCCTACGTGTTGCAGCATTAAAAACTATTGTCCTACGTGTTGCAGCATTAAAAACAATTGTCCTACGTGTTGCAGCACTAAAAACTATTATCTAATGTGTTGCAGCACTAAAAACTATTATCCTACGTGTTGCAGCACTAAAAACTATTATCCTACGTGTTGCAGCATAAAAAACTATTGTCCTACGTGTTGCAGCATTAAGAACTATTTTCCTACATGTTGCAGCACTAAAAACTATTATCCTACAGGTTGCAGCAGTAAAAACTATTATCTAATGTGTTGCAGCATTAAAAACTATTGTCCTACGTGTTGCAGCACTAAAAACTATTATCTAACGTGTTGCAGCATTACAAACTATTATCCTACGTGTTGCAGCACTAAAAACTATTATCCTACGTGTTGCAGCATTAAAAACTATTGTCCTACGTGTTGCAGCATTAAAAACTATTATCCTACGTGTTGCAGCATTAAAAACTATTGTCCTACGTGTTGCAGCATTAAAAACTATTATCCTACGTGTTGCAGCACTAAAAACTATTGTCCTACGTGTTGCAGCATAAAAAACTATTATCCTACGTGTTGCAGCACTAAAAACTATTATCCTACGTGTTGCAGCACTAAAAACTATTATCTAACGTGTTGCAGCATTAAAAACTATTATCTAACGTGTTTCAGCACTAAAAACTATTATCTAATGTGTTGCAACATTAAAAACTATTATCCTACGTGTTGCAGCATTAAAAACTATTATCCTAAGTGTTGCAGCATTAAAAACTATTATCCTACGTGTTGCAGCGTTAAAAACTATTATCTAACGTGTTTCAGCACTAAAAACTATTATCTAATTCGTTGCAGCATTAAAAACTATTATCTAATGTGTTGCAGCACTAAAAACTATTATCTAACGTGTTTCAGCACTAAAAACTATTATCTAACGTGTTGCAGCATTAAAAACTATTATCATACGTGTTGCAGCAGTAAAAACTATTATCCTACGTGTTGCAGCACTAAAAACTATTATCTAACGTGTTGCAGCATTAAAAACTATTATCCTACGTGTTGCAGCACTAAAAACTATTATCCTACGTGTTGCAGCACTAAAAACTATTATCCTACGTGTTGCAGCACTAAAAACTATTATCTAACGTGTTGCAGCATTAAAAACTATTATCCTACGTGTTGCAGCATTAAAAACTATTATCTAACGTGTTGCAGCATTAAAAACTATTATCCTACGTGTTTCAGCATTAAAAACTATTATCCTACGTGTTGCAGCATTAAAAACTATTATCCTACGTGTTGCAGCATTAAAAACTATTATCTAATGTGTTGCAGCATTAAAAACTATTATCTAACGTGTTGCAGCATTAAAAACTATTATCCTACGTGTTGCAGCATTAAAAACTATTGTCCTACGTGTTGCAGCTTTAAAAACTATTGTCCTACGTGTTGCAGCACTAAAAACTATTATCTAATGTGTTGCAGCACTAAAAACTATTATCCTACGTGTTGCAGCACTAAAAACTATTATCCTACGTGTTGCAGCATAAAAAACTATTGTCCTACGTGTTGCAGCATTAAGAACTATTTTCCTACGTGTTGCAGCACAAAAACTATTATCCTACATGTTGCAGCAGTAAAAACTATTATCTAATGTGTTGCAGCATTAAAAACTATTGTCCTAAGTGTTGCAGCACTAAAAACTATTATCTAACGTGTTGCAGCATTAAAAACTATTATCCTACGTGTTGCAGCACTAAAAACTATTATCCTACGTGTTGCAGCATTAAAAACTATTGTCCTACGTGTTGCAGCATTAAAAACTATTATCCTACGTGTTGCAGCACTAAAAACTATTATCCTACGTGTTGCAGCACTAAAAACTATTATCTAACGTGTTGCAGCATTAAAAACTATTATCCTACGTGTTGCAGCACTAAAAACTATTATCCTACGTGTTGCAGCACTAAAAACTATTATCCTACGTGTTGCAGCACTAAAAACTATTATCTAACGTGTTGCAGCATTAAAAACTATTATCCTACGTGTTGCAGCATTAAAAACTATTATCTAATGTGTTGCAGCATTAAAAACTATTATCCTACGTGTTGCAGCATTAAAAACTATTATCCTACGTGTTGCAGCATTAAAAACTGTTATCCTACGTGTTGCAGCATTAAAAACTATTATCTAATGTGTTGCAGCATTAAAAACTATTATCTAACGTGTTGCAGCATTAAAAACTATTATCCTACGTGTTGCAGCATTAAAAACTATTGTCCTACGTGTTGCAGCACTAAAAACTATTATCTAATGTGTTGCAGCACTAAAAACTATTATCCTACGTGTTGCAGCACTAAAAACTATTATCCTACGTGTTGCAGCATAAAAAACTATTGTCCTACGTGTTGCAGCATTAAAAACTATTGTCCTATGTGTTGCAGCACTAAAAACTATTATCCTACATGTTGCAGCAGTAAAAACTATTATCTAATGTGTTGCAGCATTAAAAACTATTGTCCTACGTGTTGCAGCACTAAAAACTATTATCTAACGTGTTGCAGCATTAAAAACTATTATCTAATGTGTTGCAGCATTAAAAACTATTGTCCTACGTGTTGCAGCACTAAAAACTATTATCCTACATGTTGCAGCAGTAAAAACTATTATCTAATGTGTTGCAGCATTAAAAACTATTGTCCTACGTGTTGCAGCACTAAAAACTATTATCCTACATGTTGCAGCAGTAAAAACTATTATCTAATGTGTTGCAGCATTAAAAACCATTGTCCTACGTGTTGCAGCACTAAAAACTATTATCTAACGTGTTGCAGCATTAAAAACTATTATCCTCCGTGTTGCAGCACTAAAAACTATTATCCTACGTGTTGCAGCATTAAAAACTATTATCCTACGAGTTGCAGCATTAAAAACTATTGTCCTACGTGTTGCAGCATTAAAAACTATTATCCTACGAGTTAAAAACTATTGTCCTACGTGTTGCAGCATTAAAAACTATTATCCTACGTGTTGCAGCACTAAAAACTATTATCCTACGTGTTGCAGCATTAAAAACTATTATCCTACGTGTTGCAGCATTAAAAACTATTATCTAACGTGTTGCAGCATTAAAAACTATTTCCTACGTGTTGCAGCACTAAAAACTATTATCTAACGTGTTGCAGCATTAAAAACTATTATCCCACGTGTTGCAGCATTAAAAACTATTATCCTACGTGTTGCAGCATTAAAAACTATTATCTAACATGTTGCAGCGTTAAAAACTATTATGTAACGTGTTGCAGCATTAAAAACTATTATCCTACGTGTTGCAGCACTAAAAACTATTATCCTACGTGTTGCAGCACTAAAAACTATTATCTAACGTGTTGCAGCATTAAAAACTATTATCCTACGTGTTGCAGCACTAAAAACTATTATCCTACGTGTTGCAGCATTAAAAACTATTGTCCTACGTGTTGCAGCATTAAAAACTATTAACCTACGTGTTGCAGCATTAAAAACTATTGTCCTACGTGTTGCAGCATTAAAAACTATTATCCTACGTGTTGCAGCACTAAAAACTATTATCCTACGTGTTGCAGCATTAAAAACTATTATCTAACGTGTTTCAACACTAAAAACTATTATCTAATGTGTTGCAGCATTAAAAACTATTATCCTACGTGTTGCAGCATTAAAAACTATTATCCTAAGTGTTGCAGCATTAAAAACTATTATCCTACGTGTTGCAGCGTTAAAAACTATTATCTAACGTGTTTCAGCACTAAAAACTATTATCTAATGTGTTGCAGCATTAAAAACTATTATCTAATGTGTTGCAGCACTAAAAACTATTATCTAACGTGTTTCAGCACTAAAAACTATTATCTAACGTGTTGCAGCATTAAAAACTATTATCCTACGTGTTGCAGCACTAAAAACTATTATCCTACGTGTTGCAGCACTAAAAACTATTATCTAACGTGTTGCAGCATTAAAAACTATTATCCTACGTGTTGCAGCACTAAAAACTATTATCCTACGTGTTGCAGCACTAAAAACTATTATCCTACGTGTTGCAGCACTAAAAACTATTATCTAACGTGTTGCAGCATTAAAAACTATTATCCTACGTGTTGCAGCATTAAAAACTATTATCTAACGTGTTGCAGCATTAAAAACTATTATCCTACGTGTTGCAGCATTAAAAACTATTATCCTACGTGTTGCAGCATTAAAAACTATTATCCTACGTGTTGCAGCATTAAAAACTATTATCTAATGTGTTGCAGCATTAAAAACTATTATCTAACGTGTTGCAGCATTAAAAACTATTATCCTACGTGTTGCAGCATTAAAAACTATTGTCCTACGTGTTGCAGCATTAAAAACTAGTGTCCTACGTGTTGCAGCACTAAAAACTATGATCTAATGTGTTGCAGCACTAAAAACTATTATCCTACGTGTTGCAGCATAAAAAACTATTGTCCTACAAGTTGCAGCATTAAAAACTATTGTCCTATGTGTTGCAGCACTAAAAACTATTATCCTACATGTTGCAGCAGTAAAAACTATTATCTAATGTGTTGCAGCATTAAAAACTATTGTCCTACGTGTTGCAGCACTAAAAACTATTATCTAACGTGTTGCAGCATTAAAAACTATTATCTAATGTGTTGCAGCATTAAAAACTATTGTCCTACGTGTTGCAGCACTAAAAACTATTATCCTACATGTTGCAGCAGTAAAAACTATTATCTAATGTGTTGCAGCATTAAAAACTATTGTCCTACGTGTTGCAGCACTAAAAACTATTATCCTACATGTTGCAGCAGTAAAAACTATTATCTAATGTGTTGCAGCATTAAAAACCATTGTCCTACGTGTTGCAGCACTAAAAACTATTATCTAACGTGTTGCAGCATTAAAAACTATTATCCTACGTGTTGCAGCACTAAAAACTATTATCCTACGTGTTGCAGCATTAAAAACTATTATCCTACGAGTTGCAGCATTAAAAACTATTGTCCTACGGGTTGCAGCATTAAAAACTATTATCCTACGAGTTGCAGCATTAAAAACTATTGTCCTACGTGTTGCAGCATTAAAAACTATTATCCTACGTGTTGCAGCACTAAAAACTATTATCCTACGTGTTGCAGCACTAAAAACTATTATCTAACGTGTTGCAGCACTAAAAACTATTATCTAACGTGTTGCAGCACTAAAAACTATTATCCTACGTGTTGCAGCATTAAAAACTATTATCCTACGTGTTGCAGCACTAAAAACTATTATCTAACGTGTTGCAGCATTAAAAACTATTATCCTACGTGTTGCAGCATTAAAAACTATTATCCTACGTGTTGCAGCATTAAAAACTATTATCTAACGTGTTGCAGCGTTAAAAACTATTATGTAACGTGTTGCAGCATTAAAAACTATTATCCTACGTGTTGCAGCATTAAAAACTATTATCCTACGCGTTGCAGCACTAAAAACTATTATCTAACGTGTTGCAGCACTAAAAACTATTATCTAACGTGTTGCAGCACTAAAAACTATTATCCTACGTGTTGCAGCATTAAAAACTATTATCCTACGTGTTGCAGCACTAAAAACTATTATCTAACGTGTTGCAGCATTAAAAACTATTATCCTACGTGTTGCAGCATTAAAAACTATTATCTAACGTGTTGCAGCATTAAAAACTATTTCCTACGTGTTGCAGCACTAAAAACTATTATCTAACGTGTTGCAGCATTAAAAACTATTATCCTACGTGTTGCAGCATTAAAAACTATTATCCTACGTGTTGCAGCATTAAAAACTATTATCTAACGTGTTGCAGCACTAAAAACTATTATCTAACGTGTTGCAGCGCTAAAAACTATTATCCTACGTGTTGCAGCATTAAAAACTATTATCCTACGTGTTGCAGCACTAAAAACTATTATCTAACGTGTTGCAGCATTAAAAACTATTATCCTACGTGTTGCAGCATTAAAAACTATTATCCTACGTGTTGCAGCATTAAAAACTATTATCTAACGTGTTGCAGCACTAAAAACTATTATCTAATGTGTTGCAGCACTAAAAACTATTATCTAACGTGTTGCAGCATTAAAAACTATTATCTAACGTGTTGCAGCGTTAAAAACTATTATGTAACGTGTTGCAGCATTAAAAACTATTGTCCTACGTGTTGCAGCATTAAAAACTATTGTCCTACGTGTTGCAGCACTAAAAACTATTATCCTACGTGTTGCAGCAGAAAAACTATTATCTAACGTGTTGCATCATTAAAAACTATTATCCTACGTGTTGCAGCACTAAAAACTATTATCCTACGTGTTGCAGCATTAAAAACTATTATCTAACGTGTTGCAGCAGTAAAAACTATTATCCTACGTGTTGCAGCATTAAAAACTATTTTCTAACGTGTTGCAGCAGTAAAAACTATTATCTAACGTGTTGCAGCATTAAAAACTATTGTCCTACGTGTTGCAGCATTAAAAACTATTATCTAACGTGTTGCAGCGTTAAAAACTATTATGTAATGTGTTGCAGCATTAAAAACTATTATCCTACGTGTTGCAGCACTAAAAACTATTATCCTACGTGTTGCAGCACTAAAAACTATTATCTAACGTGTTGCAGCATTAAAAACTATTATCCTACGTGTTGCAGCATTAAAAACTATTATCCTACGTGTTGCAGCATTAAAAACTATTATCTAACGTGTTGCAGCACTAAAAACTATTATCTAATGTGTTGCAGCACTAAAAACTATTATCTAACGTGTTGCAGCATTAAAAACTATTATCTAACGTGTTGCAGCGTTAAAAACTATTATGTAACGTGTTGCAGCATTAAAAACTATTGTCCTACGTGTTGCAGCATTAAAAACTATTGTCCTACGTGTTGCAGCACTAAAAACTATTATCCTACGTGTTGCAGCAGAAAAACTATTATCTAACGTGTTGCAGCATTAAAAACTATTATCCTACGTGTTGCAGCACTAAAAACTATTATCCTACGTGTTGCAGCATTAAAAACTATTATCTAACGTGTTGCAGCAGTAAAAACTATTATCCTACGTGTTGCAGCATTAAAAACTATTATCTAACGTGTTGCAGCAGTAAAAACTATTATCTAACGTGTTGCAGCATTAAAAACTATTGTCCTACGTGTTGCAGCACTAAAAACTATTATCCTACGTGTTGCAGCATTAAAAACTATTGTCCTACGTGTTGCAGCATTAAAAACTATTGTCCTACGTGTTGCAGCAGTAAAAACTATTATCTAACGTGTTGCAGCATTAAAAACTATTTAACAAAAACTTCTACCTGTACAATCTCTGTGACTAATTACTTCTGGCAGATGATAGCGCTTCATGTTGCACACATATCGCGGCAAACTATCTTTCTACTGCTGTCTGTGCCTTCCTTAATTGCCTCTGATGGGATGATAATTAAAAAAAATATATATATATATTGAATTGAAACAAGGCTAAAGCCTCCAACAACACGGTTGATATTTCATCCTCAGAAAATGATGAAAGATAATAACCTGGTCCGCCACCTGGATGCATGTGAGACGATGGGTAACGCTACGACCATCTGCTCCGACAAGACTGGCACGTTGACCACCAACCGCATGACGGCCGTGGCGTGCTACGTGGGGGACGTCCACTACAAGGAGATACCAGACCCTGGACTTCTGTCTGTTAAGTCTCTGGATATCCTTGTCAACGCCATCTCCCTCAACAGCGCATACACCACCAAGATACTGGTAAGAACCTGTCACACTTATATACTCTGCTAACAGGATACTGAGATATTACACCAACTACATACTGAGATACTGAGATATTACACCAACTACATACTGAGATATTACACCATGAACATACTGAGATACTGAGATATTACACCAACTACATACTGAGATACTGAGATATTACACCAACTACATACTGAGATATTACACCAACTACACACTGAGATACTGAGATATTACACCAACTACATACTGAGATACTGAGATATTACACCAAATACATACTGAGATATTACACCATGAACATACTGAGATACTGAGATATTACACCAACTACATACTGAGATACTGAGATATTACACCAACTACATACTGAGATATTACACCATTAACATACTGAGATACTGAGATATTACACCAACTACATACTGAGATACTGAGATATTACACCAACTACACACTGAGATATTACACCAACTACATACTGAGATATTACACCAACAAGATACTGAGATACTGAGATATTACACCAACTACATACTGAGATACTGAGATATTACACCAACTACATACTGAGATATTACACCATTAACATACTGAGATACTGAGATATTACACCAAATACATACTGAGATACTGAGATATTACACCAACTACATACTTAGATATTACACCAACTACACACTGAGATACTGAGATATTACACCAACTACATACTGAGATATTACACCAACTACATACTGAGATATTACACCAACTACATACTGAGATATTACACCAACTACACACTGAGATACTGAGATATTACACCAACTACACACAGATATTACACCAACTACATACTGAGATACTGAGATATTACACCAACTACACACTGAGATACTGAGATATTACACCAACTACATACTGAGATATTACACCAACTACATACTGAGATATTACACCAACAAGATACTGGTAAGATACAAGATACACCTGAAAAAAATGGACCCCCTAAAACACCTGAAATCCACTGAACCTCCTGAAACACCTAGAAGTGTGTTTTGCAGTAGAAGTGCAGTAGCAGTGTAGTAGTGTGCAGTAGAAGTGTAGTGTGCAGTAGAAGTGCAGTAGTGCGCAATAGAAGTGCAGTAGTGTGCAGTAGAAGTGCAGTAGCAGTATAGTAGTGGGCAGTAGAAGTGTAGTGTGCAGTAGAAGTGCAGTAGTGCGCAATAGAAGTGCAGTAGTGTGCAGTAGAAGTGCAGTTGAAGTGTAGTAGTGTGCAGTAGAAGTGTAGTGTGCAGTAGAAGTGCAGTAGTGCGCAGTAGAAGTGCAGTAGTGTGCAGTAGAAGTGCAGTAGCTGTGTAGTAGTGTGCAGTAGAAGTGTAGTAGTGTGCAGTAGAAATGCAGTAGAAGTGCAGTAGTGTAGTAGAAGTGCAGTAGTGTAGTAGAAATGCAGTAGTGTGCAGTAGAAGTGTAGTAGTGTACAGTAGTGTAGTAGAAGTCTAGTAGTGTGCAGTAGTGTAGTAGAAGTCTAGTAGTGTGCAGTAGTGTAGTAGAAGTGCAGTAGTGTGCAGTAGAAGTGTAGTAGTGTGCAGTAGAAGTGCAGTAGTGTAGTAGAAGTCTAGTAGTGTACAGTAGTGTAGTAGAAGTGCAGTAGTGTACCACCAGGCAGACTCTTTATAATATCGTCTACTGTAGAGTCTGGTCACAGCTGGACTGGAGCTATAATGTAATGCTGTAAAGAAACCTTGTTTAACTACCGCAGGGCAACAACACTGGAACACCAAAACCACACAGCTAATTCCACATAGCTAATTCCACATAGCTAATTCCACACAGCTAATTCCACATAGCTAATTCCAAACCAGCATCCCTTAACGTAGTGCAAATTAAGAGCTGTACATTCATTAAACAGAATCTGATTAAAACATCAATGTATGTACAGTACCAGTCAAAAGTTTGGACACACCTACTCATTCCAGGGTTTTTCTTTATTTGTACTATTGTCTACATTGTAGAATAATAGTGAAGACATCAAAAATATGTTTTACAATGTAGAAAATAGTAAAAAAAAAAAATATATATATATAAATAAAAACCCTTGAATAAGTAGATGTGTCCAAACTTTTGACTGGTTCTGTTTATCTTAATGAGAACGGACCCCAGAGCATCCGGGTTCAGAATAGAGTAATCTGTAAGGTCCATGATGCACCTTAACTATCCCCAACATGGGACGTGCCCTAAATCTACCGGCTGAGAACTTGTGTTGATTGGAAAATGCCATGTTGCAGTGGATATTTTAGTATTTGTGTGTGTGTGTGTGTGTGTGTGTGTGTGTGTGTGTGTGTCTGTGTGTGTCTGTGTGTGTGTGTGTGTGTGTGTGTGTGTGTGTGTGTGTGTGTGTGTGTGTGTGTATTGGGGCATGTTTGATTAGGTGTGTGTGTGTGTTGAGGCCTGTTTGATGAGGTGTGTGTGTGTGTGTGTTGAGGCCTGTTTGATGAGGAGTGTGTGTGTGTGTGTGTTTGATTAGGTGTGTGTGTGTGTGTGTGTTGAGGCCTATTTGATGAGGTGTGTGTGTGTGTGTGTGTGTGTGTGTGTGTGTGTGTGTGTGTGTGTGTGTGTGTGTGTGTGTGTGTGTGTGTGTGTGTGTGTGTGTGTGTGTGTGTGTGTGTGTGTGTGTCGAGCTGTTTGTATTGAAGCTTGTTTGATTCCAAAGCCCCAGCACATCCAGCTGGTTTTAGACAGCTTGTTTGTCCAGGTAGGACTGTGCTGCTATCTGATTGGTCCAAGTAAACTGGACGTGGCCGTTAGATTGGCTCTCCTGACTCCCAGAGCTCTGTCTGTGTCTGAGGGAGTAATCCTCTTCCTGGCATCTCTAGAAACACCTGTTTTTATTACTACCTGCATGTCTACCTCTTCCTCTACTGTATTTATTTATTTATTTTGCTCCTTTGCACCCCAGTATTTCTACTTTGCACACTCATCTACTGTCAAATCTACCATTCCAGTGTTTTACTTGCTATATTGTATTTACTTTGCCACCATGGCCTATTTATTGCCTTTACCTCCCTTATCTCACCTCATTTGCTCACATTGTATATAGACTTATTTTTCTACTGTATTGTTGACTGTATGTTTGTTTTACTCCATGTGTAACTCTGTGTTGTTATATGTGTCGAACTGCTGTGCTTTATCTTGGCCAGGTCGCAGTTGTAAATGAGAACTTGTTCTCAACTTGCCTACCTGGTTAAATAAAGGTGAAATAAAATAAATGTCCACAAAGGCCTAGAAGCCTAGGAAATTTGAATTGACCATACAACCTTCCTCAATGGACTGGATACGGGATAAGAGACAGATCAACAGATCGTGATTCTATTTAAAGCATCTGAAAGTGTAACCTTCTTAACCCCAAAAAACCCAACCGCCATTGACCAATCAAAAGATATCGAGTTTACAGTAAACTTTACCACCAGGCCCAATCTTAACAGGGTGCCACAGCATTTAAAGGCTTGTATTGGGGATGAGACCAATGTAAATAAGACACAATTCCTGAGGGGACAATCAAAACCCCCTTTGAATAGAGTAATTTAAAATTCACGCTGTACAGAGATACAAGTTACCACAGAGATCATATATACATATAGATAGCTTCGGAGATCCTCTTTAGGGGGCAAGTTTCAGATAGATACCAGACATTGATATTATAGTATTATTCTGTCACGTTCAATAGTCAGTCCTCTGGATACTGTAACAGAGAGATAGTCAGTCCTCTGGATACTGTAACAGAGAGATAGTCAGTCCTCTGGATACTGTAACAGAGAGATAGTCAGTCCTCTGGATACTGTAACAGAGAGATAGTCAGTCCTCTGGATACTGTAACAGAGATATAGTCAGTCCTCTGGATACTGTAACAGAGAGATAGTCAGTCCTCTGGATACTGTAACAGAGAGAGATAGTCAGTCCTCTGGATACTGTAACAGAGAGAGATAGTCAGTCCTCTGGATACTGTAACAGAGAGATAGTCAGTCCTCTGGATACTGTAACAGAGAGATAGTCAGTCCTCTGGATACTGTAACAGAGAGATAGTCAGTCCTCTGGATACTGTAACAGAGATATAGTCAGTCCTCTGGATACTGTAACAGAGAGATAGTCAGTCCTCTGGATACTGTAACAGAGAGATAGTCAGTCCTCTGGATACTGTAACAGAGAGATAGTCAGTCCTCTGGATACTGTAACAGAGAGATAGTCAGTCCTCTGGATACTGTAACAGAGATATAGGCAGTCCTCTGGATACTGTAACAGAGAGATAGTCAGTCCTCTGGATACTGTAACAGAGATATAGTCAGTCCTCTGGATACTGTAACAGAGATACATTCAATAGTCAGTCCTCTGGATACTGGAACAGAGATATAGTCAGTCCTCTGGATACTGTAACAGAGAGATAGTCAGTCCTCTGGATACTGTAACAGAGAGATAGTCAGTCCTCTGGATACTGTAACAGAGAGATAGTCAGTCCTCTGGATACTGTAACAGAGAGATAGTCAGTCCTCTGGATACTGTAACAGAGAGATAGTCAGTCCTCTGGATACTGTAACAGAGAGATAGTCAGTCCTCTGGATACCGTAACAGAGAGATAGTCAGTCCTCTGGATACTGTAACAGAGATACATTCAATAGTCAGTCCTCTGGATACTGTAACAGAGATATAGTCAGTCCTCTGGATACTGTAACAGAGAGATAGTCAGTCCTCTGGATACTGTAACAGAGAGATAGTCAGTCCTCTGGATACTGTAACAGAGAGATAGTCAGTCCTCTGGATACTGTAACAGAGAGATAGTCAGTCCTCTGGATACTGTAACAGAGAGATAGTCAGTCCTCTGGATACTGTAACAGAGAGATAGTCAGTCCTCTGGATACTGTAACAGAGATATAGTCAGTCCTCTGGATACTGTAACAGAGAGATAGTCAGTCCTCTGGATACTGTAACAGAGATATAGTCAGTCCTCTGGATACTGTAACAGAGAGATAGTCAGTCCTCTGGATACTGTAACAGAGATATAGTCAGTCCTCTGGATACTGTAACAGAGAGATAGTCAGTCCTCTGGATACTGTAACAGAGAGATAGTCAGTCCTCTGGATACTGTAACAGAGAGATTGTCAGTCCTGTGGATACTGTAACAGAGAGATAGTCAGTCCTCTGGATACTGTAACAGAGAGATACAGGGCTGACTATTCCTTGGGCGTTGTCTTGAGCCATTTTCCCGGCAGCTCCAGGTGACCGAAAGCCGAGCCTACACATACAAAGTCAAAAATCTGTTTCCTACTTTTTTTTTGCCTCCTGTCTTTTCTCTGTAGCTGCACACACAGCGTGGCACCATATTGGTACCCTTTGCCCTACATAGTGGGAGAAGGGAGAGAGATAAAGTTTAAAATGAATGGAACAGGGAATAGGATGCCGTTTGGTAGGTTGTCCTCAAGCAGAACCGAGGTCGATCAGATAGCAGATGAAAAGTAGACAGTCTCCTTGAATACATTTTTTTTTTTAATGTAATAGTCACATGCTTCGTAAAAACTGAACCAGTTGAAAATATAACGCAATCATATATCCCCTCCATACAGAATACTACTGGTATTGTATTAACTGAAAACAGTTGAAATTAACAAAGCACTATTTCATTTCTACCAACGGTTGTATAAATCAAAAACGTATTTTACTGAGAAAGACTTAAAAAAAAAAAAAAAAAAAAAAAATCTATTTTAAGTTACCAAAGTTGCACGATGAGCCTAAATCCCAATTTGGATAAACCGATCTCAATGCAGGAAATCCATAATGCCATTTTAGAGCTACAAAAATTCAAAATACACCTGGGAACGAGAAATCTTTCTGATTGAGAGGGGATCAAATAGTTATTTCCCTCATTAAAATGCAAATCATTCTATAACATTTTTGACATGGGTTTTTCAGGATTTTTTTTTGTCTGTTATTCTGTCTCTCACTGTTCAAATAAACCTACCATTAAAATTATAGACTGATCATTTCTTTGTCATACAAAATCAGCAGGGGATCAAATATTTTTTTCCCTCACTGTATACGAAATATACAAGATATACAAAAAGCGCACAGAGAAACATCCATTATTGCTTATACGTATACCATGAGAACATTTCCTCAGAATAAATAAAGACATGATTCGAAGAGTGAGGAGGTAGAGACACCACTAGATGGGGTGTATCGAACACAAGAGGAAATATATATATATATATATATACCATTTACAGAAAATACTTCGATAACAATTCTTCATTCATGCCTGATGGGTGGAGAGTTTTTAAATAGAACATCCACCTGCATTCTGTCTGGAGAAGACTTGATTCAAGATGGCCACCCCTACGTGAAGGTTGTATCTGCTGTATAGCACAGGAGGAAATCAAATCAAATCCAATTTTATTAGTCACATGCGCCGAATACAACAGGTACACCCCATCTAGTGGGGTCTCTACCTCCTCACTCTTACCTTAGAGTGAAATGCTTTACTTACGAGCCCCTAACCGACAGTACAGTTTAAAAAAAATACGGATAAGAATAAGAGATAAAAGTAACAAGTGATTAAAGAGCAGCAGTAAAAAATTACAATATATACAGGGGGGTGCCGTTTAGTTGAGGTAGTATGTACATGTAGGTAGAGTTAATTAAAGTGATTATGCATAAATGACAACAGAGAGTAGCAGTGGTGTGGAGAGGGGAGGGAGTGGAGCAATGCGAGTAGTCTGGGTAGCTATTTGACTAGATGTTCAGGAGTCTTATGGCTTGGGGGTAGAAGCTGTTTAGAAGCCTCTTGGACCTAGACTTGGTGCTCCATTACAGCTCGCCGTGTGGTAGCAGAGAGAACAGTCTATGGAAGACACTGGGTCTATGGAAGAGACTGGCTCTACGGAAGAGACTGGCTCTACGGAAGAGACTGGCTCTACGGAAGAGACTGGCTCTACGGAAGAGACTGGCTCTACGGAAGAGCCTGGCTCTACGGAAAAGACTGGCTCTATGTGTAACCGATGTGAGATGGCCCTTGCGTTGAAAGGGCCGCGGCTTTTGTGGCGCGATGGGTAACGATGCTTCGTGGGGTGTCAGTTGTTGATGTGTGCAAGAGTCCCTGGTTCGAGCCCGGGTTGGGGCGAAGAGAGGGACGGAACCTACACCGTTACATATGGAAAAGACTGGTTGACCGGTCTCTGAGAAATGACATGCAAGACAGGATTTAGGTTCATTTTTAGGTTCATTTCTCCTCACTGCACTCTTAGTGTTCTATAATACATGTTCCTCCTGTCTACTGGTTCGGCCCATGTATTGCTTATTGCATCGACAAGAGCTCAGGTATATGACGTTAGGAGAGCCGCGTGTGAATAACTGTTTGATAGTGTTTGATTGTATGCCAGTGTCCGAGCTGCTGAATAGGCTCACTTTGTTACAGGAATCACATACATGTATAGTACAACTTCAGCAGTGATAGAAACCAATCACCTGGTCCAGTCTTCCGTCATTTCATTTAAGGGGGATGGGTATGAGTGTCCGTCTCGAACAATGAAGTGCCCTGATATTCCTGGACCTGCCGTGTGAAAAGAGAAGAGGGTCAGAGGAAAAAAAAACGTTTTTTTTTTGACAAGCAGGATTTAGTCATGAAACACATTCCGATGTTTCGTAATAACTCTCATGATGTCATCGCTCTAGTCTTGATGTGATGTCATCGCTCAAAG
Organism: Salmo salar; assembly: GCF_965601325.2. Lineage (NCBI taxonomy): Eukaryota > Metazoa > Chordata > Actinopteri > Salmoniformes > Salmonidae > Salmo > Salmo salar. The sequence continues at coordinate 60,841,896 of NC_138312.1, read as the reverse complement.
GACAATATGTAGAGGTACAGACTCATGAATGTTTTTGTTTCATTTTTTATTTTATTTTTACTTTTATCCCTTCTGGTAGAGCTGCCATCAATGGGAAGTACTCTACTGAGAGCATCATCAAGCCATTTTGTGTGTGTGGGGGGGGGGGGGTTAGTTTGAAGTTACTGTCTTGGAGTGAACGAAAAAACAGGGGAAAATATGTTACTTATAATATGTAATTAATACTAATCATGTGCATTGGTACAACATAATTGATACAAAATCATTATACCAATCTGTAATATATAATTTTATACAAATGATGTACACAATGAGAAACTGCTGGCAATTTTCATCATGACTCCAACTTTACCATTATTCATGATATCAATTAACTATTTATTGTCTTGTTCTTCAAATTTCGTTGCAGTCCTCCCATACAGTACATGCAACATTTGTATTTAGAATTTTTGTTAGGATGAAATTTTGATATGAAAAGAAACGAAAGTATAGAAATGCCTTTGAGACAAAATAGCACGAGAAAGAGAGCATGTCATGTGTTGCTGTTGTTGTTGTTTGGTTAGTGTGATATGTTGTCATGTGTTGGAGAGGAGTCGTAGATTATTCTTTTTACAATTCGTCAAGCTCTGTTAAGTTGGTTGTTGATCATTACTAGACAGCCATGATCAAGTCTTGCCATAGATTTTCAAGCTGGATTTAAGTCAAAACTGTAACTTGGCCACTCAGGAACATTCACTGTCTTCTTGGTAAGTAACTCCAGTGTAGATTTGACCTTGTGTTTTAGGTTATTGTCCCGCTGAAAGGTGAATTTGTCTCCCAGTGTCTGTTGGAAAGCAGACACTTTTTATCGTAAAAAAAAAATAATCCTTAGTCCTTTCTGATGACAAGCATACCCATAACATGATACAGCCACCACCATGCTTGAAAATATGAAGAGTGGTACTCAGTGAAGTGTTGTTGGATTTGCCCCAAACATAATGATTTGTATTTAGGACAGAAAGTTCGGGCTGCAGTTTTACTTGAGTTCCTTATTGCAAACAGGATGCATGTTTTCAAGTATTTTTATTCTGTAAAGGCTTCCTTCTTTTCACTCTGTCAATTCGGTTATTATTGTGGAGTAAATACAATGTTGTTGATCCTTCCTCAGTTTCTCTGTTTTAAAGTAAAGAGAAAAAAAGGGTGTCTGTCAAATGTGTGCCTGTGTGAACGTGTTATGTGTGAGTGAGTGTGTGTATGAGTGAGTGTGTGTGTGGGTGTTGGAGTGTCAGTGTAAGTATGTGTGAGTGTGTGTGTAGAGTCCAGTGTGTGTGTGCATAGAGTCAAAAGAGTTAGTGCAAAAAGGGTCAATAAAGATAGTCCGGGTAGCTATTTGGTTAACTACAGTATTTAAGAGTCTTATGGCTTTGGGGGTAGAAGCTGTTCAGTTGCCTTTTGATCCAGACTTTAATGCAGGGAAACTTAAATCAGTTCTACCAAATCTCTATCAACATGTTCAATGTGCTACCAGAGGGAAAAAAATTCTAGATCACCTGTACTCCACACACAGAGACGCTTACAAAGCTCTCCCTCGCCCTCCATTTGGTAAATCTGACCACAACTCTCTCCTCCTGATTCCTGCTTACAAGCAAAAATTTAAGCAGGAAGCACCAGTGACTCGATCTAAAAAAAAGTGGTCAGAGGAAGCAGATGCTAAACTACAGGACTGTTTTGCTACCACAGACTGGAACATGTTCCAGGATTCTTGAGGAGTACACCACATCAGTCACTGGCTTTATCAATAAGTGCATTGAGGACGTCGTCCCCACAGTGACTGTACGTACATACCCCAACCAGAAGCCATGGATTACAGGCAACATTCGCACTGAGCTAAAGGGTAGAGCTGCCGCTTTCAAGGTGCGGGACGCTAACCCGGAAGCTTACAAGAAATCCCGCTATGCCCTGCGACGAACCATCAAACAGGCAAAGCGTCAATACGGACTAAGATTGAATCATACTACACCGGCTCTGACGCTTGTCGGATGTGGCAGGGCTTGCAAACTATTATAGACTACAAAGGGAAGCACAGCTGCAAGCTGCCCAGTGACACGAGCCTACCAGACAGCCATCTATTGTATTTCATGAACTTGTGTGTGTGTGTTGCCTACCCTCACCACCTGGGGGTGGCCCGTCAGGAAGTCCAGGATCCAGTTTCAGAGGGAGGTGTTCAGTACCAGGGACCTTAGCTTAGTGATGAATTTTGAGGGCACTATGGTGTTGAATGTTGAGCCGTAGTCAATGAACAACATTCTTACGTAGGTGTTCCTTTTGTCCAGGTGAGAAAGGACAGTGTGAAGTGCAATAGAGATTGCATCATCGTGGATCTGTTTGAGCGGTAGGCGAATTGGAGTGGGTCCAGGGTTTCTAGGATGATGGTGTTGATGTGATGTGATGTCTTATCAAAGCAGTTCATGGCTACAGATGTGTGTGCTACGGGGCGGTAGTCATTTAGACAGGTTACTTTGGCGTTATTGGGCACAGGGACTATAATGGTCTACTTAAAACATGTAGGTATTATAGATTGGGTCAGGGAGAGGTTGAAAATGTTAGTGAAGACACTTGCCAGCTGGTCAGCGCATGCTGTGAGTACGCGTCCTGGTAATCTGTCTGGCCCTGTGGCCTTGTGAATGTTGACCTGTTTAAAGGTCCTCCATATGGAGCCCAGCCACTACAGAGAAGCGCTAGCAGCATCCAAGATGCATCAGAATTTGACAACAGAGCTTGCCTCGGAACAAGCTAGCCTCGGAACAAGCTAACCTCGGAACAAGCTAGCTTCGGAACGAGCTAACCTCAGATACGAGCTAACCTCAGAACGAGCTAGCCTCAGAACGAGCTAGCCTCAGAACGAGCTAACCTCAGATCGAGCTAACCTCAGATCGAGCTAACCTCAGAACGAGCTAGCCTCAGAACGAGCTAGCCCCAGAACGAGCTAGCCCCAGAACGAGCTAGCCTCAGAACGAGCTAGCCTCAGAACGAGCTAACCTCAGAACGAGCTAGCCCCATAACGAGCTAACCTCAGAACGAGCTAACCTCAGAACGAGCTAGCCTCAGAACGAGCTAGCCCCAGAACGAGCTAGACTCATAACGAGCTAACCTCAGAACGAGCTAGCCTCAGAACGAGCTAGCCTCAGAACGAGCTAGCCTCATAACGAGCTAGCCTCAGAACGAGCTAACCTCAGAACAAGCTAACCTCAGAACAAGCTAGCACAGTGTACATTTTAGGACACCCGTAGCCTCGTCTAGGGGTGGTAGGTAGCCTAGTGGTTAGAGTGTTGGACTAGTAACCAAAAGGTTGCAAGATCAAATCCCTGAGCTGGCAAGGTAAAAATCTGTCATTCTGCCCCTGAACAAGGCAGTTAACCCACTGTTCCTAGGCTGTCATTGAAAAATAAAAAAAAGTTGTTCTTAACTGACTTGCCTAGTTAAATAAAAGGTAAAATAATTGTTTTTATCTAGGAACCTCAGAACTCCAAGCTGCACTTCTACCAGGCCTTAGAACTTTGCACCTTAAAACTCGGCTAGCGTGGTGTACATTGTAGGAAGTCCTCAGCCTAAGAACGTCATACTGCAGGCCCTCTGAGGCGTCCTCCCATTCAAACTGGCTCTCATGAGCTGAGAAATAAATATCTCAACTTGCATACCAACTCTAGTCTTCCTGGACTGCCAGAGAAGGCTTTTATAGCAGTATTATTTTCCCTCCTAGTTAACGAACGGCGACGGGAGTCAGCCAGCAGGGACCTAACTATTGTTCTGTGCCCACATAAAATGTCTCCATCCCCCAGAAGTCTATGCTTCCCCCAGCCTGCCCAGCACCACCCTCTGTTCTGTTCTGTTCCTTCATCCGATGAAGCCTCTGCTTCCCTAACAACAGGAGTAATCCATCCCCCAGAGGCCTCTGTTGCTCTGTTCTGTTATGTCCTTTCATACAATTCCATCCCCCAGAAGTCTCTGCTTTCCCTCAGCCTAGCCAGTACTACAGGAAGACCATCTTTATAACAGGATATTATGTAATTACTGGTGTAACTATGACTTAAAACACCTTCAAAATCAGCCTGAAAAAAGTTGTGAGTGGTGATTGATATGTAGAGTACGTACGTCATTCCCCCCATCCCAAATATCTCAACTAATTAAAGAAATACAGTAAAGTATTCCTCAGAAAAAAAACATCCTCTTCTCATCGTAGGAAGTTGCCTTACATTTGTATTTCCCCCGCTTCCTGTTGTGTAAGAATGGGGTTCTAGTAAACTAAGTGTACGTCCCAAATGACACCCTATTACATTTATAGTACGGTACTATTGACCAGAGCCTTATGAGCCCTGGTCAAAAGTAGTGCACCAAATAGGGAATAGGGTGTCATTTGGGACGTAGTCTTAGTTTACTAGCCTCCTGTTGTCGTGACAAACACACTCTCCATTCTGAGCTCGGTATCAGCTTCCTGAAATAGAACCTAGGGGGGTTCCCAAAAGTTGCATCCCAAATGTTACTGTATTCCCAATAGGGTGCTCTGGGTCCTGGTCAAAAGTAGTGCACTACATAGAGAATAGGATTACATTTGGGATGTAGACTGTGTTGTCCTGTATTGTTCTAGGTGGTATACTGAAACTCTGTTGTCCTGTCTCAGTGCTGACTACCTCCATACCAGACAGGCTGTCTCAGTGCTGTGACCTCATCCATACCAGACAGGCTGTCTCAGTGCTGTGACTACCTCCATACCAGACAGGCTGTCTCAGTGCTGTGACCTCATCCATACCAGACAGGCTGTCTCAGTGCTGTGACTACCTCCATACCAGACAGGCTGTCTCAGTGCTGTGACCTCATCCATACCAGACAGGCTGTCTCAGTGCTGTGACTACCTCCATACCAGACAGGCTGTCTCAGTGCTGTGACCTCATCCATACCAGACAGGCTGTCTCAGTGCTGTGACTACATCCGTACCAGACAGGCTGTCTCAGTGCTGTGACTACATCCGTACCAGACAGGCTGTCTCAGTGCTGTGACTACCTCCATACCAGACAGGCTGTCTCAGTGCTGTGACTACCTCCATACCAGACAGGCTGTCTCAGTGCTGTGACCTCATCCCCACCAGACAGGCTGTCTCAGTGCTGTGACTACATCCGTACCAGACAGGCTGTCTCAGTGCTGTGACCTCATCCATACCAGACAGGCTGTCTCAGTGCTGTGACTACCTCCATACCAGACAGGCTGTCTCAGTGCTGTGACCTCATCCATACCAGACAGGCTGTCTCAGTGCTGTGACTACCTCCATACCAGACAGGCTGTCTCAGTGCTGTGACTACATCCGTACCAGACAGGCTGTCTCAGTGCTGTGACATCATCCATACCAGACAGGCTGTCTCAGTGCTGTGACCTCATCCATACCAGACAGGCTGTCTCAGTGCTGTGACCTCATCCATACCAGACAGGCTGTCTCAGTGCTGTGACCTCATCCATACCAGACAGGCTGTCTCAGTGCTGTGACCTCATCCGTACCAGACAGGCTGTCTCAGTGCTGTGACTACATCCATACCAGACAGACTGTCTCAGTGCTGTGACTACATCCATACCAGACAGGCTGTCTCAGTGCTGTGACTACATCCATACCAGACAGACTGTCTCAGTGCTGTGACTACCTCCGTACCAGACAGGCTGTCTCAGTGCTGTGACCTCATCCATACCAGACAGGCTGTCTCAGTGCTGTGACTACCTCCGTACCAGACAGACTGTCTCAGTGCTGTGACTACATCCATACCAGACAGGCTGTCTCAGTGCTGTGACCTCATCCATACCAGACAGGCTGTCTCAGTGCTGTGACTACCTCCATACCAGACAGGCTGTCTCAGTGCTGTGACTACCTCCGTACCAGACAGGCTGTCTCAGTGCTGTGACTACCTCCATACCAGACAGGCTGTCTCAGTGCTGTGACCTCATCCATACCAGACAGGCTGTCTCAGTGCTGTGACTACATCCGTACCAGACAGGCTGTCAGAAGCTAGCGAGGTCACGTCAAGAGAGAGCAGACCAACTGATTCCCTGGAGAGAGAGATGTGTCATGAATATGGTCTCGTTTGTCTCTATCTTGAACAAGGATGCGTCAATGATAAAATGTCGCCGGTAGGATATGATGAACTTTAAAACCCAAGGGGAAAATGGTCTTAGACACTGTATATTACACGCTCAACATCAAATCAAATGTTATTGGACACACACACACACACACACACACACACACACACACACACACACACACACACACACACACACACACTTACTTAGCAGATGTTATTGCGGGTTTCGCAAAATGCTTGATACATACATTACACGTTACCCTTATCATACACATTGTACACCATTTATGGTGACTGGTCATCTTCTAGTGGTCCCGTGTGGCTCAGTTGGTTAGAGCATGGTGTTTGCAACGCCAGGGTAGTGGGTTCGATTCCCATGGGGGGACCAGTACGAAAAAAAAAATGTTTTAATGAAATGTATGCATTCACTACTGTAAGTCGCTCTGCATAAGAGCGTCTGCTAAATGACTAAAATGTATAAATGTAGTGGGAAGAGAAACCCTGAGTTGGTGCTTGTTTCCTGGCCATTTCCCCAGATGAATAACGCTTGTGTTGTAACACTCGTACTAGATCTCACGCCAGGTGTGTTTGGGGACAGTGCTTACTGTAGGAGCTGATGTCAAATATTGTGGACCACACATATCAACTGTAGGGTTTCAAAGGGTTTTGTTTCAAGTTGGATTTGTGTTTGTTGACAGCCCAATTAAATATCAACCTTAAATTGGACGTTAATCTGACATCTTTATCTCGTTAGAGAGGCATGGTTTTGTCTAGAGATTTACATAATCTGTAGTTGGAGAGAAGACTGAAGGAGAGAGGGGGGCAGAGAGAGAAATCGAGAGAGAGAGAGAGAGAAAGACAGTTATATAAAACATTAAAGTTGTCAGCCAACACCAGTGGTGTGATATGGACTGTAAACTCTCCCTTCACACGTTCTCTCCACGACAAGCCAGAGCAGACACACACAACTAAAAATCAAGGAACCAAAGCTGATTGAAGTACTAATTTTATACCTTTATATAATTGCTGTGTCTCAGAAATAAAAGTTTAGATTTGTTCTTAAAGGGGTACAAACACTTGTCATTTTGTACCTTTAATTATAGGTACAGTACATCATTTCCCACTTAAGGGATGGAAAGCGACAGAAAGAGCAAAATATACCTCAAAAAAGCCGATAGTATACCATAGGGGATAGTAAAGGTACACATTTGCCTTTTTAGGGTTTCACCACAAATCAAGGACCACAAATCAAGGAGTCACTTTAATCATGGAACACTGGTCACTTTAATCATGGAACACTGGTCATTCTAATAATGGAACACTGGTCACTTTAATCATGGAACACTGGTCACTTTAACCATGGAACACTGGTCACTTTAATCATGGAACACTGGTCATTCTAATAATGGAACACTGGTCACTTTAACCATGGAACACTGGTCACTTTAACCATGGAACACTGGTCACTTTAATCATGGAACACTGGTCATTCTAATAATGGAACACTGGTCACTTTAACCATGGAACACTGGTCACTTTAATCATGGAACACTGGTCACTTTAATCATGGAACACTGGTCACTTTAATCATGGAACACTGGCCCCTTTAATAATGGAACACTGGTCACTTTAATCATGGAACACTGGTCACTTTAATCATGGAACACTGGTCACTTTAATCATGGAACACTGGTCACTTTAATCATGGAACACTGGCCCCTTTAATAATGGAACACTGGTCACTTTAATCATGGAACACTGGTCACTTTAATCATGGAACACTGGTCACTTTAATCATGGAACACTGGCCCCTTTAATAATGGAACACTGGTCACTTTAACCATGGAACACTGGTCACTTTAATCATGGAACACTGGTCACTTTAACCATGGAACACTGGTCCCTTTAATCATGGAACACTGGCCACTTTAATCATGGAACACTGATCACTTTAATCATGGAACACTGGTCACTCTAATAATGGAACACTGGTCATTCTAATAATGGAACACTGGCCACTTTAACCATGGAACACTGGTCATTCTAATAATGGAACACTGGCCACTTTAACCATGGAACACTGGTCACTTTAATCATGGAACACTGGCCACTTTAACCATGGAACACTGGCCACTTTAATCATGGAACACTGGTCACTTTAACCATGGAACACTGGCCACTTTAATCATGGAACACTGGTCACTTTAATCATGGAACACTGGCCCCTTTAATAATGGAACACTGGTCACTTTAACCATGGAGCACTGGTCACTTTAACCATGGAACACTGGCCACTTTAACCATGGAGCACTGGCCACTTTAACCATGGAACACTGGCCACTTTAATCATGGAACACTGGCCCCTTTAATCATGGAACACTGGTCACTTTAATCATGGAACACTGGCCCCTTTAATAATGGAACACTGGTCACTTTAACCATGGAACACTGGTCACTTTAACCATGGAACACTGGCCACTTTAATTATGAACACTGGTCACTTTAAATATGTTTACATATTGTTTTACCCATTTCATATGTACAGTGCCTTCAGAAAGTATTCAGACCCCTAGACTTGTTCCACATTTTGTTACGTTACAGCCTTATTCTAAAGTAGAGTAAAATTCCAATTCAATTGTCTGTCTATCTGCCTGCCTGTCTGCCTGTCTACCTGCCCGTCTGCCTGCCTGTTTGCCTGCCTGTCTGTCTGCCTGACTGTCTGCCTACCTGCCTGTCTGCCTGTCTGTCTGCCTGTCTGTCTGCCTGTCTGCCTGTCTGCATGTCTGTGTTTCTAGCTGTCAACAGGAGCCTGCATGCTTGTTTCAAACATAGAGGTGAGGAAGAGAGACTTGGGTGTCCACAGTTAGTGTAGCCTAGTGACAGACACAGTAAAGAACCCACATTCCAAATGGGTTCTAGAATGAGCACAGCAGCTCGGGCACTATGATTGACGAAAGCTTTTAAACGTGAAGAATGGTTCTTTAGAGACAGACAGACGGGGGGCATAGAGAGAGAGAGACCGTTTCATCACAATGCAGAGGACTGTGTCATCTCTGACAGCGGCTTCTCACTGATAGACTTGTACTGCTGATAATGGCTGGAGAAGACACAACCAGAAGCTCCCTCTTCACATTGGAATGACATGACACACACACACACACACACACACACACACACACACACAGCGAGGCTATGCAGAAGTAGAGATCAGAACAGTCTGAAGGACTGAGATACAGTGACAGCATTTGAGATGAGGGTATGTGATGCTGTCGCTCGTCTTTGTTATAGCTAGCTAATGATAGGATAAGGAGGTCCGTTTAACGTCCCATCCAAAAGACGGCACCGTACGCGCACGGCAATGTCCCCTTCGATGCCCTGGGGCATTCGGATCTCCTTTCATTATACATTTACCCCTTTTTCATTATATCCAATTGGTAGTTACAGTCTTGTGTCATCGCTGCAACTCCCCTACGGATTCGGGAGAGGCGAAGGTCGAGAGCCATGCTTCCTCCAAAACACAACCCTGCCGAGCCAAGCTCTTCTTGGCTCACTGCTTCGCTTAACCCGGATGCCAAAACACACCGTCCAGCTGGAGATCGAAGTCAGCTTGCAACACGCCCGCCTATCCACAAGGAGTTACTAGACCACGATGGGACATGGAAATCCCGGTCGGCCAAACAGTCCCCCCTAACCAGGACAACGCTGGGACAATTGTGCTTCACTTCATGGGTCTCCCGGTCAAGACCGGCTGCGACATAGCCTAGGATGAAACTCGGGTCTGTAATGCATTGCAATGCATTGCCTTAGACCGCTGATCCACTCGGAAGGCCGGAGCTCCTTAGACCAGATGAAAGAGTGGCCTCTACTGGCCCTCCAACACCACTTCCAGCAGCATCTGGTCTCCCATCCAGGGACCAATCCTGCTTAGCCTCAGAGGCAAGCCAGCGGTGGGATGCAGGGTGGTATGCTGCTGGTAAATGTTTTAGTTTAAGGGTAAGTTTTAGAATATAATATCTGAGTGAGAGTGACTAACAAATTTCAACCATGATTAGTACAAGTTTAGATAGCTGGCTAGACTAATTTATCTAAAAACTGTTGGCTGACATGGCTAGTTGTGTGACTGTCAGTGACTGACAGAACAAGAGAAAAAACTGCTGATACACAAACAAATTTCAAAAAATGTCACCTTGTGTATTCTACTGTTCTAACTCTCAACAGGAAGTTGAGACGACGACTGAGTCTCCCCCCCAAAAATAAATATATATATATATATTTTTGGAAATTGCTCCGCGGACCTACAGTAAACACACAGAGTTATACCTACAGTAAACACACAGTTATACCTCAGTAAACACACAGAGTTATACCTACAGTGAACACAGAGTTATACCTACAGTGAACACAGAGTTATACCTACAGTGAACACAGAGTTATTCCTACAGTAAACACACAGAGTTATACCTACAGTAAACACACAGAGTTATACCTACAGTAAACACACAGAGTTATACCTACAGTGAACACAGAGTTATACCTACAGTGAACACAGAGTTATTCCTACAGTAAACACACAGAGTTATACCTACAGTAAACACACAGAGTTATACCTACAGTAAACACAGACTTATACCTACAGTAAACACAGAGTTATACCTCAGTAAACACACAGAGTTATACCTACAGTAAACACACAGACTTATACCTACAGTAAACACAGAGTTATACCTCAGTAAACACACAGAGTTATACCTACAGTAAACACACAGAGTTATACCTCAGTAAACACACAGAGTTATACCTACAGTAAACACACAGAGTTATACCTACAGTAAACACACAGTTATACCTACAGTAAACACGCAGAGTTATACCTACAGTAAACACAGAGTTATACCTACAGTAAACACACAGTTATACCTACAGTAAACACACAGTTATACCTCAGTAAACACACAGAGTTATACCTACAGTAAACACACAGAGTTATACTTACAGTAAACACAGAGTTATACCTCAGTAAACACACAGTTATACCTCAGTAAACACACAGTTATACCTCAGTAAACACACAGAGTTATACCTCAGTAAACACACAGAGTTATACCTACAGTAAACACACAGAGTTATACCTACAGTAAACACACAGAGTTATACCTCAGTAAACACACAGAGTTATACCTACAGTAAACACACAGAGTTATACTTACAGTAAACACAGAGTTATACCTCAGTAAACACACAGTTATACCTCAGTAAACACACAGAGTTATACCTACAGTAAACACACAGAGTTATACCTACAGTAAACACACAGTTATACCTACAGTAAACACGCAGAGTTATACCTACAGTAAACACGCAGAGTTATACCTACAGTAAACACAGAGTTATACCTACAGTAAACACACAGTTATACCTACAGTAAACACACAGTTATACCTCAGTAAACACACAGAGTTATACCTCAGTAAACACACAGTTATACCTACAGTAAACACACAGAGTTATACCTACAGTAAACACACAGAGTTATACCTCAGTAAACACACAGAGTTATACCTACAGTAAACACACAGAGTTATACCTACAGTAAACACACAGAGTTATACTTACAGTAAACACAGAGTTATACCTCAGTAAACACACAGTTATACCTCAGTAAACACAGAGTTATACCTACAGTAAACACACAGAGTTATACATACAGTAAACACACAGAGTTATACCTCAGTAAACACACAGAGTTATACCTACAGTAAACACACAGAGTTATACTTACAGTAAACACACAGAGTTATACTTACAGTAAACACAGAGTTATACCTCAGTAAACACACAGTTATACCTCAGTAAACACAGAGTTATACCTACAGTAAACACACAGAGTTATACCTACAGTAAACACACAGAGTTATACCTCAGTAAACACACAGAGTTATACTTACAGTAAACACAGAGTTATACCTCAGTAAACACACAGTTATACCTCAGTAAACACACAGTTATACCTCAGTAAACACAGAGTTATACCTCAGTAAACACACAGAGTTATACCTACAGTAAACACACAGAGTTATACCTACAGTAAACACAGAGTTATACCTCAGTAAACACACATAGTTATACCTACAGTAAACACACAGTTATACCTCAGTAAACACACAGAGTTAAACCTACAGTAAACACACAGAGTTATACCTACAGTAAACACACAGAGTTATACCTACAGTAAACACACAGAGTTATACCTACAGTAAACACACAGAGTTATACTTACAGTAAACACACAGAGTTATACTTACAGTAAACACAGAGTTATACCTCAGTAAACACACAGTTATACCTCAGTAAACACAGAGTTATACCTACAGTAAACACACAGAGTTATACTTACAGTAAACACAGAGTTATACCTCAGTAAACACAGAGTTATACCTCAGTAAACACACAGTTATACCTCAGTAAACACAGAGTTATACCTACAGTAAACACACAGAGTTATACTTACAGTAAACACAGTTATACCTCAGTAAACACACAGTTATACCTCAGTAAACACACAGAGTTATACCTACAGTAAACACACAGTTATACCTACAGTAAACACACAGAGTTATACCTACAGTAAACACACAGAGTTATACCTACAGTAAACACACAGAGTTATACCTACAGTAAACACACAGAGTTATACCTACAGTAAACTCACAGAGTTATACCTACAGTAAACACACAGAGTTATACTTACAGTAAACACAGAGTTATACCTCAGTAAACACAGAGTTATACCTCAGTAAACACAGAGTTATACCTACAGTAAACACACAGAGTTATACTTACAGTAAACACAGAGTTATACCTCAGTAAACACAGAGTTATACCTCAGTAAACACACAGTTATACCTCAGTAAACACAGAGTTATACCTACAGTAAACACACAGAGTTATACTTACAGTAAACACAGAGTTATACCTCAGTAAACACACAGTTATACCTCAGTAAACACACAGAGTTATACCTACAGTAAACACACAGAGTTATACCTACAGTAAACATTTGACCTATTCCATATTTTGTTTGTTTGTTTTTAAAACAGATTATTTATCACTGGCCTACACACAATACCCCGTAATGTCAAAGTGGAGTTATGTTTTTCGAACTGAAATGTCTTCAGTTAATAAGTATTCAACTCCTTTGTTATGGCACGCCTACAGTAAATACATTCAGGAGTAAAAATGTGCTTTAACAAGTCACATTAATAAGTTGCATGGACTCACTCTGAGTGCAATAATAGTGTTTAACATGATTTCTGAATGACTACCTCATCTCTGTACCCCACACATACAATTATCTGTATTGTCCCTCAGTCGAGCAGTGAATTTCAAATACAGATTCAACCACAAACACCAGGGAGGTTTTCCAACGCCTCGCAAAGAAGGGCACCTATTGGTAGATTTTTATTTTTAAAAATGTCACCTTTATTTAACCAGGTAGGCTAGTTGAGAACAAGTTCTCACTTACAACTGTGACCTGGCCAAGATAAAGCAAAGCAGTTCGACACATACAACAACACAGAGTTACACATGGAATAAACGAGCATACAGTCAATAATACAATAGGAAAAAAAAGAAAGTCTATATACAGTGTGTGCAAATGGAGTGAGGAGGTAAGGCAATAAATAGGCCAATAGTAGCGAAGTAATTCAAATTTAGCATTAACACTGGAGTGATAGATGAGCAGATGATGGTGTGTAAGTAGTGATACTGGTGTGCAAAAGAGCAGAAAAGTAAATAAAAACAATATGGGGATGAGGTAGGTAGATTGGGTGGTGTTAGGCGTGTGTAGCGAAGGCAAAGTCAGGCGCAGAAGAGCAGAGTGTAGCAAACAGGCGCACTGTAATTCCGACTTCGGCGGAGGTCGTGACAGGTGGGCTATTTACAGATGTACAGCTGCAGCGATCGGTTAGCTGCTCAGATAGCTGATGTTTAAAGTTAGTGAGGGAAATATAAGTCTCCAGCTTCAGCGATTTTTGCAATTCGTTCCAGTCATTGGCAGCAGAGAACTGGAAGGAAAGGCGGGATATACCTGCTGGAGTGCGTGCTACGGGTGGGTGTTGCTATGGTGACCAGTGAGCTGAGATAAGGCGGGGCTTTACCTAGCATAGACTTATAGATGACCTGGAGCCAGTGGGTCTGGCGACAAATATGTAGCAAGGGCCAGTCGACTAGAGCATACAGGTCACAGTGGTGGGTGGTATAAGGCGCTTTGGTGACAAAACGGATGACACTGTGATAGACTGCATCCAGTTTGCTGAGTAGAGTATTGGAAGCTGATTTGTAATTAACGTCGCCGTAGTCGAGGATCGGTTGGATAGTCAGTTTTACGAGGGTATGTTTGGCGGCATGAGTGAAGGAGGCTTTGTTGCGAAATAGGAAACTGATTCTAGATTTAATTTTGGATTGGAGATGTTTAATATGAGTCTGGAAGGAGAGTTTACAGTAGTTGTCCACATATTCTAAGTCAGAACCGTCCAGAGTAGTGATGCTAGTCGGGCGGGCAGGTGCGGGCAGCAAACGGTTGAAAGGCATGCATTTGGTTTTACTAGCGTTTAAGAGCAGTTGGAGGCCACGGAAGGAGTGTTGTATGGCATTGAAGCTCGTTTGGAGGTTAGTTAACACAGTGTCCAAAGAAGGGCCAGATGTATACAGAATGGTGTCATCTGCGTAGAGGTGGATCACGGAATCACCCGCAGCAAGAGCGACATCGTTGATATATACAGAGAAAAGAGTCGGCCCGAGAATTGAACCCTGTGGTACCCCCATAGAGACTGCCAGAGGTCTGGACAACAGGCCCTCTGATTTTACACACTGAACTCTGTCTGAGAAGCAGTTGGTGAACCAGGCGAGGCAGTCATTTGAGAAACCAAGGCTGTTGAGTCTGCCGATAAGAATGTGGTGATTGACAGAGTCGAAAGCCTTGGCCAGGTCGAAGAAGACGGCTGCACAGTACTCTCTTTTATCGATGACGGTTATGATATCGTTTAGTACCTTGAGCGTGGCTGAGGTGCACCCGTGACCAGCTCAGAAACTGGTTTGCACAGCGGAGAAGGTACGGTGGGATTCGAAATGGTCAGTGATCTGTTTATTAACTTGGCTTTCGAAGACTTTAGAAAGGCAGGGCAGGATGGATATAGGTCTAGAACAGTTTGGGTCTAGAGTGTCAACCCCTTTGAAGAGGGGGATGACCCAGCTTTCCAATCTTTAGGGATCTCGGACGATACAAAAGAGAGGTTGAACAGACTGGTAATACGGGTTGCAACAATGGCGACGGGTAATTTTAGAAAGAGAGGGTCCAGATTGTCTAGCCCAGCTGATTTGTACGGGTCCAGGTTTTGCAGCTCTTTCAGAACATCTGCTATCTGGATTTGGGTGAAGGAGAAGCTGGGGAGGCTTGGGCAAGTAGCTGCGGGGGTGTGGAGCTGTTGGCCGGGGTTGGAGTAGCCAGGAGGAAAGCATGGCCAGCTGTAGAGAGATGCTCATTGAAATTGTCGATTATCGTGGATTTATCGATGGTGACAGTGTTACCTAGCATCAGTGCAGTGGGCAGCTGGGAGGAGTTGCTCTTATTCTCCATGGACTTTACAGTGTCCCAAAACTTTTTGGAGTTAGAGCTACAGGATGCAAATTTCTGTTTGAAAAAGCTAGCCTTTAGTGTCCTGACTGACTGCGTGTATTGGTTCTTGACTTCCCTGAAAAGTTGCATATCACGGGGACTATTCGATGCTAGTGCAGTCCGCCACAGGATGTTTTTGTGCTGGTCAAGGTCAGTCAGGTCTGGAGTGAACCAAGGGCTATATCTGTTCTTAGTTCTACATTTTTTGAAAGGGGCATGTTTATTTAAGATGGTGAGGAAATTACTTTTAAAGAACCACCAGGCATCCTCTACTGACAGGATGAGATCAATATCCTTCTAGGGTAGAATTATATATATATTTTTAAAGCAGACATTAAAAATCCCTCTTTTGTAAAGATTAATGGGCAAATGTTGCACAATCCAGGTGTGGAAAGATCTAAGAGACGTACCCAGAAAGACTCTCAGCTGTAATCGCTGCCAAAGGTGATTTTAACATGTATTGACTCCGTGGTGTGAATACTTACATAAATTATATTTTCCTTTATTTCATTTTCAATGAATTAGCAAAAATGTTGAAAAACATGTTTTCACGTTGTCATTATGGGGTATTGTGTGTAGATGGGTGACATTTTTCTTCATCCATTTTGAATTCAGGTTGTAGCACAACAAAATGTGGAATAAGTTAGGAGGTATGAATACTTTCTGGCTCTGTAGCCTATCTGTTATAAGATCTTGGGTCACAAGCTGGTCTAGTCGTTACTCACTACATTAGTCTCCTTCTCCCCTGTCCTCCCGCTCTTCTCCCCCTGTCCCCCCTCTCGTTCTCCCCCTGTCCTCCCTCTCTTCTCCCCCCTGTCCTCATTCTCTTTTCCCCCCTTGTTCCCGCTCTTTCTCCCCTGTCCTTCCTCTCTTCTCCCCCTGTTCTCCCTCTCTTCTCCCCCCTGTCCTCCCGCTCTTCTCCCCCTGTTCTCCCTCTCTTCTCCCCTCTGTCCTCCCGCTCTTCTCCCCCCTGTCCTCATTCTCTTCTCCCCTCTGTCCTCCCGCTCTTCTCCCCCCTGTCCTCATTCTCTTCTCCCCTCTGTCCTCCCGCTCTTCTCCCCCCGTCCTCATTCTCTTCTCCCCCCTGTCCTCCCGCTCTTCTCCCCCCGTCATCCCTCTCTTCTCCCCCTGTCCTCCCGCTCTTCTCCCCCCTGTCCTCCCTCTCTTCTCCCCCCTGTCCTCCCTCTCTTTCTTCCCTGTCCTCCCGCTCTTCTCCCCCCTGTCCTCCCGCTCTTTCTCCCCCTGTCCTCCCTCTCTTCTCTCCCTGTCCTCCCTCTCCTTCTCCCCTGTCCTCCCTATCTTCTCCCCCTGTCCTCCCTCTCTTCCCCCCTGTGTTCCCTATCTTCTCCCCCTGTCCTCCCTCTCTTCTCCCCCATCCCCTGTCCCCCTCTCTTCTCCCCATCCCTTGTCCTTCCTCTCTTCTCCCCCTAGTCCCTGTCCTCCCTCCTTTTCCCTGTCCTATCACCTCATAGTCCCCCAGTCTGTCCCCTGTCCTATCACCTCATGGTCCCCCAGTCTGTCCCCTGTTCTATAACCTCCTAGTCCCCCAGTCTGTTCCCTGTCCTATCACCTCATGGTCCCCCAGTCTGCCCCCTGTCCTATAACCTCCTAGTCCTCCAGTCTGTCCCCTGTCCTATCACCTCATAGTCCCCCAGTCTGTCCCCTGTCCTATAACCTCCTAGTCCCCCAGTCTGTCCCCTGTCCTATCACCTCATGGTCCCCCAGTCTGTCCTGTCCTATAACCTCCTAGTCCCCCAGTCTGTACCCTGTCCTATCACCTCATAGTCCCCCAGTCTGTCCCCTGTCCTATCACCTCATAGTCTCCCAGTCTGACCCCTGTCCTATCACCTCATGGTCCCCCAGTCTGTCCCCTGTCCTATCATCTCATAGTCCCCCAGTCTGACCCCTGTCCTATAACCTCATGGTCTCCCAGTCTGTCCCCTGTCCTATCACCTCGTGATTTCCCAGTCTGACCCCTGTCCGTATCCCTGGCCATCCTGGTTTTACTGCAGTACAGTACTACAGCTAGCATCACAGTCTCCCAGTCTGTCCTCTGTCCCTAGATTCCCCAACAGAGGGAGAGATGAGAGAGAAGGGAGTACAGGAGAGGGAGAGAGAGGAGAGAGTGGTGTCTATGGAGAGGGAGGAATGGTAGAGACTAGAAAGCAGATACAGAAGAGAAAGTAGAGAGGAGAAAGGAAGGGATTAGAGGAGAGAGTGGCGCCTAGGAGAGGGAAGAGGGGTAGAGAGGAGAGAGAGACACCTAGGAGAGGGAAGAGGGGTAGAGAGGAGAGAGTGGCACCTAGGAGAGGTAAGAGGGGTAGAGAGGAGAGAGAGACACCCAGGAGAGGGAAGAGGGGTAGAGAGGAGAGAGAGACACCCAGGAGAGGGAAGAGGGGTAGAGAGGAGAGAGAAACACCCAGGAGAGGCAAGAGGGGTAGAGAGAAGAGCAGATGTAGCTGTGAGAAACCCACCTTCCACCACCCAGGTCTAAGAGGAAATAGAGTGTGCCAGCTCCCCCCTCGACATATGTTGCTAGCCGTAGGACGCCTTAGCAACGCTCCAGCGACCATGGAGAGACCAGAGAGAGGGCAGCTGTTACCCCGACACACCCAGACCAGCTCTGGCCAGCTCCTCTCTTCTCCACACCAATTCTAGCTCCGCTCCTCCTGCGGTAGAGTAAAAAGTCTGGGTAGGGGTCAGCCAAGGACTGAACTTGCACTTCAACCGTATGCCATAAATAGTTACTATTACTATCACAATGTAGTGTACGGTGGAATGGCCTCTGTCACTAGGTTTGAGTTCCCCTGACACACTACAACAGGCACCCCCAAAAGGACTGAACTTTAACTAGGCAAGTCAGTTAAGAACCAGTTCTTCTTTACAATGACGGCCTAGGAACAGTGGGTTAACTGCCTTGTTCAGGGGACAGAACGACAGATTTTTACCTTGTCAGCTCGGGGATTCGATCCACCAACTTTTTGGTTACTGGCCAAACGCTCTACCCACTAGACTACCTGCCTCCCCTCTAACCACTAGACTACCTGCCTCCCCTCTAACCACTAGACTACCTGCCTCCCCTCTAACCACTAGGCTACCTGCCTCCCCTCTAACCACTAGACTACCTGCCTCCCCTCTAACCACTAGACTACCTGCCTCCCCCCTCTAACCACTAGGCTACCTGCCTCCCCTCTAACCACTAGACTACCTGCCTCCCCTCTAACCACTAGACTACCTGCCTCCCCTCTAACCACTAGACTACCTGCCTCCCCCCTCTAACCACTAGACTACCTGCCTCCCCCCTCTAACCACTAGACTACCTGCCTCCCCTCTAACCACTAGGCTACCTGCCTCCCCTCTAACCACTAGGCTACCTGCCACCCCTCTAACCACTAGGCTACCTGCCGCCCCTCTAACCACTAGGCTACCTGCCTCCCCTCTAACCACTAGACTACCTGCCTCCCCTCTAACCACTAGACTACCTGCCACCCCTCTAACCACTAGACTACCTGCCTCCCCTCTAACCACTAGACTACCTGCCTCCCCTCTAACCACTAGGCTACCTGCCTCCCCTCTAACCACTAGACTACCTGCCTCCCCTCTAACCACTAGACTACCCGCCTCCCCCCTCTAACCACTAGACTACCTGCCTCCCCTCTAACCACTAGACTACCTGCCGCCCCTCTAACCACTAGACTACCTGCCTCCCCTCTAACCACTAGACTACCTGCCACCCCTCTAACCACTAGACTACCTGCCTCCCCTCTAACCACTAGACTACCTGCCTCCCCTCTAACCACTAGAGTACCTGCCTCCCCTCTAACCACTAGGCTACCTGCCTCCCCTCTAACCACTAGGCTACCTGCCACCCCTCTAACCACTAGGCTACCTGCCTCCCCTGTAACCACTAGACTACCTGCCTCCCCTCTAACCACTAGACTACCTGCCTCCTCTAACCACTAGGCTACCTGCCTCCCCTCTAACCACTAGTCTACCTGCCTCCCCTCTAACCACTAGACTACCTGCCTCCCCCCTCTAACCACTAGACTACCTGCCTCCCCTCTAACCACTAGACTACCTGCCCCTCCTCTAACCACTAGGCTACCTGCCTCCCCTCTAACCACTAGGCTACCTGCCTCCCCTCTAACCACTAGGCTACCCCTTCCCCCCTCTAACCACTAGACTACCTGCCTCCCCTCTAACCACTAGACTACCTGCCTCCCCTCTAACCACTAGGCTACCTGCCTCCCCTCTAACCACTAGGCTACCTGCCTCCCCTCTAACCACTAGACTACCTGCCACCCCTCTAACCACTAGACTACCTGCCTCCCCTCTAACCACTAGACTACCTGCCTCCCCTCTAACCACTAGACTACCTGCCTCCCCTCTAACCACTAGACTACCTGCCTCCCCTCTAACCACTAGGCTACCTGCCTCCCCTCTAACCACTAGGCTACCTGCCTCCCCTCTAACCACTAGGCTACCTGCCTCCTCTAACCACTAGACTACCTGCCGCCCCTCTAACCACTAGACTACCTGCCTCCCCTCTAACCACTAGACTACCTGCCTCCCCTCTAACCACTAGACTACCTGCCTCCCCTCTAACCACTAGACTACCTGCCACCCCTCTAACCACTAGGCTACCTGCCTCCCCTCTAACCACTAGACTACCTGCCACCCCTCTAACCACTAGACTACCTGCCTCCCCTCTAACCACTAGACTACCTGCCTCCCCTCTAACCACTAGACTACCTGCCTCCCCTCTAACCACTAGACTACCTGCCTCCCCTCTAACCACTAGGCTACCTGCCTCCCCTCTAACCACTAGGCTACCTGCCTCCCCTCTAACCACTAGACTACCTGCCTCCCCTCTAACCACTAGGCTACCTGCCTCCCCTCTAACCACTAGACTACCTGCCCCCCCTCTAACCACTAGACTACCTGCCTCCCCTCTAACCACTAGACTACCTGCCTCCCCTCTAACCACTAGACTACCTGCCTCCTCTAACCACTAGACTACCTGCCTCCCCTCTACCCACTAGACTACCTGCCAAACTTAGTTTAACTATACACCATTAAGCAGGGATCATCAACTAGATTCTGCTGGGGGGGGGGGTGAATCATAATTACAAATAATTTTTGATGGCAAATGTATCCCTCAGCACCAGCAGGGATGTTTGCTCTCACCTCTACACCAATGACTGTACCTCCAACAACACATTGTGTCACATTACTCCAGTTTTCAGATGACCCACCACTCTGGTCGGTTGGAGAGGTCGACCGGCTAGTACCCTGGTGCAGTCGCAATAACCTGGAACTCAACACAGACAAAACCGTGGAAATGGTGGTGGACTTCAGAAAACAACCCCCCCCTCCCCTCACCATCTCTCCCCCCTCACCATCTCTCCCCCTCACCATCTCTCCCCCCCCTCACCATCTCGCCCCCCTCACCATCTCTCCCCCCTCACCATCTCTCCCCCTTCACCATCTCTCCCCCCTCACCATCTCTCCCCCCTCACCATCTCTCCCCCCTTCACCATCTCTCCCCCTTCACCATCTCTCCCCCCTCCAGATGGATGGCTCAGCTGTTAGCACGGCTGAATCATTCAACTTCCTGGGGACCATCGTTTCCCACAACCTCTAGTGGGAGGACAACATCCCAGCCTCTAGCGGGAAGACAACATCCCAGCCTCTAGCGGGAAGACAACATCCCATCCTCTAGAGGGAGGACAACATCCCAGCCTCTAGTGGGAGGACAACATCCCAGCCTCTAGTGGGAGGACAACATCCCAGCCTCTAGCGGGAGGACAACATCCCAGCCTCTAGCGGGAGGACAACATCCCAGCCTCTAGTGGGAAGACAACATCCCAGCCTCTAGCGGGAAGACAACATCCCAGCCTCTAGTGGGAGGACAACATCCCATCCTCTAGTGGGAGGACAACATCCCAGCCTCTAGTGGGAAGACAACATCCCATCCTCTAGTGGGAGGACAACATCCCAGCCTCTAGAGGGAGGACAACATCCCAGCCTCTAGTGGGAGGACAACATCCCATCCTCTAGTGGGAGGACAACATCCCAGCCTCTAGTGGGAGGACTACATCCCAGCCTCTAGTGGGAAGACAACATCCCATCCTCTAGTGGGAGGACAACATCCCAGCCTCTAGAGGGAGGACAACATCCCAGCCTCTAGCGGGAGGACAACATCCCAGCCTCTCGTCGGAGGACAACATCCCAGCCTCTAGTCGGAGGACAACATCCCAGCCTCTAGTCGGAGGACAACATCCCAGCCTCTAGTGGGAGGACAACATCCCAGCCTCTAGTGGGAGGACAACATCCCAGCCTCTAGAGGGAGGACAACATCCCAGCCTCTAGTGGGAGGACAACATCCCAGCCTCTAGTGGGAGGACAACATCCCAGCCTCTAGTGGGAGGACTACATCCCAGCCTCTAGTGGGAAGACAACATCCCAGCCTCTAGTGGGAGGACTACATCCCATCCTCTAGAGGGAGGACAACATCCCAGCCTCTAGCGGGAGGACAACATCCCAGCCTCTAGTGGGAAGACAACATCCCAGCCTCTAGTGGGAAGACAACATCCCAGCCTCTAGTGGGAGGACAACATCCCATCCTCTAGTGGGAGGACAACATCCCAGCCTCTAGAGGGAGGACAACATCCCAGCCTCTAGTGGGAGGACAACATCCCATCCTCTAGTGGGAGGACAACATCCCAGCCTCTAGTGGGAGGACTACATCCCAGCCTCTAGTGGGAAGACAACATCCCATCTTCTAGTGGGAGGACAACATCCCAGCCTCTAGAGGGAGGACAACATCCCAGCCTCTAGTGGGAGGACAACACCCCAGCCTCTAGTGGGAAGACAACATCCCAGCCTCTAGTCGGAGCACAACATCCCAGCCTCTAGTGGGAGGACAACATCCCAGCCTATAGCGGGAGGACAACATCCCAGCCTCTAGTGGGAAGACAACATCCCAGCCTCTAGCGGGAAGACAACATCCCAGCCTCTAGTGGGAGGACAACATCCCATCCTCTAGAGGGAGGACAACATCCCAGCCTCTAGTGGGAGGACAACATCCCAGCCTCTAGTGGGAGGACTACATCCCAGCCTCTAGTGGGAGGACAACATCCCAGCCTCTAGTGGGAAGACAACATCCCAGCCTCTAGCGGGAAGACAACATCCCAGCCTCTAGTGGGAGGACAACATCCCATCCTCTAGTGGGAAGACAACATCCCAGCCTCTAGTGGGAAGACAACATCCCATCCTCTAGTGGGAGGACAACATCCCAGCCTCTAGAGGGAGGACAACATCCCAGCCTCTAGTGGGAAGACAACATCCCAGCCTCTAGTGGGAAGACAACATCCCATCTTCTAGTGGGAGGACAACATCCCAGCCTCTAGAGGGAGGACAACATCCCAGCCTCTAGTGGGAGTACAACATCCCAGCCTCTAGTGGGAAACCAACATCCCATCCTCTAGTGGGAAGACAACATCCCATCCTCTAGTGGGAGGACAACATCCCAGCCTCTAGTCGGAGGACAACATCCCAGCCTCTAGTGGGAGGACAACATCCCAGCCTCTAGAGGGAGGACAACATCCCAGCCTCTAGTGGGAGGACAACATCCCAGCCTCTAGTGGGAGGACTACATCCCAGCCTCTAGAGGGAGGACAACATCCTAGCCTCTAGAGGGAGGACAACATCCTAGCCTCTAGTGGGAGGACAACATCCCAGCCTCTAGAGGGAGGACAACATCCCAGCCTCTAGTGGGAGGACAACATCCCAGCCTCTAGAGGGAGGACAACATCCCATCCTCTAGTGGGAGGACAACATCCCAGCCTCTAGTGGGAGGACAACATCCCAGCCTCTAGTGGGAGGACAACATCCCAGCCTCTAGAGGGAGGACAACATCCCAGCCTCTAGCGGGAAGACAACATCCCAGCCTCTAGCGGGAGGACAACATCCCAGCCTCTAGCGGGAGGACAACATCCCAGCCTCTAGAGGGAGGACAACATCCCAGCCTCTAGAGGGAGGACAACATCCCAGCCTCTAGCGGGAGGACAACATCCCAGCCTCTAGTGGGAAGACTACATCCCAGCCTCTAGAGGGAGGACAACATCCCAGCCTCTAGTGGGAGGACTACATCCCAGCCTCTAGCGGGAGGACAACATCCCAGCCTCTAGAGGGAGGACTACATCCCAGCCTCTAGAGGGAGGACAACATCCCAGCCTCTAGCGGGAGGACAACATCCCAGCCTCTAGTGGGAGGACAACATCCCAGCCTCTAGAGGGAGGACTACATCCCAGCCTCTAGCGGGAGGACTACATCCCAGCGGTCACGCAGAAGGCTCACCAGACGACGTACTACGTGAGGCAGCTGAAAAAAACTACATCTCCCAGTCAATCCTGATCGTTTGAGTCCATTCTCACTTCCTCCATTACCGTCTGGTTTGGGTCTGCGAGGGCAAACTGCAACACATTGTCTCCGGTCTGCGGAGAGGTTCATCGGCTGCCACCTGCCTGCCCTCCACCGTGGTCCTTACACGACTCCAGGGGCAAGGAAGCAGGAAAGACTATCGCCGATCCCTCCCACCCTGGTCACCCTCCTCCTCCTTCTGGTTCAGGTCAATAATGATCAAACACTCACACCACCTGAAAAGGTCTGTGGGCCCGCACAAACCGGCCATCTGGCTCATAGAGACTAAAATACTATACACTCTATGCTGCAGACAGCATCAAACCATCTCTGACTCTCTGTACTCTAAATCACTGAACTATACAGCATTCCACTCTGACTCTCTGTACACTAAATCACTGAACTATACAGCATCAAACCATCTCTGACTCTCTGTACACTAAATCACTGAACTATACAGCATCAAACCATCTCTGACTCTCTGTACACTAAATCACTGAGCTATACAGCATCAAAACCATCTCTGACTCTCTGTACACTAAATCACTGAACTATACAGCATCAAACCATCTCTGACTCTCTGTACTCTAAATCACTGAACTATACAGCATCAAGCCATCTCTGACTCTGTACACTAAATCACTGAACTATACAGCATCAAGCCATCTCTGACTCTCTGTACACTAAATCACTGAACTATACAGCATCAAACCATCTCTGACTCTCTGTACACTAAATCACTGAACTATACAGCATTCCACTCTGTCCATGTCTCTGCATGTAGATATATTCATACTGATACTGTAAGTGTTCATTCACTGGATATCAACCGTATACCCACTGGATATCAACCGTATACCCACTGGATATCAACCGTATACCCACTGGATATCAACCGTATACCCGCTGGATATCAACCGTATACCCGCTGGATATCAACCGTATACCCGCTGGATATCAACCGTATACCCGCTGGATATCAACCGTATACCCGCTGGATATCAACCGTTTACCCACTGGATATCAACCGTATACCCACTGGATATCAACCGTATACCCACTGGATATCAACCGTATACCCACTGGATATCAACCGTATACCCACTGGATATCAACCGTATACCCACAGTATATCAACCGTATACCCACTGCATATCAACCGTATACCCACTGGATATCAACCGTGTACCCGCTGGATATCAACCGTATACCCGCTGGATATCAACCGTATACCCGCTGGATATCAACCGTATACCCGCTGGATATCAACCGTATACCCACTGGATATCAACCGTATACCCACTGGATATCAACCGTATACCCACTGGATATCAACCGTATACCCACTGGATATCAACCGTATACCCACTGGATATCAACCGTATACCCACTGGATATCAACCGTATACCCACTGCATATCAACCGTATACCCACTGGATATCAACCGTATACCCACTGGATATCAACCGTATACCCACTGCATATCAACCGTATACCCACTGGATATCAACCGTATACCCACTGGATATCAACCGTATACCCGCTGGATATCAACTGTATACCCACTGGATATCAACCGTATACCCACTGGATATCAACTGTATACCCACAGTATATCAACCGTATACCCACTGGATATCAACCGTATACCCACAGTATATCAACCGTATACCCACTGGATATCAACCGTATACCCACAGTATATCAACCGTATACCCACTGGATATCAACCGTATACCCGCTGGATATGAACCGTATACCCGCTGGATATCAACCGTATACCCGCTGCATATCAACCGTATACTCGCTGGATATCAACCGTATACCCACTGGATATCAACCGTATACCCGCTGCATATCAACCGTATACCCACTGGATATCAACCGTATACCCACTGGATATCAACCGTATACCCACTGGATATCAACCGTATACCCACTGGATATCAACCGTATACCCACAGTATACGTACTAGTGATGTGTTGTACTGGATGTGGTAACAACAAGCAAAACATTGCAGATCAGGTGACACAGTCCTTCCTTTCCTAACACCTTTTTAATTATTATTATTTATTTTTTTAAATGTAACCTTTATTTAACTAAGAAAGTCAGTTAAGAACAAATTCTTATTTACAGTGACGTCCTACCAAAAGACAAAAGTCCTCCTGTGGGGACGGGGGCTTGGGATTAAAACATATAAAATAAAGAAAATATAAATATAGGACAAAACACAAATCACAACATGAGAGACAACACAACACTACATAAAGAGAGACCTAAAGACAACAACATAGCAAGGCAGCAACACATGACAACACAGCGTGGTAGCAACACAACATGACAACAACATGGTAGAAACACAACATGGCAGCAGCACAAAACATGGTACAAACATTATTGAGCACAGACAACAGCACAAAGGGCAAGAAGGTAGAGACAACAATACATCACGCAAAGCAGCCACAACTGTCAGTAAGAGTGTCCATGATTGAGTCTTTGAATGTAGAGATTGAGATAAAACTGTCCAGTTTGAGTGTTTGTTGCAGCCCGTTCCAGTCGCTAGCTGCAGCGAACTGAAAAGACGAGCGAGCCATTGATGTGTGTGCTTTCGGGACCTCTAACAGAATGTGACTGGCAGACCGGGTGTTGAATGTGGAGGATGAGGGCTGCAGTAGATATCTCAGACAGGAGGGAGTGAGCCCTAAGAGGGTTTTATAAATAAGCATCAAACAGTAGGTCTTGCGATGGGTATACAGAGATGACCAGTTTACAGAAGAGTATAGAGTTCAGTGATGTGTCCTATAAGGAGCATTGGTGGAAAATCTGATGGCCGAATGGTAAAGAACATCTAGCTGCTCGAGAGCACCCTTACCTGCCGATCTATAAATTATGTCTCTGTAATCTAGCATGGGTAGGATGGTCATCTGAATCAGGGTTAGTTTGGCAGCTGGGGTGAAAGAGGAGCGATTACAATAGAGGAAACTAAGTCTAAATTTAACTTCAGCCTGCAGCTTTGATATGTGCTGAGAGAAGGACAGTGTACCGTCTAGCCGTACTCCCAAGTACTTGTATGAGGTGACCACCTCAAGCTCTAAACCCTCAGAGGTAGTAATCACACCTGTGGGGAGAGGGGCATTCTTCTTACCAAACCACATGACCTTTGTTTTGGAGCTGTTCAGAACAAGGTTAACGGCAGAGAAAGCTTGTTGAACACTAAGAAAGCTTTGTTGTAGAGCATTTAACACAAAATCCGGGGAGGGGCCAGCTGAGTATAAGACTGTATCATCTGCATATAAATTGATGAGAGAGCTTCCTACTGCCTGAGCTATGTTGATGATGTAAATTGAGAAGAGCGGGGGGCCTAGGATTGAACCTTGGGGTACTCCCTTGGTGACAGGCAGTGGCTGAGACAGCAGATGTTCTGACTTTATACACTGCACCTTAATGTGTACCTGTCCTTCCTTTCCTAACACCTTAATGTGTACCTGTCCTTCCTTTCCTAACACCTTAATGTGTACCTGTCCTTTCCTTTCCTAACACCTTCATGTGTACCTGTCCTTCCTTTCCTAACACCTTAATGTGTACCTGTCCTTCCTTCCTTTCCTAACACCTTAATGTGTACCTGTCCTTCCTTTCCTAACACCTTAATGTGTACCTGTCCTTCCTTTCCTTTCCTAACACCTTCATGTGTACCTGTCCTTCCTTTCCTTTCTTAACACCTTCATGTGTACCTGTCCTTCCTTTCCTTTCTTAACACCTTCATGTGTACCTGTCCTTCCTTTCCTTTCCTAACACCTTCATGTGTACCTGTCCTTCTTTTCCTTTCTTAACACCTTCATGTGTACCTGTCCTTCCTTTCCTTTCTTAACACCTTCATGTGTACCTGTCCTTCCTTTCCTTTCTTAACACCTTCATGTGTACCTGTCCTTCCTTTCCTTTCCTAACACCTTCATGTGTACCTGTCCTTCCTTTCCTTTCTTAACACCTTCATGTGTACCTGTCCTTCCGGCTCTTGCCTTTCTTATAATAGCATTGATTTCACTGATAGCAACAAAAACAAAACGTTCTGATAGCAACAAAAACGAAACGTTTGACTTCTCAGTAGCTTGAAGTGTAGAGCGGCGGACCAGCAGCCGGGAACGTTGCTGGTTCAAGACCCAGGCAATGGCAACGCAAAAAATGGGAATGAAACTGAACTGGCAGCTGGAACGCTGCTGGTCTCTGATGCCAGGTACCGTCCCTTGAGCAAGGTCTCTCCATTGAGGGACACTGCTGCCTACCCTGTGCCTCTCAATGTGTGCTGTGTATCTGGAGCTGTTGGAAAAGGCAGAACTCAAAGCTCTAATCTAACCTATGACTGTCTCTCCATCTCCCCAGCCTGCCACCAAGGAGGGTGGTCTGCCCATACAGGTGGGCAACAAGACAGAGTGTGGCCTGCTGGGCCTGGTGCTGGACCTGAAGAGAGACTACCAGCCCGTCCGCAACCAGATCCCAGAGGAGAAACTCTACAAGGTCTACACCTTTATCATTGTGTAACGAAGCCATAGACACATTTCCCCATTGTATGGACGATAAAGTTGTTATATTTTGAATTCTGGTTATTCTAATTCTGAATTCTAATTAAGAATTCTGAATTCTAATTAAGAATTCTGAATTCTAATTCTACCAGGTGTACACCTTCAACTCGGTCAGGAAGTCCATGTCCACGGTCATCAAACTACCAGACGGCTCCTTCAGGATGTACAGCAAGGGAGCCTCCGAGATCGTCCTCAAGAAGTGAGTGGTTTACAGCTAGGTCTGATACCATAGAGTCCATGATGGATCTTGGTTACAACTTCAGTTTCCAGCACCCAATCCAGAAAGGAAAGAAAACCCCTAGCTTCTACCTCCTAGTCACTTGTAGAGATCTTAGATAAGATTCTCTCGGATCTTTCTCAGAGGGCCTAAGGAACTACACCTTGATTTTGGGAGATTGATTGATTGATTGATTGGTGATTTATGATGTTCATCTCTGATCTCCTCAAGGCTTTAGCCCTGCTCGCCAGGCTTTGGTATAGTGGTACTACAACTCAGAATGAGACTACCAAGGCTTTTACCTCTTAACCTCTTAACCTCTGACCTCTATCCTTTGCCCCTCTGTCCCGTCCCAGGTGCACTAAGATCCTGAACCAGGAAGGTGAGCCGCGGGTGTTTCGTCCCAGGGATAAGGACGAGATGGTGAAGAAGGTGATCGAGCCGATGGCGTGTGACGGGCTGCGGACCATCTGCGTGGCGTTCCGTGACTTCCCTGGCGACCCAGAACCGCTCTGGGACAACGAGAACGACATCCTCAATGAGCTGACGGCCGTCTGCGTGGTCGGCATAGAGGACCCCGTCAGGCCAGAGGTAGGTAGGGTGGAGAGAGAGAGAGTGTGTGTGTGTGTGTGTGTGTGTGTGTGTGTGTGTGTGTGTGTGTGTGTGTGTGTGTGTGTGTGTGTGTGTGTGTGTGTGTGTGTGTGTGTGTGTGTGTGTGTGTGTGTGTGTGTGTGTGTGTGTGTGTGTGTGTGCAGTGAACTGACTTCTGTCTGCATAGTCAACATAGAGGACCCCGTCAGACCAGATGTGAAGGCTTCTCATATGTAGGGACTCATCCTCACATGTGTAGGGAATGGTCCTATTTGTTAGGCTATTGATAAGGATTATTGACAGGTCTGGGATAGTATAAGTATTTGTTAGGCTATTGATAAGGATTATTGACAGGTATGGGATAGGATAAGTATTTGTTAGGCTATTGATAAGGATGATTGACAGGTATGGGATAGGATAAGTATGTCCTATTTGTAACCGGTTTTCTTAGTAAGAAATTCCTCCATTATACAATACTAATCCACAATATATACAAATCAAAAAATGTAACAGTACTGAACAAAAATATACGATTTACTTATATATAGACTACAATATGATCGGTACAAATAAAAGGATGGGTAGGTAGGTAACTGAATGGTAGGTAGGTAACTGAATGATAGGTAGGTAACTGAATGATAGATAGGTAACTGAATGGTGGTTAGGTAACTGAATGATAGATAGGTAACTGAATGGTAGGTAGGTAACTGAATGGTAGGTAGGTAACTGAATGGTAGGTAGGTAACTGAATGGTAGGTAGGTAACTGAATGATAGGTAGGTAACTGAATGGTAGGTAGGTAACTGAATGGTAGGTAGGTAACTGAATGGTAGGTAGGTAACTGAATGGTAGGTAGGTAACTGAATGATAGGTAGGTAACTGAATGGTAGGTAGGTAACTGAATGATAGATAGGTAACTGAATGATAGGTAGGTAACTGAATGGTAGGTAGGTAACTGAATGGTAGGTAGGTAACTGAATGATAGGAAGAATGGTAGGTAGGTAACTGAATGATAGATAGGTAACTGAATGGTAGGTAGGTAACTGAATGGTAGGTAGGTAACTGAATGATAGGAAGAATGGTAGGTAGGTAACTGAATGGTAGGAAGAATGGTAGGTAGGGAACTGAATGGTAGGAAGAATGGTAGGTAGGTAACTGAATGGTAGGAAGAATGGTAGGTAGGTAACTGAATGATAGATAGGTAACTGAATGGTAGGTAGGTAACTGAATGATAGGTAGGCAACTGAATGATAGGTAGGTAACTGAATGATAGATAGGTAACTGAATGGTAGGTAGGTAACTGAATGATAGGTAGGTAACTGAATGATAGGTAGGTAACTGAATGGTAGGTAGGTAACTGAATGGTAGGTAGGTAACTGAATGATAGATAGGTAACTGAATGGTAGGTAGGTAACTGAATGATAGATAGGTAACTGAATGATAGGTAGGTAACTGAATGGTAGGTAGGTAACTGAATGGTAGGTAGGTAACTGAATGATAGGAAGAATGGTAGGTAGGTAACTGAATGATAGATAGGTAACTGAATGGTAGGTAGGTAACTGAATGGTAGGTAGGTAACTGAATGATAGGAAGAATGGTAGGTAGGGAACTGAATGGTAGGAAGAATGGTAGGTAGGTAACTGAATGGTAGGAAGAATGGTAGGTAGGTAACTGAATGGTAGGAAGAATGGTAGGTAGGTAACTGAATGGTAGGAAGAATGGTAGGTAGGTAACTGAATGGTAGGTAGGTAACTGATGTAAAGTAGCTGAATGATTCAAAACAACATGAGAATAAGAAGAGATTCACTGCTGCTAGTAGAGAGAGTTCTCTCTATTCTCTCTCTCTCTCTGTCTCTCTTTCTCGTTCTCTCTCTCTCTCTGTCTCTCTCTCTCTCTCTCTCTCTCTCTCGTTCTCTCCCTCTCTCATTCTCTCTCTCTCTCTTTCTCCTCTCTCTCTCGCTCTCGCTCTCTCTCTCTCTCTCTCTCTCTCTCTCTCTCTCTCTCTCTCTCTCTCTCTCTCTCTCTCTCTGAGGTGCAATTGTCAGATTGTTGTAGGCTACTCCAGGAGAGCTACATCTTCCTGAGAATAAAATATCAGAATAACAAACTGTCAAATAAAGAACCAAGCAACAACGAGGATAAATAGGAAATCAGCTTCATTTCATTTTCAATATTTACCACTAATATTAGATGGGTGAATTAACTAGCTTTGGGAATGTAACTCAAATACAATATTGTGTTCAGACACATTGTTTACTAATGCATATCCCATTATTGATCATAGAACATGGAACAAGAATGAATGTTACAGAAGGTATTTCATAGATCCTATATCTATCTATCTAGAATCATGCTCCAGGTGAATGAGTGACAGGTGGATTCTCTTTATATTTTACAGTGTCAGTACTTCAGAGTAGAGATATGGGCGGGGGTTGATCTCTCCTCTCCTCTCCTCTAATTGTCCTTTATGCTCCATTTCATTATGCGTACCTAAATTACCCTCAAAGCAAATTAGGATACATTCAACATCTGCACTGAAAGTCTATATTTGTCGAGGATAATTGTGCTGAATGGAAGGGGGGGGAGGAGGGGATTTGAATAGGTACAGATGCTCTATCTTATTTGATCATCCTGTTGTTGCACAGCAGAAAATGCAAACTTGTAGTGAATATCGAGGTTTAAAAAGGGCTTGTAAAAGTTTGTTATTTCTACTTAAAAATGTACTTTGGTGCGAAAAGTGCAAATCAACCTTGTGAAGATGCTGGAGGAAACAGGTACAAAAGTATCTTTATCCGCAGTAAAACGAGTCCTATATCGACATAACCTGAAAGGTCGCTCAGCAAGGAAGAAGCCACTGCTCCAAAACCGGCATAAAAAAAAAATAGACTACGCTTTGCAACTGCACATGGGGACAAAGATGGTACTTTTTGGAGAAATGTCCTCTGGTCTGATGAAAAAAAATAGAACTGTTTGGCCATAATGACCATCGTTATGTTTGGAGGAAAAAGAGGGAGGCTTGCAAGCCGAAGAACACCATCCCAACCGTGAAGCACGGGGGTGGCAGCATCATGTTGTGGGGGTGCTTTGCTGCAGGAGGGACTGGTGCACTTCACAAAATAGATGGCATCATGAGGTTGGAAAATTATGTGGATATATTGAAGCAACATCTCAAGACATCAGTCAGGAAGTTAAAGCTTGGTCGCAAATGGGTCTTCCAAATGGACAATGACCCCAAGCATACTTCCAAAGTTGTGACAAAATGGCTTAAGGGCAACAAAGTCAAGGTATTGGAGTGGCTATCACAAAGCCCTGACCTCAATCCTATAGACAATTTGTGGGCAGAACTGAAAAAGCGTGTGAGGGGGCTTACAAACCTGACTCAGTTACACCAGCTCTGTCAGGAGGAATGGGTCAAAATTCACCCAACTTATTGTGGGAAGCTTGTAGAAGGCTACCCGAAAGGTTTGATCCAAGTCAAACAATTTAAAGGAAATGCTACCAAATACTAAATGAGTGTATGTAAACTTCTGACCCACTGGGAATGTGATGAAAGAAATAAAACCTGAAATAAATCATTCTCTCTACTATTATTCTGACATTTCACATTCTTAAAATAAAGTGGTGATTCTAACTGACCTAAGACCGGGTCTCTAGGACCGAGGGGTTCTGGTGCTCTGACTGGGACCGAGGGGTTCTGACTGGGACAGAGGGGTTCTGGCTGGGACAGAGGGGTTCTGACTGGGACAGAGGGGCTCTGGTGCTCTGACTGGGACCGAGGGGTTCTGGTGCTCTGACTGGGACAGAGGGGTTCTGACTGGGACAGAGGGGTTCTGGCTGCTCTGACTGGGACAGAGGGGTTCTGACTGGGACAGAGGGGTTCTGACTGGGACAGAGGGGTTCTGGTTCTCTGACTGGGACAGAGGGGTTCTGACTGGGACAGAGGGTTCTGACTGCTCTGTAATTTGTCATGTTCTGTCTGTGTTAATTTGTGACTTTTTGTGTCGCCTCTTCGACCTCCTGGTCTGAATCAGAGTGAGTGATTGTGACTTTTTCTTCATTGTCCCTGTACCTGGCTGTTCTTTCAGGTCTGAGATGTTTTCTGTTTATGCGGTAGCGAGCTCCCGCGGGTGTGATGATATCGTACCATCCCGGGTCAATCTCTGATTCTCACCACTGATGCTGGATCCCCCCCCCCCCCGGACTAGAATGAATCATTTTGAAACGGCATCTCTTTTGCAAACTGAGCCATCTCAGTACTTGAAAAGGGTACACACGCAGCTTTAACTTCTTGGGGCTATGTGGGACGCTAGCGTGCCACCCGTGGTGCACCCTATCAACAGCAGGTGCATTTCAAGAGCGGCAAATTTGAAACCAAATAAATGTCAAAATTCAAATTTTTCAAACATACAACTATCTTACACCCTTTGAAAGATAAACATCTCCTTATAAACTTTGCTACGACTGTACCTGATGTCTTGTCCGATGGCCTCAGCACCTCTGGATATTTGGAGTATTAGTCCACTATCAGAAGGATTGAGCGTCCTTGGAAGTCAAAGATATCAACGGCGATTTCTTGCCACGGAGTGTCAGGCATTGTGTGTGGTAGGAGTGGTTCCTTTTGGTTGCTGGGCAGTTTGTCTTGACAGGAAGTGGTCGATTCGACCGTCATTCGGACATCATCAGTGAGGCCTGGTCATTACATGAGAGCTCTGGCATGCGCTTAAGGAGCGTTGAATGCCCCGATGTGTAATGTGGAGCCTCTTATATGTACCTCAGCTCTAAAAGTCTTTGGGAATGATAATACGTTTGTTTACCGCGAGTAGATCATCTTCGATGTAAAGAGAATCTCTGATGTGCCAGTAGGGTTGTGTTTTTTTAGTGGTGCATTTTTCTTCTTGTCTGGCCATCCGTCTCTGGTCAGGTTCCTCAGCAGCCGCATCTCACTGTCTGCATTTGTGACTGCGCTCAGCTGTTGCATAACAGCGCCCTCCAGTGGATGATGTGTGGACACTGCATAAATTACTTTTTGTTGTTGTTGTCACAGGTCACGCTATTTATGTGTGGCAGTCTGGGGTACAGCCCTGGGTAGCGTGTCTGCTATTAACATGTCTTTACCTGGGGTTGTAGACGATGTGACTGTCATATTTCTGTATTTGAAGCAGCATCCTTTGAAGACGGATGACAGGCGACTTTCCAATAGGCTTGGTGATTATAGCCTCAAGTGGTTTGTGGTCAGATTGAACTCTGACCTGGACACCATAGACATACTGGTGAAACCGGTATGAACACGATTGCCAGGAGTTCTGTTTCTATCTGGGCATAATTTTGTTCTGCCACAGACAGAGCTCTGAATGCAAAGGCTTTAGGCTGTTTACCCCATAATGACATCACAATACCCCATAATGACATCACAATACCCCATAATGACATCACAATACTCCATAATGACATCACAATACCCCATAATGACATCAGAACAGCTCCGGGTCCATCTTTGGATGCATCAGCTTGTATTTCAATCTCTTCCTGTGGATTAAAAGAATTTCAGCAATGGCGTAGTGTAGGTAGCTTTTTTTTTCCAAGTCTCTCCAGTGCTGCTTGTTGTGCTGGGTGCCACTGCCATGTCCTTCCTGAGGAGCACTCTGATTAGTGCAGTGGGCTTGGCTTCATCTTGGATATACTGGGTTAGGAAACATGTGTCATACCCAGTAACTTCTGTAGACCCTTTTGAGCTTCTGGTGGAGGCACCTGTGTGATTGCTGTCACCTTGGAGTTGTCTGTTTTAACCCCGTCTGCCCTGACGATGTGCCTCGTACTTCACTTCACTCACCATCAGTGCCTTTTAAAATTTGAGGGAGGACGATTTTTTTTTTCATGACCGTGGCCTTATTTCTATTACAGCATATTGGATGACTGTCATTCATATTCTATTCACCAAGTTCAATGTAACATTGATAGGTTTAGGCTACTACGTGATATTCTAATTTTTCCTTTACCCATCATGAGGTTGCTACAACCTAACCTATGAATTACAGTTTACAATGTAGGTGCACACAGGTCGAGAGACAAACTTGAGGTGACAGACAATGACATTCAATATTTTATTTATTTTTATTTAACTTTTATTTAACCAGGCAAGTCAGTTAAGAACAAATTCTTATTTACAACACACTCTTGCCTGCATCTAGCTGATCTAGGGAGTAATCATTAGTCCAACAGTTGCAAACAAGAGTTTCTATTGGACAAATTCAGGTATGTTTATGCCCGGTTTTGTTCCGTTTGTTTCCGTTTAAGAGACGTTTTTCAACAGAATCGGCGGAATGAATACACCCCTGATAAACACGTAAACACAGTTCACTCTCATAACAGCCACGTTGTATTCCTTCTCTTCCCTTGTGGACGTCAATGCACACCAAATCAGCTCTATGTAACCAGGCGAAAAAACCTTTCCACATAAGCCTACATCGTTGACCCCATATTAGCTAAGGTAACGTCATAGTCAACTGTAGCTAATATAACTAACGTTAACGCGTTAGTAAACCCGCTACAATCATGCAGTAACGTTAGTGTACAATCAGTAAGCAGCTACACCGGCGGGCCCCAGTGGCAATAAATTAGTAAAACCAAAAGCTTACCTTGACTTGGAAGAGTTCCAGTGTTGTGTTGGATAGTCATAGCCAGCTAGCTAACATGGCACCCCTCTGTTTGAGCAGGGTGTTTGAGTAGGATAAACTCGCTAGCTGCATTTGCTAGCTAAGTAAGTGAAAAATTAATGATGAAATCTCTCTCTCTCTATTTCTCTCTTGCTTCTCCTTCATTTTGGAAGAAATTAATTTGTTAAAAACTATTCAACTATTTGTCTTTCTCTCTCTTTGAGTCAACTACTCACCACATGTTATACACTGCAGTGCTAGCTAGCTGTAGCTTATGCCTTCAGTACTAGATTCATTCTCTGATCCTTTGATTGGGTGGACAACATGTCAGTTCATGCAGCAAGAGCTCTGATAGGTTGGAGGACGTGGTTGGAGGACGTCCTCTGGAAGTTGTCATAATTACTGTGTAAGTCTATGGAAGGGGATGAGAACCATGAGCCTCCTAGGTTTTGTATTGTAGTCAATGTACCCAGAGGAGGATGGAAGCTAGCTGTCCTCCGGCTAAACCATGGTTCTACCCTACACAGTGCTGTTGAGGCTACTGTAGACCTTTGCAAAATAGTGTGTTTTAATCAGTTATTTGGTGACACGTGATTTATATTTAGTATAGTTTTGTCTAAGGATAACTTTTTTTATTGTTTTACAATTAAAAATGTTATGAAATTCCCTGAGGAGGATGTTCCTCCCCTTCCTCCTCTGAGGAGCCTCCACTGGTTCAGGTAAATGATGACTTGATTTATTTCAACAGCATAAAGCTGATAAATTACATTTCGGGATTCGCCTTCATCAGGGTTTTTTTGCATTGTGTCTTGGTTAATAGCTTTACAACATACTGTAGGTTTCCCTTCATATCACCTGTGGTCATGGTACTATACACCTCTCTATGTTTGGGTTCATGTTCATAACTGGAAACACTAGTGAAACATGTCCCTTATATCTGTGATCATGTTTTTTACACAGAGATCCTATTAAGTTATACTATGTAATTCAATGTTTTTTACACAGAGATCCTATTAAGTTATACTATGTAATTCAATGTTTTTTACACAGAGATCCTATTAAGTTATACTATGTAATTCTCATGTTTTTTACACAGAGATCCTATTAAGTTATAATATGTAATTCTATGTTTTTTACACAGAGATCCTATTAAGTTATACTATGTAATTCAATGTTTTTTACACAGAGATCCTATTAAGTTATACTATGTAATTCAATGTTTTTTTACACAGAGATCCTATTAAGTTATAATATGTAATTCAATGTTTTTTTACACAGAGATCCTATTAAGTTATAATATGTAATTCAATGTTTTTTTACACAGAGATCCTATTAAGTTATAATATGTAATTCAATGTTTTTTTACACAGAGATCCTATTAAGTTATAATATGTAATTCAATGTTTTTTTTACACAGAGATCCTATTAAGTTATACTATGTAATTCTCATGTTTTTTACACAGAGATCCTATTAAGTTATAATATGTAATTCTATGTTTTTTACACAGAGATCCTATTAAGTTATAATATGTAATTCTCATTGTAACGGTTGTCGTCTGGAATGGAGGACCAAAACGCAGCAGGAATGTGGATGCTGATCTTGTAATTTATTTTAAACCAAGAAAACACCAAAATAACAAAAGAAGAACTCACGAACAACAAAACAGTCTTGTCATGCTCACACAGGCAAAACAAGAAACAATCTCCCACAAACACTAAACCAAACACATACCCATATATAGGACTCCCAATCAGAGGCAACGAGAAAACACCAGCCTCCAATTGAGAGTCCAACCCCAATAAACCAGACATAGAAATACAAAAGACCAGAGACCACATAGAAATACAAACATAGAACATTACCCAAAAACCCGGAAATAATAAATCAAACGCCCTACTAAATAAACCACCACCCCGAACCACATAAAACAAATACCCTCTGCCACGTCCTGACCAAACTACAATAACAAATAACCCTTATACTGGTCAGGATGTGACACTCATGTTTTTTACACAGATATTCTATTAGGTTATAATATGTAATTCTATGTTTTTTTACACAGAGATCCTATTAAGTGTTAATATATAATTCTCATGTTTTTTTACACAGAGATCCTATTAAGTGTTAATATATAATTCTCAGGTTTTTTATTTTTTATTTTTTTTTACACAGTAGTTCTGTACATTTTGGTTCATGTTCTAGAAATGGTATTTCTATCTGGACAGGGACGTGACCTACTCTGTAGTATAAACGCAGCTCTGTGTGTTCGGGTTCAGGGTACATGATGACTGGCATGGAAGCACTTATCTGACATTCATTATTTACCTGTGAATATCAAGGGAATCGACAATCCAACAAGATCATACGAACAATAACAGCCTAACAAAACAGCAGGAATATACCGCTGAAATACATCCATGTTGATAAACTGTTTTTGACATTTTTTTTGTTGTTTTGTTACTACGTTATAGTAGAGGTTGCAGGAAGAACGAACGTACAAAAACGTGATACCAACAGAGAGACACGTCATGACAAAACAGAGGATCTGATGTTAGACCCGACAACTACTACACACAAACAACACAGCGAATAGGATTTATTTTGGACATTGATTACAAGTCAAACACAGTTACGCGGTTGATCGACTGTCTGTTATGTTATAGCAGAGGTGTTGCTGTCAGTACTGTGTAACACATCCCCACCTGGCTCCTCTCAGAGCTCCCCCCACACACACACACACACACACACACACACACACTCATAACACCGCTCAAAGCTAATCTCATTATTATTCAGTCAGAGATGGTCTGCGTCCCAAAATAAAAACACCCTATTCCCTACATAGTGCACTACCCCGATGGGCCCTGGTCAAAAGTAGTGCACTACGTAAGGGGAATAAGGTGCCATTTGGGACACAGCCACATCTCTGTATATCAGACTGAATAATGAGATTACCTTTGAGTGGTGTTCGGAGTGTGTGTGTGTGTGTGTGTGTGTGTGTGTGTGTGTGTGTGTGTGTGTGTGTGTGTGTGTGTGTGTGTGTGTGTGTGTGTGTGTGTGTGTGTGTGTTTGTGAGTGTGTGAAAGAGAGGTGATACTGTAGGAGGAATAGTAATGTTGTACAGGCAAAGCCAACACATCGCTCTACTAAACAATGTGTATTTACCTCCTCCTCCTCTTCCTCCTCTTCCTCCTCCTCCTCCTCCTCACACAACACTAGCTGCCTCCGATGCTCTAAATGAGAGAGAGTCTGTGTCCCCAATGGCACCCTATTCCCTACATTAAAGTGCCTCTGTAATAAACTAAAGCATCACAGCCTGTTCTAGGTTTCGTTTTTTTCTTGATGTGTGGTGAGTTAGCAAAGTGATTAAAACATTCAGATACAATGCCCTCGGAAAGTATTCAGACCCCTGGACTTCTTCCACATTTTGTTACGTTACAGCCTTATTCTAAAATATCAATCTACACACAGTACCCCATAACGACAAAGCAAAAAACTGGTTTTTAGACATTTTTACAAATGTATAAAAGAAAAAACAGTATCACATTTACATAAGTATTCAGACCCTTTACTCAGTACTTTGTTGAAGCACCTTTGAGAGTGATTACAGCATTGAGTCTTCTTGGGTATGATGCTACAAGCTTGGCATACCTGTATTTGGGGAGTTTCTCCCATTCTTCTCTGCAGATCCTCTCAAGCTCTGTCAGGTTGGATGGGGAGCGTCACTGCACAGCTATTTTCAGGTCTCTTCAGAGATGTTCGATCGGGTTCAAGTCCGGGCTCTTTTCTGGGTCACTCAAGGACATCCAGAGACTTGTCCCGAAGCCACTCCTGTTGTCCTGTTGGAAGGTGAACCTTCGCCCCAATCTGAGGTTTTCATCAAGGATCTCTCTGTATTTTGCTCCGTTCATCTTTCCCTCGATCCTGACTAGTCTCCCAGTCCCTGCTGCTGAAAAACATCCCCACAGCATGATGCTGCCACCACCATGCTTCACCGTAGGGATGGTGCCAGGTTTCCTCCAGATGTGATGCTTGGCATTTAGGCCAAAGAGTTCAATCTTGGTTTCATCTGACCAAAGAGTCTTGTTTCTCATGGTCTGAGAGTCCTTTAGGTGCCTTTTGGCAAACTCCAAGCGGGTTGTCATGTGCCTTTTACTGAGGAGTGGCTTCCGTCTGACCACTCTAGCATAAATGCCTGATTGGTGGAGCGCTGCAGAGATGGTTGTCCATCTGGAAGGTTCTCCGATCACCACAAAGGAACTCTTGAGCTCTGTCAGAGTAGCCATTGGGTTCTTGGTCCCAAACTTTTCCATTTAAGAATGATGGAGGCCACTGTGTTCTTGGAGACTTTCAATGCTGCAGAAATTACCGATAGCTGCAGTGTTAGTTGGCTAGCGGTGTGTGGATCTGTGGCACTGGAGCTGTCTTATGTATCAGTGGTGGTCCTGTGATGGTGCTAGCATGGCAGGGTGTGGGGGTATAGAGAGCAAGGCTCGCCCACACTGACCTAAACCTGACTCGCTCAGACTCAGATTATGTGTGTGTATTTGTATTTGTTAAGGATCCCCATTAGTTCCTGTGTGTGTGTGTGTGTGTGTGTGTGTGTGTGTGTGTGTGTGTGTGTGTGTGTGTGTGTGTGTGTGTGTGTGTGTGTGTGTGTGTGTGTGTGTGTGTGTGTGTGTGTGTGGGAAATATATAGGGACTCACTGTTCTACAGTACGAAGGATATTGTCTGTGATAAACTATATATACAAAAGTATGTGGACAGCCCTTCGAATTAGTGTATTCGGCTATTTCAGCCACACTCGTTGCTGACAGGTGTATAAAATCGAGCACACAGCCATGCAATCTCCATAGACAAACATTGGCAGTAGAATGGGCTTTACTGAGGAGCTCAGTGACTTTCAACGTGGCACCGTCATAGGATGCCGTCTTTTCAACAAGTCAGTTCGTCAAATTTCTGCCCTGCTAGAGCTGCCCCGGTCAACTGTAAGTGCTGTTATTGTGAAGTGGAAACGTCCAGGAGCAACAACGGCTCAGCCGCGAAGTGGTAGGCCACACACGCTCACAGAATGGGACCGTCGAGTGCTGAAGCGCGTAGCGCGTAAAAATTGTCTGTCCTCGGTTGCAACACTCACTACTGAGTTCCAAACTGCCTCTGGAAGCAACGTCAGCACAATAACTATTCGTCGGGAGATTAATGAAGTGGGTTTCCATGGCGAGCAGCCTCACACAAGCCTAAGATTACCGTCCGCAATGCCAAGCGCCGGCTGGTCTGGTGTAAATCTCTCCGACATTGGACTCTGGAGCAGTGGAAACGCGTTCTCTGGAGTGATGAATCACACTTCACCATCTGGGTTTGGTGGATGCCTGGAGAACACTACCTGCCCCAATGTATAGTGCCAACTGTAAAGTTTGGTGGAGGAGGAATAATAGTTTGAGGCTGTTTTTCATGGTTCGGGTTAGGACCCATTAGTTCCAGTGAAGGGAAATCTTAACCCTACAGCATACAATGACATTCTAGACCTGCCTTCAACTT
Source organism: Salmo salar (assembly GCF_965601325.2). Lineage (NCBI taxonomy): Eukaryota > Metazoa > Chordata > Actinopteri > Salmoniformes > Salmonidae > Salmo > Salmo salar. The sequence goes on along the minus strand of NC_138312.1, from coordinate 60,800,119 downwards.
ATGGCAACAGTTTGGGAAAGGCCTTTTCCTGTTTCAACATGACAATGCTCCCGTGCATAAAGCAAAGCCCATACAGAAATAGTTTGTTGAGATCGGTGTGGAAGAACTTGACTGGCGCCTGCACAGAGCCCTGACCTCAACTCCATCGAACACCTATGGGATGAATTGGATCGCCTACTGCGAGCCAGGCCTAATCGCTCAACATCCGTGCCCAACCAAACAAATGCTCTTGTGGCTGAATGGAAGCAAGTCCCCGCAGCAATGTTCCAACATCTTGTGGAAAGCCTTCCCAGAAGAGTGGATGCTGTTATAGCAGCAAAGGTGGGACCAACTCCATATTAATGCCCATGATTTTGGAATGAGATGTTTGACGAGCAGGTGTCCACATACTTCTGATAATGTAGTGCATTTAGGGACTCAATGTTCTACAGTATGAAGGATATTGTCTGTGATAATGGATATAGGGACTCTTCCTGCAGGTGTCTTAGTTCACATCCAACTCTGTGTTGCTATTCTGACTGTGTGTGTGTGTGTTTGTGCTTACCATTGTGTGTGTGTGTGCCCTGCAGGTGCCTTCTGCTATTGTGCGGTGCCAGCGTGCGGGCATCACAGTGCGCATGGTAACAGGTGATAACATCAACACTGCCAGGGCCATCGCCATCAAGTGTGGCATCATCCACCCTGGAGAAGACTTCCTGTGTATCGACGGCAAGGAGTTCAACAGGAGGATCCGCAACGAGAAGGGAGAGGTAAGCTACGACAGGGAGTTCACTCCCAGACAGATATCCAGGAGGAAGAGGGATGGGTTGGCCAGTGGTAATGGTAGACAGTAGACTAGTACAGGGAGTTCACTCCCAGACAGATATCCAGGAGGAAGAGGGTTGGGTTGGCCAGTGGTAATGGTAGACAGTAGACTAGTACAGGGAGTTCACTCCCAGACAGATATCCAGGAGGAAGAGGAAGAGGGTTGGGTTGGCCAGTGGTAATGGTAGTTCAGGGTAGACAGTAGACTAGTACAGGGAGTTTTCCAGCCTCTTCTCAGGGACCCCCCCCCCCCCCCCCCTAGCCGTTCCATGTATTTCATATGTTCCACAACTAGCACCCCTGATTTAACGTGGAAATGAATCATCAAGGTTACAACGTTTGGGGGGGGGGGGGGGGGGGGGGGGGGAGGAAATGTACAACAAACTGGTGAACCATCTGAGGGTCCCTGAGGAGAGCTTTGAGAACCCCTACATACATTCTCCACTGTATGTTCCGTCGGGATAAAGGACCTCTAGGACTCTGAAATATTCTATTGATTGAAACCTTTATTTTGACAAGAGAGTCATGCTAAGAACAATATCTATTTTTTTATCTTTTTTTTTTTTTACAGATGAACCCTTTCATTACAAACACATTACACACGTCAGTACAATATCAAAAGCATAAAAACAGAGATATAAAACACAGTCGTAGAAAACAAAACACAAAGTACGCTTTACTCTTTACTACAGGTTGAGCAGGAGCGCATGGACAAGGTGTGGCCTAAACTGCGAGTCCTGGCTAGATCCTCCCCTACTGATAAACACACACTGGTTAAAGGTGAGAGAGGAGGGTCTCTAGGTTTGTCTACTAGCCGTGTCCTGTACCACGCTATTGTCCTGCTGTGTATGTCAACTGTTTGAACCCAATGCCAACATGAAGTTCCCTTGGGAGAAAGATACACATTCTATTCTAGTCTATTGTATTCTGCTCACCTCTGCCCTTCACTTCTCTGCTCTTCTCTTCTCTGCCCTTCACTTCTCTGCTCTTCTCTGCTCTTCTCTTCTCTGCCCTTCACTTCTCTGCTCTTCTCTGCCCTTCTCTTCTCTGCCCTTCACTTCTCTGCTCTTCTCTTCTCTGCCCTTCACTTCTCTGCTCTTCTCTGCTCTTCTCTTCTCTGCCCTTCACTTCTCTGCTCTTCTCTGCTCTTCTCTTCTCTGCCCTTCACTTCTCTGCTCTTCTCTTCTCTGCCCTTCACTTCTCTGCTCTTCTCTGCTCTTCTCTTCTCTGCCCTTCACTTCTCTGCTCTTCTCTGCCCTTCTCTGCATTTCTCTGCTCTTCTCTGCCCTTCTCTGCATTTCTCTGCTCTTCTCTGCCCTTATCTGCTCTTCTCTGCTCTTCACTTCCCTTCTCTTCTCTGCCCTTCTCTGCTCTTCTCTTCTCTTCTCTGCCTTTCACTTCTCTGCTCTTCTCTTCTCTGTCCTTCTCTGCATTTCTCTGCTCTTCTCTGCTCTTCTCCCGTTCTTCTGAATGTGGTTGCCCTTACTGAACCCCTGTGTGTTGGGTTGTGTCCTCTAGGCATCATAGACAGCTGCTTGACAGACCAGAGACAGGTGGTGGCGGTGACAGGAGACGGGACTAACGATGGACCAGCCCTGAAGAAGGCTGACGTGGGATTTGCCATGGTAGGACCTGCAGCTGGAGGCATACTGTATCTACATATCTTACTATAGTGTACCTCACCACACCACACCTCACCACACCACACCTCACCTACCACACCTCACCACACCACACCACACCTACCACACCTCACCACACCACACCACACCTCACCTACCACACCACACCTACCACACCACACCTCACCTACCACACCACACCACACCTCACCTACCACACCACACCTCACCTACCACACCTCACCTACCTCACCACACCACACCTCACCTACCACACCACACCTCACCTACCACACCACACCTCACCTACCACACCACACCTCACCACACCACACTTCTCACCTACCACACCACACCACACCTCACATCACCACACCACACCACACCTCACCTCACCTACCACACCACACCTCACCTACCACACCTCACCACACCACACCTCACCTACCACACCACACCTACCACACCTCACATCACCTCATCACACCACACCACACCACCTACCACACCACACCTCACCACACCACCCCTCACCACACCATACCTCACCACACCTACCACACCACACCTCACCACACCTCACCACACCTCACCACACCTACCACACCACACCTCACCACACCTACCACACATCACCTCACCACATCTCACCACACCACACCACACCTCATCTCACCACACCTACCACACCACACCTCACCACACCTACCACACCACACCTCACCTCACCACACCTACCACACCACACCTCACCACACCTACCACACCTCACCTCACCACACCACACCTCACCACACCTCACCTCACCACACCTACCACACCACACCTCACCTACCTCACCACACCTCACCACACCACACCTCACCACACCTCACCTCACCACACCTACCACACCACACCTCACCACACCTACCACACCTCACCTCACCTCACCACACCACACCTCACCACACCTCACCTCACCACCCCTACCACACCACACCTCACCTACCTCACCACACCTCACCACACCACACCTCACCACACCTCTCTCACCACACCTACCACACCACACCTCACCTCACCACACCACACCTCACCACACCACACCTCACCTACCACACCACATCTCACCACACCTACCACACCACACCACACCTCACCTCACCACACCACACCTCACCACACCTACCACACCTCACCACACCACACCTCACCTACCACACCACACCTACCACACCTCACATCACCACACCACACCTCACCACACCACACCTCACCACACCTCACCACACCACACCTACCACACCACACCACACCTCACCACACCTCACCACACCTCACCTCACCTCACCACACCTACCACACCACACCTCACCACACCTACCACACCTCACCACACCACACCTCACCTACCACACCACACCTACCACACCTCACCACACCACACCTCACCACACCACACCTCACCACACCTCACCACACCATACCTCACCTCACCACACCACACCTCACCACACCACACCTCACCACACATCACCTCACCACACCTCATCACACCATACCTCACCTCATCTCACCACACCTCACCTGACCACACCACACCTCACCACACCACTCCTCACCACACCACACCACACCTCACCTCACCTCACCTCACCATACCTCACCTCACCTCACCTCACCTTACCATACTTCACCATACCTCACCTCACCATACCTCACCACACCCCTCACCATACCTCACCACACCATACCTCACCATACCTCACCACACCATACCTCACCACACCTCACCACACCATACCTCACCATATCTCACCACACCTCACCATACCTCACCACACCATACCTCACCACACCATACCTCACCACACCTCACCGTACCTCACCACACCATACCTCACCATACCATACCTCACCTCACCATACCTCACCATACCTCACCATACCATACCTCACCACACCACACCATACATCACCACACCTCACCGTACCTCACCACACCACACCATACCTAGCTACAACTACTATGACTGCTGTAGCATTACAGCTAGCTACAACTACTATGACTGCTGTAGCATTACAGCTAGCTACAACTACTATGACTGTGGAGTGGATCCATCGTTAGAAACCTTGAAATCTCCTGATATAACCCAAGCAGCATCCTCACTACTACACACAGAACGCACACACCAGCATTGCTGTAGCTACAGTGGAACAAGAGCGCCTCTTAGTGGTGAGATGTGGTGGTACATACACGCAATCTGCAACGCCAGGGTTGTCTCTCAGTTGATATGTGGTACTTCTTCTTTCTTTTTTTTTAAGCCCATAACAATGTGTGTGAGGTGTATACTTTTTGTTTCAAAGTAGATTTGTTTAAGACTACCCAGAAACACTCTGTGTAACCCTGATTTATTAACCCACTGCAGTAAAAAGTTGAAATGATACGAGGTGAGAGATTTAACATGAGAAATGGGATGAGGTAATAACACCTCTTGTTTTTTGAAGAAATTATTGCTTTGCGTCTACATAGTGTTCCTTTTCTACATGGATTCACAAAATAAATAGATTCTATTACATGACAAAAATACAAATATATTTAAAAAATTAAAACCAGAAGCACATTTATTAAACCATACCTCTTCTCTCTGCAGGGTACAGCCAGTATTAAACCATACCTCTTCTCTCTCCAGGGTACAGCCGGTATTAAACCATACCTCTTCTCTCTCTCCAGGGTACAGCCGGTATTAAACCATACCTCTTCTCTCTCCAGGGTACAGCCAGTATTAAACCATACCTCTTCTCTCTCCAGGGTACAGTCAGTATTAAACCATACCTCTTCTCTCTCCAGGGTACAGTCAGTATTAAACCATACCTCTTCTCTCTGCAGGGTACAGCTGGTATTAAACCATACCTCTTCTCTCTCCAGGGTACAGCCGGTATTAAACCATACCTCTTCTCTCTCTGCAGGGTACAGCCGGTATTAAACCATACCTCTTCTCTCTCTGCAGGGTACAGCTGGTATTAAACCATACCTCTTCTCTCTCTGCAGGGTATAGCCGGTACAGACGTGGCCAAGGAGGCGTCTGACATCATATTAACGGACGATAACTTCAGTAGCATAGTGAAGGCTGTGATGTGGGGGAGAAACGTCTACGACAGCATCTCCAAATTCCTCCAGTTCCAGCTGACTGTCAATGTGGTGGCTGTCATCGTGGCCTTCACTGGGGCCTGCATCACACAGGTAACACACACACACACACACACACACAAACACACACACACACACACACACACACACACACACACACACACACACACACACACACACACACACACACACACAGCTGCCTGTCATCGTGGCCTTCACTGGGGCCTGCATCACACAGGTAACACACACACACACACACACACACAAACACACACACACACACACACACACACACACACACACACACACACACACACACACACACACACACACACACACACACACACACACCACACAGCTGCCTGTCATCGTGGCCTTCACTGGGGCCTGCATCACACAGGTAACACACACACACACACACACAAACACACACACACACACACACACACACACACACACACACACACACACACACACACACACACACACACACACACACACACAGGTAAGAATGGGGCGGCAGGTATTCCAGTGGTTAGAGTGTTGGACTTGTAACCGAAAGGTTGCAAGATTGAATCCCCCGAGCTGACAAGGTAAAAATCTGTCGTTCTGCCCCCTGAACAATGCAGTTAACCCACTGTTCCTAGGCTGTCATTATTAATAAGAATTTGTTCTTAACTGACTTGCCTAGTTAAATAAAGGTAAAATAAATAAAAAATAATCTCATTTGTTATTTTGACGCCTTTGCTGTAATGTCTCCACATCTGTTATTACGATGGCTAGGGGATTTAGGGCCAGAATCAGCAGTGAGGGTGAGAGGTGACAGCTCTGCCTCGTTCCCCTGGAGAGACAGAATTGAGGGTGGTCTAGACACTAACCTGTAGTTAGTCGATGTAGATGTAGATAGTAGATGTAGTTAGTAGATGTAGATGTAGATAGTAGATGTATATATTAGATGTAGTTTGTAGATGTAGTTTGTAGATGTAGATAGTAGATGTAGATAGTATATGTAGTTAGTGGATGTAGATGTAGATAATAGATGTAGTTAGTGGATATAGTTTGTAGATGTAGATGTAGTTAGAAGATGTAGATGTAGTTAGAAGATGTAGATGTAGATAATAGATGTAGTTAGAAGATGTCGATGTAGTTAGTAGATGTAGATATTAGATGTAGTTAGTAGATGTAGTCAGTAGATAGTAGATGTAGATAATAGATGTAGATGTAGATAATAGATGTAGATGTAGATAGTAGATGTAGATAGTAGATGTAGATAGTAGATGTAGATGTAGTTAGTAGATGTAGATGTAGTTAGTAGATGTAGATGTAGTTAGTAGATGTTGATGTAGTTAGTAGATGTAGTTAGTATATGTAGTTAGTAGATGTAGATGTAGTTAGTAGATGTAGATGTAGTTAGTAGATGTTGATGTAGTTAGTAGATGTAGTTAGTAGATGCATATAGTAGATGTAGATAGTATATGTAGTTTGTAGATGTAGATGTAGATAGTATATGTAGTTAGTAGATGTAGATGTAGTTAGTAGATGTAGATGTAGTTAGTAGATGTTGATGTAGTTAGTAGATGTAGTTAGTAGATGCATATAGTAGATGTAGATAGTATATGTAGTTTGTAGATGTAGATAGTAGATGTAGATAGTAGATGTATATAGTAGATGTACATTTACATTACATTTAAGTCATTTAGCAGACGCTCTTATCCAGTGCGACTTACAAATTGTAGATAGTAGATGTAGATAGTATATGTAGTTAGTAGATGTAGTCAGTAGATAGTAGATGTAGATAGTAGATGTAGTTAGTATATGTACATGTAGACGTAGTTAGTAGATGTAGATGTAGATAGTATATGTAGTTAGTATATGTACATGTAGACGTAGATGTAGATAGATGTAGTCAGTAGATAGTAGATGTAGATAGTAGATGTAGTTAGTAGATGTAGATGTAGATAGTATATGTAGTTAGTAGATGTAGTTTGTAGATGTAGATAATAGATGTAGTTAGTAGATGTAGATAGTAGATGTAGATGTAGTTAGTAGATGTAGATAGTAGATGTAGATGGAGTTAGTAGATGTAGATAGTAGATGTAGATGGAGTTAGTAGATGTAGATAGTAGATGTAGATAGTAGATGTAGATGTAGATTGTAGATAGTAGATGTAGATAGTAGATGTAGATGTAGATAGTAGATGTAGATATAGATAGTAGATGCTGTTTGTAGATGTAGATGGAGTTAGTAGATGTAGATAGTAGATGTAGTTAGTAGATGTAGATGTAGATAGTATATGTAGTTAGTAGATGTAGTTTGTAGATGTAGATGTAGATAGTATATGTAGTTAGTAGATGTAGTTTGTAGATGTAGATAATAGATGTAGATGTAGATAATAGATGTAGATGTAGATGTAGTTTGTAGATAATAGATGTAGATAGTAGATGTAGATGTAGATAATAGATGTAGATAATAGATGTAGATAGTAGATGTAGTTAGTAGATGTAGATAGTAGATGCTGTTTGTAGATGTAGATGTAGATAGTATATGTAGTTAGTAGATGTAGTTTATAGATGTAGATGTAGATAGTAGATGTAGTTAGTAGATGTAGTTTGTAGATGTAGATGTAGATGTAGATAATAGATGTAGATAGTAGATGTAGATGTAGTTAGTAGATGTAGATAGTAGATGCTGTTTGTAGATGTAGATGTAGTTAGTAGATGTAGATAGTAGATGCTGTTTGTAGATGTAGATGGAGTTAGTAGATGTAGATAGTAGATGCTGTTTGTGGATGTAGTTAGTAGATGTAGTTAGTAGTTGTAGATGTAGATGTTGTTTGTAGATGTAGATGTAGTTTGTAGATGTAGATGTAGTTAGTAGATGTAGTTAGTAGATGTTGTTTGTAGATGTAGATGTAGTTAGTGTAACAGCTCGGACACCCACGCATACACCACAAGACATGCCGCCAGACGTCTCTTCACAGTCCCCAAGTCCAGAACAGACTATGGGAGGAGCACAGTAATACATAGAGCCATGACTACATGGAACTCTATTGCACATCAGTTAACTGATGCAAGCAGTAAAATCAGATTTAAAAAAACTGGTAAAATATACATTATGGAACAGCGGGGACTGTGAAGAGACACACACACACAAAAGGTAGACACACGCACTCTACACACACACATAGATTATAATATTGTTGTATGGTGGTATTATACATGTTGTATTGTAGATATGTAGTGGTATAATAATGTTATATGATGTAGTGTTTATCTTTTGTTTTATATGTAATGTAAGTGCCTTAATGTGTTTGGACCCCAGGAAGAGTAGCTGCTGCATTGGCAGGAACTAATGAGGATCCATAATAAACCCCAGGAAGAGTAGCTGCTGCCTTGGCAGGAACTAATGAGGATCCATAATAAACCCCAGGAAGAGTAGCTGCTGCCTTGGCAGGAATTAATGGGGATCCATAATAAACCCCAGGAAGAGTAGCTGCTACCTTGGCAGGAACTAATGGGGATCCATAATAAACCCCAGGAAGAGTAGCTGCTGCCTTGGCAGGAACTAATGGGGATCCATAATAAACCCCAGGAAGAGTAGCTGCTGCCTTGGCAGGAACTAATGGGGGTCCATAATAAACCCCAGGAAGAGTAGCTGCTGCCTTGGCAGGAACTAATGGGGATCCATAATAAACCCCAGGAAGAGTAGCTGCTGCCTTGGCAGGAACTAATGGGGATCCATAATAAATACAAAACTCCAACCCTGTTCCTGGAGAGAAACCCTCCTGTGGATTTTAACTCCAACCCTAATCTAGCACACCTGAATCTAATAATCAATCAGGTTAATTACAACTGGGGTTGGAGTTAAAACCTACAGGAGGGTATCTCTCCAGGAAAAGGGTTGGAGTTAAAACCTACAGGAGGGGTATCTCTCCAGGAACAGGGTTGGAGTTAAAACCTACAGGATGGTATCTCTCCAGGAACAGGGTTGGAGTTAAAACCTACAGGAGGGCATCTCTCCAGGAACAGGGTTGGAGTTAAAACCTACAGGGTGGTAGCTCTCCAGGAATAGGGTTGGAGTTAAAACCTACAGGAGGGCATCTCTCCAGGAACAGGGTTGGAGTTAAAACCTACAGGGTGGTAGCTCTCCAGGAACAGGGTTGAATTTAAAGTGATATTATTCAGAGGATTCTCCCAGCCTTTAATAACCCTGTGTGTTCCTGTAGGATTCTCCCAGCCTTTAATAACCCTGTGTGTTCCTGTAGGATTCTCCCAGTCTTTAATAACCCTGTGTGTTCCTGTAGGATTCTCCCAGCCTTTAATAACCCTGTGTGTTCCTGTAGGATTCTCCCAGCATTTAATAACCCTGTGTGTTCCTGTAGGATTCCCCTCTGAAGGCGGTCCAGATGCTGTGGGTGAACTTAATAATGGACACCTTTGCGTCCCTGGCCCTGGCGACCGAGCCCCCCACCGAGGCCCTGCTGATGAGGAAGCCGTACGGCCGCAACAAACCGCTGATCTCCAGCACCATGACCAAGAACATCCTGGGACACGGCATCTATCAGCTGGTCATCATCTTCTCCCTGCTGTTCGTCGGTAAGGGATTCTTTCTTTTTAAAGTCCTCTCCTATTTGTTGTTTATTGGATAAAGAAATGAAATATATCTGAAATAGATCACCGTAAAACTAGTCTATGAGTCATGAGAAACTGTAATACGTGGTTGAGATTTCTTTAAACAGACACTACAAACGTCAGCTAACTTTAGCCACCTCTAGCCTCTAGTTCTTTGACATCAACAAGACGATATCTCTCTCTCTCTCTCTCTCTCTCTCTCTCTCTCTCTCTCTCTCTCTCTCTCTCTCTCTCTCTCTCTCTCTCTCTCTCAGGTGAGCAGATATTTGACATAGACAGTGGTCGTCACGCTCCGCTCCACTCCCCTCCGTCAGAACACTACACCATCATTTTCAACACCTTCGTCCTCATGCAGCTTTTCAACGAGATCAACGCCAGAAAGATCCACGGAGAGAGGAACGTCTTTGACGGAATCTTCAGGAACCCTATCTTCTGTTCCATCGTCTTTGGAACCTTCGCCATCCAGGTAGGAACCTTTGCCATCCAGGTAACATCCTTCGCCATCCAGGTAGGAACCTTTGCCATCCAGGTAGGAACCTTTGCCATACATGGAAAGGAACCTTTGCCATCCAGGTAGCAACCTTCGCCATTCCAGGTAGCATCCTTCGCCATCCAGGTAGAAACCTTTGCCTTCCAGGTAGCATCCTTCGCCATTCCAGGTAGCATCCTTCGCCATTCCAGGTAGGATGTGTGTACATTGTGAGGTATCGTATAGTTTCATAATACAGGTTCCTATCTGTGTGTTTACAGATTGTGATCGTGCAGTTTGGAGGGAAGCCGTTCAGTTGTACTCCTCTGGATTTGGAAAAGTGGGGATGGTGCACCTTCCTGGGTCTAGGAGAGTTGGTCTGGGGACAGGTAAACATACCTTTACATACCTGGGTCTAGGAGAGTTGGTCTGGGGACAGGTAAACATACCTTTACATACCTGGGTCTAGGAGAGTTGGTCTGGGGACAGGTAAACATACCTTTACATACCTGGGTCTAGGAGAGTTGGTCTGGGGACAGGTAAACATACCTTTACATACCTGGGTCTAGGAGAGTTGGTCTGGGGACAGGTAAACATACCTTTACATACCTGGGTCTAGGAGAGTTGGTCTGGGGACAGGTAAACATACCTTTACATACCTGGGTCTAGGAGAGTTGGTCTGGGGACAGGTAAACATACCTTTATATACCTGGGTCTAGGAGAGTTGGTCTGGGGACAGGTAAACATACCTTTACATATCTTGACGCACCTTGACATACTTTGACATGCCTATAACATACCTTGACATGCAGTACCTTGACATACCTCTACATACTCTTAAAACAAAAACGTACAAATTATATTATGTTTTTATTAAAGAAGCCTGAATATGTCATGTATTCATATATCGCTGAGTTCTTTCAGTTCCTTCTGAAAAAAACGTGAAGAATCAGCTCACATTTCCACCTCTGGGAGAGAATCATGTCTCCCCCTCCCTTTGTTTCCCCCTCCCTGTGCCTCCCCCTCCCTGTGTCTCCCCCTCCCTGTGTCTCCCCCTCCCTGTGTCTCCCCCTCCCTGTGCCTCCCCCTCCCTTTGTTTCCCCCTCCCTTTGTTTCCCCCTCCCTGTGCCTCCCCCTCCCTGTGCCTCCCCCTCCCTGTGTCTCCCCCTCCCTGTGTCTCCCCCTCCCTGTGTCTCCCCCTCCCTGTGCCTCCCCCTCCCTGTGTCTCCCCCTCCCTGTGCCTCCCCCTCCCTTTGTTTCCCCCTCCCTTTGTTTCCCCCTCCCTGTGTCTCCCCCTCCCTGTGTCTCCCCCTCCCTGTGTCTCCCCCTCCCTGTGCCTCCCCCTCCCTTTGTTTCCCCCTCCCTGTGTCTCCCCCTCCCTGTGCCTCCCCCTCCCTGTGTCTCCCCCTCCCTGTGTCTCCCCCTCCCTGTGTCTCCCCCTCCCTGTGCCTCCCCCTCCCTGTGTCTCCCCCTCCCTGTGCCTCCCCCTCCCTTTGTTTCCCCCTCCCTGTGTCTCCCCCTCCCTGTGTCTCCCCCTCCCTGTGTCTCCCCCTCCCTGTGTCTCCCCCTCCCTGTGCCTCCCCCTCCCTTTGTTTCCCCCTCCCTGTGCCTCCCCCTCCCTGTGTCTCCCCCTCCCTGTGTCTCCCCCTCCCTGTGCCTCCCCCTCCCTGTGTCTCCCCCTCCCTGTGCCTCCCCCTCCCTTTGTTTCCCCCTCCCTGTGTTTCCCCCTCCCTGTGTCTCCCCCTCCCTTTGTTTCCCCCTCCCTGTGTCTCCCCCTCCCTGTGTTTCCCCCTCCCTGTGTTTCCCCCTCCCTGTGCCTCTCCTTCCCTGTGTTTCCCCCTCCCTGTGCCTCTCCTTCCCTGTGTTTCCCCCTCCCTTTGTTTCCCCCTCCCTGTGCCTCCCCCTCCCTGTGTCTCCCCCTCCCTGTGCCTCCCCCTCCCTGTGTCTCCCCCTCCCTGTGCCTCCCCCTCCCTTTGTTTCCCCCTCCCTGTGTTTCCCCCTCCCTGTGTCTCCCCCTCCCTTTGTTTCCCCCTCTCTGTGTCTCCCCCTCCCTGTGTTTCCCCCTCCCTGTGTTTCCCCCTCCCTGTGCCTCTCCTTCCCTGTGTTTCCCCCTCCCTGTGTTTCCCCCTCCCTTTGTTTCCCCCTCCCTGTGCCTCCCCCTCCCTGTGTCTCCCCCTCCCTATGCCTCCCCCTCCCTTTGTTTCCCCCTCCCTGTGCCTCTCCTTCCCTGTGTCTCCCCCTCCCTATGCCTCCCCCTCCCTTTGTCTCCCCCTCCCTGTGCCTCTCCTTCCCTGTGTTTCCCCCTCTAGGTGATCGCCACTATCCCTAACAGCAAGCTGCGGTTCCTGCGAGGGGCGGGTCAGCTGACCAAGAAGAACGAAATGCCTGGGGACGAGGACATGAACGAGGACAACGAGGAGATCGACCACGCAGAGAGAGAGCTGCGACGCGGACAGGTCCTCTGGTTCAGGGGGCTCAACCGCATTCAGACTCAGGTGAGGAACCAATGACAAACTGTGGGAGGGTTAGATAAACCTATGACAAACTGTGGGAGATGACAGACCGATGACCAGCTATGGGAGGGGACAGACCGATGACCAGCTATGGGAGGGGACAGACCGATGACCAGCTATGGGAGGGGCATACCGATGACCAGCTATGGGAGGGGACAGACCGATGACCAGCTATGGGAGGGGACAGACCGATGACCAGCTATGGGAGGGGACAGACCGATGACCAGCTATGGGAGGGGACAGACCGATGACCAGCTATGGGAGGGGACAGACCGATGACCAGCTATGGGAGGGGACAGACCGATGACCAGCTATGGGAGGGGACAGACCGATGACCAGCTATGGGAGGGGACAGACCGATGACCAGCTATGGGAGATGACAGACCGATGACCAGCTATGGGAGATGACAGACCGATGACCAGCTATGGGAGATGACAGACCGATGACCAGCTATGGGAGATGACAGACCGATGACCAGCTATGGGAGGGGACAGACCGATGACCAGCTATGGGAGGGGACAGACCGATGACAAGCTATGGGAGGGGACAGACCGATGACAAGCTATGGGAGGGGACAGACCGATGACCAGCTATGGGAGGGGACAGACCGATGACCAGCTATGGGAGGGGACAGACCGATGACAAGCTATGGGAGGGGACAGACCGATGACCAGCTATGGGAGGGGACAGACCGATGACCAGCTATGGGAGGGGACAGACCGATGACCAGCTATGGGAGGGGACAGACCGATGACCAGCTATGGGAGGGGACAGACCGATGACCAGCTATGGGAGGGGACAGACCGATGACAAGCTATGGGAGGGGACAGACCGATGACCAGCTATGGGAGGGGACAGACCGATGACAAGCTATGGGAGGGGACAGACCGAGAACACTGTAAAATGAAATGCACATTGAGAAAATACTATTGTCATGAAATTCCATGGACCGACTACACTGTGAGTTTGCATGATGATATTGCAGTTACTTGAACGTCATTAAAATGCGTGCTACAGTAACAGAAGTAATATTGGAGTACCTCTTGGATCAGTATAAGGAACTGAAATGTTTATCTTGTAGATAGTTGTATTTGTTGCAGTAACCCTGGACTTTAGATACTTTAAATAAAGGACGTACAGTCTGTCCACTGTATCTAAATGAGGAGTACCCCAAGGATCCGTAGTGGGACCTTTATTATTCCGTCTGCATACACACTACCAGTCAAAAGTTTGGACACACCTACTCATTCAAGGGTTTTATTTATTTTGACTATTTTCTACATTTTAAGAATAACAGTGAAGACATCAAAACTATGAAATAACACATATGGAATCATAAGTGTTAAAACAAATCAAAATATATTTTAGATTTCAGATTCTTCAAAGCAGCCACTCTTTGCCTTGATGACACCTTTGCACACTCATGGAATTCGCTCAACCAGCTTCACCTGGAATGCTTTTCCGACTGTCTTGAAGGAATTCCCACATATGCTGAGCACTTGTTGGCTACTTTTCCTTCACTCTGCGGTCCAACTCATCCCAAACCATCTCATTTGGGTTGAGGTCAGGTGATTGTGCAGGCCAGGTCATCTGATGCAGCACTCCATCACTCTCCTTCTTGGTCAAATAGCCCTTACACAGCCTGGAGGTGTGTTGGTCATTGTCCTGTTTAAAAATAAATGATAGTCCCACTAAGTGCAAACCAGATGGGATGGTGTATTGCTGCAGAATGCTGTGGTAGCCATACTGGTTAAGTGTGCCTTGAATTCTAAATAAATCACAGACAGCGTCACCAGCAAAGCACCCCCACACCATCACACCTCCTCCTCCATGCTTCACGGTGGGAACCACACATGCGGAGATCATCTGTTCACCTACTCTGCGTCTCACAAAGACACGGCGGTTGGAACCAAAAATCTCAAATTTGGACTCATTAGACCAAAGGACAGATTTCCACTGGTCTAATGTCCATTGCTCGTGTTTCTTGGCCCAAGCAAGTCTCTTCTTTTTATTGGTGTCCTTTAGTAGTGGTTTCTTTGCAGCAATTCGACCACGAAGGCCTGATTCACACAGTCTCCTCTGAAAAGTTGATTTTGAGATGTGTCTGTTAGTTGAACTCTGTGAAGCATTTATTTGGGCTGCAATTTCTGAGGCTGGTAAGTCTAATGAACTTATCCTCTGCAGCAGAGATAACTCTGGGTCTTCCTTTCCTGTGGAGGTTCTTGAAATGTTCCGTATTGACTGACCTTCATGACTTAAAGTAATGATGGACTGTCATTTCTCTTTGCTTATTTGAGCTGTTCTTGCCATAATATGGACTTGGTATTTTATCAAATAGGGCTATCTTCTGTATACCCCCCCCCCCCCCCCACCCACCTTGTCACAACACAACTGATAGGCTCAAACGCATTAAGAAGGAAATAAATTCCACAAATTAACTTTTAACAAGGCACACCTGTTAATTGAAATGCATTCCAGGTGACTACCTCATGAAGCTGGTTGAGAGAATGCCAAGAGTGTGCAAAGCTGTCACCAAGGCAAAGGGTGTCTACTTTGAAGAATCTCAAATATAAAATATATTTTGATTTGTTTAACACTTTTTTTGGTTACTACATCATTCCATATGTGTTATTTCATAGTTTTGATGTCTTCACTATTATTCTACAATGTAGAAAATAGTACAAATAAAGAGGTTTTAACTCCAACCCTGTTCCTGGAGAGATACCCTCCTGTAGGTTTTAACTCCAACCCTGTTCCTGGAGAGATACCCTCCTGTAGGATTTAACTACAGCTTTCCAGGAACAGGGTTGAAGTTAAAACCTACTGTAGAACCAACTGAAGAGCCACAGCTGAAGCTCCTCCAGGACCGCAGTAAACTGTCTTCCCAGACACTGCTACACTGACGTCTGGAGGGTTTGAACCAAACTCTTCATCACCTTGGAGCAATCTGCCCGCGACTGTACTCCGTGACTCTGGGCCAGTACTTTCACTGTGATAAGGTCTTATGTACCTATATATCAGAAACACCATGTTCTCAGGGTGGGTGATCCTCCTATCCCAGCCTAACCGTCGTCTATCATGTCTATCCTACTACCATGGCCTGTCTGTTTATCTGATTGATGCCCGTTACTCTGAGCCAGCACCGTTAGCACTGTGATACGCAAAGATCTTTGTGACCCCTTAAGAGGTCTCAATCACCTACATGTCAGATAGACAGGTTCCCATGGCTAAGACCAGGGGGATGCGCTTTGTCATGGCCTAGTCTGTCCTGTCTGTCCTACTACCATGTCCTGTCTGTCAAACATTGGCCCTACACATGCGTTGGTATCACCTCAGTTTCATCTGATCAAAAAGCCCATTACTCCCAGTACCATTATCACTGTGATACACTAAAACTACCTGTCAGAGTGGCAGGTTCCCTGGGACTGTTGTGCTGCCCCAGTCAAACTGTCAGACCTGTCTGTCTGACCTGTCTGTATGAACGGTCTGTATGAACGGTCTGTCTGACCTGTCTGTCTGACCTGTCTGTATGAGCGGTCTGTCTTGTTTTCTCCTCCAGATCGATGTGGTGAACACGTTCAAGAGCGGCAGCTCCTATCAGGGCCAGCTGCGGAGACAGTCCTCCACCACCAGTCAGAACCAAGATGTAACCAATGTTTCTAGTCCCAGTCACGTGTCCTTGTCCAATGCCATTTCTCCTACCTCTCCCGCTGGGCGTGAGTCACTGTCCTCTGCTTCTGCTACTTCAGGGATGTCTCCCAGTCTCCCAATACACTAGAAGTATCCCTTTACAGTTACGTTTGTACATTACAGTTTAGTCATTTAGTTAGGAGAGGCTTTGCTTTCTCCTGACTGACTTACAGTACAATCAGTGTATTCAACTTAAGTTTGTAAAAAATAATCACATCACTATCAATCACAAAACGTTCCCCAAATTCACAGGTTTCGCTGAAATCCTGGTTGGAAAATTCCTTGAATTGTGAGTGAATAAGAAGGGAAATCCGGAATCCTCCAATCAGGATTTGGGAAACTTACCATATTTTTGCAACCCTAGATATAATTTGGGTCAGAAGTTTTATTTTTTAATTTTCTGACCACGGGACCTAAAAGGGATAAACTCTAAAGGTTTCTGTTTAATCAACACATTATACATTCTACATTCCAGAGATTCTAACATCTCTGTAGTAATTCATTATTACTAGTAATTAGTTTCCACTAGTCAGGTTGCCAGATCTGTATTGGTTTAAGGTAACTCTAGCTAACAGGTTGATAAATGACAGCTGGTTGATTTTTTTTTTTTTTTTTTTAAACGGGTGGCATCTCTGAAGACAATTTCTCTAGATTTTCTTTTACACTTCTTGACATATTCTGTTCATCTCTGTGGCTCCCCCCCCCAAGAGAGTTATTGTCTC
Source organism: Salmo salar (assembly GCF_965601325.2). NCBI lineage: Eukaryota > Metazoa > Chordata > Actinopteri > Salmoniformes > Salmonidae > Salmo > Salmo salar. Next base: position 60,782,534 of record NC_138312.1, on the reverse strand, counting down.
ATTGTTACATGTCTTTGTTTTCCCAGAGTGCTAAGAGTGGGATGAGGCTACCGCCCACGTCGTGAATTTCAGGTTGTGAGTTTTCGTCCATTGTTTGACAAACTTTGATGTTAAAAAAACGAATTTCAACCACACAAAAAAAAACTCACCGGGCTGGGTAAACATTCAAGTATAAGCCAATGGTATCATTTCTTACTGTGCTGTTTCAATCAATGGTATCATTTCTTACTGTGCTGTTTCAAACAATGGTATCATTTCTTACTGTGCTGTTTCAGCCAATGGTATCATCCATTACTGTGCTGTTTCAGACAATGGTATCATCCATTATTTACAGGGGGGAAACTGGATGCTGGTTTTCTCTTCTCGTTACAGCTGACAAGACGGAAGTAGGAGGCAGAGAATCACTTCTCTCGCTCTCTCTTTCTGTGTCCAGTCGCTCTCATGGTCCTGTCTTCTCTGTTCTGTCATCTTTATGTAACTCAGAGGGCCTGTAGCCAGTGTCCCATTCCTTTCTGGTCTTTATGTAACTCAGAGGGCCTGTAGCCAGTGTCCCATTCCTTTCTGGTCTTTATGTAACTCAGAGGGCCTGTAGCCAGTGTCCCATTCCTTTCTGGTCTTTATGTAACTCAGAGGGCCTGTTGCCAGTGTCCCATTCCTTTCTGGTCTTTATGTAACTCAGAGGGCCTGTAGCCAGTGTCCCATTCCTTTCTGGTCTTTATGTAACTCAGAGGGCCTATAGCCAGTGTCCCATTCCTTTCTGGTCTTTATGTAACTCAGAGGGCCTGTAGCCAGTGTCCCATTCCTTTCTGGTCTTTATGTAACTCAGAGGGCCTGTAGCCAGTGTCCCATTCCTTTCTGGTCTTTATGTAACTCAGAGGGCCTGTATCCAGTGTCCCATTCCTTTCTGGTCTTTATGTAACTCAGAGGGCCTATAGCCAGTGTCCCATTCCTTTCTGGTCTTTATGTAACTCAGAGGGCCTGTAGCCAGTGTCCCATCCCGTCTCGTGGCTTCACGCTGTTTGGTTTGATCTGGGTCTGTGTACTGTACTGTACTGTACTGCTGATATGACTGACTGCTGCCACAGTGTATACCTTTTTCATCGCTCGTTGAGAACGGTCCGATTTTCTTTGACTGTGTTTCTTATTTTTTGTTGTTGCCACTTTACCTCCTTTTGAGGCCAAAAATCAAGAAGATTAAGAGTACCCAGAGTACTCAGTCAATCCTAAAAATGTTAGTTCTGACAATATTGATATTGGTCTGGTAAGATGTAGATGAAACTATAACCATTTCATAGCTGAGAAACACATACTTTTTTCAAGAATGTTTAAAGAGTTTCATGCGTCTATCATTAAACATGGAAAATAATTCTCCTCACATCTAATTTACTTTTCATACATCAGTGGTACAGCATTCCTCTTAAAAAGTTATGGTTAGCATAATAGACATCTGAATCGAAAGGGATTGTAGTAGACGTCATGAAGCATTTACACTCGCTCGGGCCAGTTTATTAGGTACACCCATCTAATACCGGGTTGGACTCCCCTTTGCCTCCGGAACAGCCTGAATTCTTCGGGGCATATCTACAAAGTGTCGGAAACGTTCCACAGGGATGTTGGTCCATGCTGACACGATGGCATCACACAGTTGCTGCAGATTGGACGGCGGTACATTCATGCTGCTAACTGCCTGTTCCATCTCATCCCATTATGCTCTATAGGGTTGAGGTCTGGGGGACTGACCAGGCCACTCTAGTAAACTGAACTCACTGTCATGTTCCAGGCAATGTTTTTCCACGCCTCATTTGTCCAGTGTTGGTGATGGCCTGTCCACTGGAGCTGCTTCATCTTGTTTTTAGTTGATAGAAGTGGAACCCGGTGTGGTCGTCTGCTGCAATTAGCCAATCAGTAGCAGGGATCAACGAGTTGTGTGTGCAGAGATGTCGTTCTGCACACCACCGTTGGACTGCGCCGTTATTTGTCGTTTTTGTGGTCCGACCTGTTAGCTTGCAGGATTCTTGCCATTCTCCTTCGACTTCTCTCATCAATGAGCTGTTTTATCGCCCACAGGACTGCCACTGACTGGATGTTTATTTGTTTGTCGCACCGTGCTCTGTAAACCCTAGACGCTCATGTGTGAAAAGACCAGGAGGGAGGACGTTTGTGAGATACTGCATCTGACGTGCTTGGCACCGACCGTCATACCACGCTCAGTCACTTCTGTCACTCGTTTTGGCCCGTTCTAACGTTCAATCATACACTAACTGAATGTCTGGATGCCTGTTTGCTTTATATAGCAAGCCACGACCACCTGACTATAGGAGTGATCAATTTTTCGTGACCGGGTTGGTGTACCTAATAAACTGTCCCGGTGAAAGTATTTGAATTCAATACTAACAATTCAGAATCTCTAATTTGATACACCTATTAATTAACCAGTGAAAGTGAAATAAACTTTTTTTTTTTAAAAGCAAAACATATACAAAATAATTTAGAAAAAATACATTTGAAATGAAATCCATTTATGTAATTAATACATTTTACGTGTGTTACACATCAACAATGGTACTATAACATAATGCTTTTATATGTATTTTTCTCCAATACAAATGGTATTGAAACAACAGGAAAACAAAACAAGCACTACTTTGGGGCCTATACTTGACTGTTTGCTCAGACGTGCATGGAGTTTGAGCTCAGAGAAACAGACCTCTGGCAGTAATACCTAACTGTGTTGTACAGCTAGGTGTCTGTGTGTCTGTTCATCACCGTGAGGTCCCTGTTGCATGTTTCACCTTGTCTTGTTGGTTGTCTGACTGTTAGTTGGTTGGCTGTTGAAGCTTGTGTTCTGGTCTGCTTCCATTGTATTGTTTTGCCACTGACTGTGATCCTTTTCCCAGCATCCCCCCCCCCTGTCTCCTCATATCTCCTCCTCCTCCTCCTCCAAAAAAGAAAAACGGGACTTTCCTCCTTTATGTCCATCAGTGTCCAACTATGTCCACATTTATCCATTCACAGTCTCTGTGGATGTCCTACCCGTCACACCCTGTCCTTGTATGGTCTGTCTCTCTTTCAACCTCCTACAATGGATCTGAAGTATAACCTTTTCCTCCTACCATGACTGACCTACGACCTCCAGACGTCTTCAACTTGCATGATTTGTATTTCTGTGTGCAGTTCTTTATTAACGTGACTTAACTCTACAGGTATATCGCGCATTGGATCATCACACTCTTCTATGATGTTTACATTGACCAAGTGTTTAGGCTCCACCAAAGTGAATAGATTCCATCAATTTCCAGGACCACGGAGCTGAGTAACTAAAACTATTTCTACCATGACCTGTTCTGATGAGAATGAGATCGTAATTGATACTTATTTACTGATCTGATTAAAGTGACATTTTAACCAATATGGACTTATAAATCAGGGTATACCAGTGATGCAAGGGCTATGCAAGGTCAATGACGACCTATTATTAACGTGGCTTAACTCTATAGGTATATCGTGTCTTACCTCTATAGGTATATAGTGTCTTATCTCTATAGATATATAGTGTCTTATCTCTATAGGTATATAGTGTCTTATCTCTATAGATATATAGTGTCTTAGGTATATCGTGTCTTACCTCTATAGATATATAGTGTCTGATCTCTATAGGTATATAGTGTCTTATCTCTATAGGTATATAGTGTCTTATCTCTATAGGTATATCGTGTCTTAACTCTATAGATATATAGTGTCTGATCTCTATAGATATATAGTGTCTTATCTCTATAGGTATATAGTGTCTTATCTCTATAGGTATATCGTGTCTTAGGTATACGTGACTTGTCTCTATAGGTATAACGTGACTTATCTCTGTAGGTATATAGTGTCTTATCTCTATAGATATATCGTGTCTTAGGTATAACGTGCCTTATCTCTATAGGTATATAGTGTCTTACCTCTATAGGTATATAGTGTCTTACCTCTATAGGTATATAGTGTCTTATCTCTATAGGTATATAGTGTCTTATGTCTATAGGTATATAGTGTCTTACCTCTATAGGTATATAGTGTCTTATCTCTATAGGTATATAGTGTCTTATCTCTATAGATATATAGTGTCTTATCTCTATAGGTATATCATGTCTTATCTCTATAGGTATATCGTGTCTTACCTCTATAGGTATATCGTGTCTTATTTCTATAGGTATATCGTGTCTTATCTCTATAGGTATATAGTGTCTTACCTCTATAGGTATATCGTGTCTTATCTCTATAGGTATATAGTGTCTTATCTCTATAGGTATATAGTGTCTTACCTCTATAGGTATATCGTGTCTTACCTCTATAGGTATATCGTGTCTTATCTCTATAGGTATATCGTGTCTTATCTCTATAGGTATATCGTGTCTTATCTCTATAGGTATATAGTGTCTTATCTCTATAGGTATATAGTGTTTTATCTCTATAGGTATATAGTGTCTTACCTCTATAGGTATATAGTGTCTTACCTCTATAGGTATATAGTGTCTTACCTCTATAGGTATATAGTGTCTTATCTCTATAGGTATATAGTGTCTTACCTCTATAGGTATATCGTGTCTTACCTCTATAGGTATATCGTGTCTTACCTCTATAGGTATATCGTGTCTTACCTCTATAGGTATATAGTGTCTTATCTCTATAGGTATATAGTGTCTTACCTCTATAGGTATATCGTGTCTTACCTCTATAGGTATATAGTGTCTTACCTCTATAGGTATATAGTGTCTTACCTCTATAGGTATATAGTGTCTTATCTCTATAGGTATATAGTGTCTTACCTCTATAGGTATATCGTGTCTTACCTCTATAGGTATATCGTGTCTTACCTCTATAGGTATATAGTGTCTTACCTCTATAGGTATATCGTGTCTTATCTCTATAGGTATATAGTGTCTTACCTCTATAGTTATATCGTGTCTTACCTCTATAGGTATATAGTGTCTTACCTCTATAGGTATATCGTGTCTTATCTCTATAGGTATATTGTGTCTTACCTCTATAGGTATATCGTGTCTTATCTCTATAGGTATAACGTGTCTTATCTCTATAGGTATATCGTGTCTTACCTCTATAGGTATATCGTGTCTTACCTCTATAGGTATATCGTGTCTTATCTCTATAGGTATATCGTGTCTTACCTCTATAGGTATATCGCACATTGGGTCCTGGTTTATACATACAATGAGTTTTACGTTTATCTTGTGTTTTGCCTATGACCTTCTGTTTAGGTGCGCGTCAGATGAGTTAGTTGTGTACCATATTGGTGTACCATATTGTACTGTATTGTATTATGCTGTATTATATTGTACTGTACTGTATTATATTGTACTGTACCATACTGTACTGTGAAAGCAGACCACAGACTGCAGTTTCCTCCTCCTCCCTAACCCCCTCTGTCTTTATCTGTCCATCTCTCAATCTCAGAGGATTCTCTACCTCTCCCACAGGCAATCCTTCCTGACGGTTCTCATTTGCTCTCCTGTGTTTACTCTCTCTCCCCTCTTCTCTCTCCCCCCCCCTCCTCCCTCCCCACCACAGATTCGCGTCGTGAACGCATTCCGTAGCTCCCTCTATGAAGGCTTGGAAAAACCGGACTCCAGACCGTCCATCCACAACTTCATGACCCACCCAGAGTTTAGGATAGAAGACACCACGCCCCACATTCCCCTGATAGACGACACGGACCTGGAAGAGGACCCCGCGTTGAGGATGATCCCTCAGTCCCAGACAGGCAGCCAGCCACAGTCCCCCAACAAGAACAACAACGCCGTCGACAGCGGCATCAACCTCACCATCGACACTACCAGTAAATCAGCTGCATCGTCCAGCCCAGCCAGCCCACTGCACAGTCTGGAGACCTCTCTCTAGTGGCCTGCAGCTGGCTGGTGAAGACCTCATCTGCAACCTTGGAGACACCATCCCACTGCAGCCTTGGAGACCTCTAACAGCATCTTCTGACAGCCTGGCTAGTGGAGACCTCCGTCTGCAATCTGGAGACCTCATTCATTGACACTTGGAGACCTTTCTCTACTGCAATATAGAGACCATTCTCTTGAGGCCTGGTGGAGATCTCTACTGCAGCCTGGTGGCTCCCACACTGCAGTTTGGAGACTTCTGTCTTTCAGTCTCTTGGATACCTCCTTTGTCTGCAGTTTGGAGACCTTCCTCTAGCCTCAGTCTGTCTCCTGCTCTCTCCTCCTGTACCTGGAGAAAACATCATACCACACATACAATCAGAAAGCACAACAAAGCCAACACGCGTGACATGTGTGTGTACTGTATGTGTGTGTGGTGCGTGTGTGCGTGCGTGCGTGCGTGCGTGTGTGTGTGTGTGTGTGTGTTTGTGTGTGTGTGTGTGTGCGCGCGCTGCTGACTGACTGAACCATGTTTCTAGCAGCAGGGAAGAGGAGGACCAGAAAGTGAGTGAAAAACAGTATAAACTACAGCCCCGTTCCGTCCTCACATTAACAATGACTGTATTGATAATAGATTAAATTAAAACATTATTATCGCTCCTGCATGAATGTACATTATCCAGTGTTTTATTTCAATAGTTTTTAATTTGATTGGGTGGGTGAGAAGTGGATTGCTTCTTTAAGGCAGCTTTATCCGATCGCTGGTCTGTGAGTTCCCTGTGCAGCATGTGCTTTAACTGTAAAAATGTATTTGATTTATAAATGAGACATGTGTCAAGGTGTTAGGACTCAACAAGCACAGTAGATTTGCACCTGTTGGAAAAGAGAAACCCATAAATAAATAGCGTTTCTTAAACTTATGATATATATATATATATATATATATATATACATACACACACACACAGAGTTTATCTTTATTTGTTGGCATGTTGCCTTGTTTCTGCTTCAATGGCTCTAACTACTTTAACTTATTTATGTCCTTAAGAGAATGTCATTTGTTTACAACACCTGTAGAAACTTCCTGGTTAATTTGTAGGTTTCCAAACCATTCAGCAGATGTAGTTGAGAAAAACTCAAGTTGTTTGAGTTCGTTGGTGTTTATAACATACAGTGTGTATTGGACTTGCCTGCTATCAAATACTGTAGATATTTTTAGAGGATAACAAAAGAAAACCAAAATATTATGGGATGTATAATTAATGTTAGTATTATATGATTGTTGGTATGAACTCTGAACCTTTGTTTCCAAACAGAGATGTTAATAAGACTAAAGGTTTTATTTCTTTAATTACAATTTTTCTTATTTTTGTTTATTTTTTTTTTGTTCAAAGCTTGAAATTGAACTTAAGTTGAGACTTACTCTGAGCTGAGAGGTCGAACAGGCCTTCTATAACGGACATGGTCCTCTATATAAAAACTGCTAGTTTTAAGGATTTTTATATTTGATTTTGTGTGACCATCAAAGGCTGCGATGGATTTATATTACAAATTGCAAACTAAGGTATATTTGGCTTATCTGTATAGAAAAATCTAAAAGTTGTGTTGAAAATCTTGTCATATATTGTGTTGATTGATTGTTTTATTATTTTGTTGTTTTCCTTTTAAAAATAATAAGAAAAAGATAAAGCTGTTGTCGTTTTTAACGACTAAAAACAACAACAACAACAACATGTTATGATGCTTTGACTTTTTTTCAACAAAAAGAAAAAAAAAAAAAAATGAAATTTTCCTCACTATCAGGATATGAATGAAATCCCTCTGTGGTGTGCTTTTAGATGTGTTCCTGTGTGTTTTAACCAAGCTTGTCTTCCTGCCTTCACCAAGTCAACTCTAGCATCTCAACACTATTCACTTAGTTGTTAGAACTATTTATTGTGCTTTAAAGAAGAAGGAGGAGGAAGGAGAGGACAAAAGGAAGAAGGCACACTTAAACTTACTATATATCAAAAGGCACAGAGGCGTTCATAGCACACATTCTTGTGTTATTGTAATATTTCTACAACCAATTGGAGTCATTGAAAAGCATGATGTAATATGTTCAACATGCAAGTTGAACCAATCCAATTGTTCTACTCTAAATGAATCCTGTGGTAATTACACGTTGACCTGATTTCTCTTTTATTAAACCAGTTCTGCCGTCAGATCAGGAGAGGGTTTTCAACACTTAGCTCAGGCCTGTTGAACCAAGCTAAGGACCATTTCTTGTTTGTTTGTTGTTGAAACAGCTCTATTTTCATTCAGAAATGGTCTATCTTGACTTCTGCAGTTACTTTTAAAAACCGCTTGATTTTTGTATTTTTATTTTTTTTCTCCTTCGGGTAAAACATTTTTTTTTACATCACATCTGTACATTCAAGCTATACGTTCAGAGTTCTATCAGTAGAGTTCCATCAGTAGAGTTCCATCAGTAGAGTTCCGTCAGTAGAGTTCCGTCAGTAGAGTTCCGTCAGTAGAGTTCCGTCAGTAGAGTTCCGTCAGTAGAGTTCCATCAGTAGAGTTCCGTCAGTAGAGTTCCATCAGTAGAGTTCCATCAGTAGAGTTCCATCAGTAGACTTCCATCAGTAGAGTTCCGTCAGTAGAGTTCCGTCAGTAGAGTTCCGTCAGTAGAGTTCTATCAGTAGAGTTCTGTCAGTAGAGTTCTGTTCTAAGAGGACATACATACGATAGTCCATCCATCCAGGCTAGTGGGCTGTACTTTACTAAACTCTGCTTGTACTCTACGCAATTCCTCTATAGCAGAATTCATTAATGATCAGGGCCCCGTATTCACAAAGCAACTAAGGTATTGGATCGGTCCCCCCCCCAGATTACAACTCCTATTCTGAGACGCTTTGTGAATATGGGCCCTGAGCCGTTCTAGTCTCAACCAGACCACCAGGCCCTGTATTCATAACGTTTATCATAGTAGGAGTTCTGATCTAGGATCCGTTTGACCTTTTTAGATAATAGTGAATAAGATTATTATAGAAAAGCGACGGGACCTGATCCTAGACCAGCAGTCGTACTCTGAATACTTGGCTCAGACTCTCTCAGTGTGTACATCATGTCAACATACACGCTTCACTAAAACACATCCAACTAATATTATAAATAATAATAACGATCATAATAATGACGACACTTCTTGCAATATGTCACCTGCCTCTGTGTATTTTACCTAGCAGCATGCATTTATTTTTTTTGTGTAACAAAGAAAACGTTAAAATGCCGACGGTGAAATGTGACATTCTAGCCGATTTGATGGGTATAAATGATAAATAAGTGTTCCCGGCATCCTACATCTTGTTTTTATGAATTGTTTTATCTATACAATAATTGTAAATAAAGAACTCAATGTCTTTGTTCATTTAATACTATGCAAAAAGTCATGCTTTCTGATTGTAACCCCCCCCCCCCCCCCATGTTTGTGGTCTCAAAAGTCAGTAAAAAAAAATGTGATGTAAATTATTTTCTAGCTTGACGAACGTTATACGAACTGTGACTCTTGTTGCTGCTTGACTGTCCATTACCACGACTCCCAAGACAGGAGCAAGCGCAAGTGAAAAAGAAATTAACAATGAAAAAAAAATCACCAAATAAATTTCTAGAGCAGCATGAACCAGATTGGTGTTATGACCCGTGTCGTGTGGCGTCTGTGTGGTGATTTGGTTCTCAGAATGGTGTTATGACCCGTGTCGTGTGGCGTCTGTGTGGTGATTGGTTCTCAGAATGGTGTTATGACCCGATAGGGTCTCTGTGTGAAGTTTCTCCTAGATACAAATCAATGGATCAGCTTTCCCTCCTCCAGTCCTCACCTTAACTATTAGTGGGGAAAATGCAAAAATGTACCCAAGATCAGCGGTAAAAGTGTCTGTGTGATCTTTGGTTTTCTTGGCTTGCAGCTGTAGCGAGTAAAGAGCATCTTTGATTAGCAAAATATCAAACTAGTGTGACACTGTATTAGATTGAAACACTGTAACAGTATTAAATTGTAGCTAAATCTTATATTTTAACTCTTAATAATATCTTCGGTTAAAAATATCAATAATACATAAGTATATGGTTATTTATGATGAATTGATTTAAACGTGGGGTTTTATTGGACTGCAATAGAGTTAAAATGGCCGAGAGCTAATAACGATGCAATGCAACGCCTGGGTATCTAGTTGGGCTGGAACTGGACAAGTGTATTCAGCTGACGTCATGGACAGTGTAAATTGTCAGATGGGGAAAGTACTGTAGGACAGTAGCTCCTATTGGATTAGGCATGTCATTCCCATGATGTGATGTGTTGTTCCCTCAATGGCCACCAGATGGTGGTGTTTAATAAGACATTTGACACGCTACTATTATCTTATTACATACCTGAGGAGAAAATCAACATGACATTATCTGATTACATACCTGAGGAGAATACTCTATTTGCTAAAGTGTTCTACCTCAGAAACACTATTTGCTATAGTGTTCTTCCTCAGAAACCCTATTTGCTAAAGTTCTACCTCAGAAACCCTATTTGCTAAAGTGTTCTTCCTCAGAAACCCTATTTGCTAAAGTTCTACCTCAGAAACCCTATTTGCTAAAGTGTTCTACCTCAGAAACCCTATTTGCTAAAGTGTTCTACCTCAGAAACCCTATTTGCTATAGTGTTCTACCTCAGAAACCGTATTTGCTAAAGTGTTCTACCTCAGAAACCCTATTTGCTAAAGTGTTCTACCTCAGAAACCCTATTTGCTAAAGTGTTCTACCTCAGAAACCCTATTTGCTATAGTGTTCTACCTCAGAAACCCTATTTGCTAAAGTGTTCTACCTCAGAAACCCTATTTGCTATAGTGTTCTACCTCAGAAACCCTATTTGCTAAAGTGTTCTACCTCAGAAACCCTATTTGCTAAAGTGTTCTACCTCAGAAACCCTATTTGCTATAGTGTTCTACCTCAGAAACCCTATTTGCTAAAGTGTTCTACCTCAGAAACCCTATTTGCTATAGTGTTCTACCTCAGAAACCCTATTTGCTAAAGTGTTCTACCTCAGAAACCCTATTTGCTAAAGTGTTCTACCTCAGAAACCCTATTTGCTAAAGTGTTCTACCTCAGAAACCCTATTTGCTATAGTGTTCTACCTCAGAAACCCTATTTGCTATAGTGTTCTACCTCCGAAACCCTATTTGCTATAGTGTTCTACCTCAGAAACCCTATTTGCTATAGTGTTCTACCTCAGAAACCCTATTTGCTAAAGTGTTCTACCTCAGAAACCCTATTTGCTATAGTGTTCTACCTCAGAAACCCTACTTGCTAAAGTGTTCTACCTCAGAAACCCGACTTGCTAAAGTGTTCTACCCCAGAAACTCTTAAGTGTTATGCTCACAAGGCTCTGGCACTATACAGGGAATAGGGTCCCATTTCAGATGAGTTCGTAACCGTACCCCCTCTGTTTAAAGAAATGCATTAGCGACTTAATCTAAATGTCTCTCCTACTGTGCATGAGGACATGACTGTAGTGAGACTCTGGATTGCGTAACACACACACACACACACACAACTGACGAGGATATAAAGGTTTTTACAATGGTTGCCTTGGCGCCTTGGCGGCTCCATCCTATAATGCACAGGGAGGCTAGGAGGGAAGGAGATGGGGAGAGCATGCTCAGCAGAATTAACAAGACTGAGGAGCTCATCCGTCTTCCTTTGTGGTGCAACCTCATTAGAACTTCCTGTTGTCCGACGCCTGTCTGAAGCTGTGTGGAATGGATGATGTGCAAACAAGATGGTGGAAGCTTATCGTCAGTGGCTTTCACCTGGTCAGTTCTTTCAGTGCAATGAAGGAGAGGAGAGGAGAAGGGAGAGATGAGCTAGAGGAGAGGAGAACGGAGAGGGGAGGAGAAGAGAAGTGAGGGGAGAGGTAGAAGAGAAGGGAGAGGTAGAGGAGTGGTAGAGAAGGGAGAGGAGAGGTAGAGAAGGGAGAGGAGAGGTAGAAGAGAAGGGGAGAGGGAGAGGAGAAGGGAGAGGTAGAGATGGGAGAGGAGAGGAGAGGTAGAGAAGGGAGAGGAGAGGGAGAGAAGGGAGAGGAGAGGAGAGGTAGAGAAGGAGGGAGAGGAGGGGAGGTAGAGGAGAGGTAGAGAGAAGGGAGAGGAGAGGTAGAGAAGGGAGAGGAGAGGTAGAGAAGGAGGGAGAGGAGGGGAGGTAGAGGAGAGGTAGAGAGAAGGGATAGGAGAGGTAGAGGAGGAGAGGTAGAGGAGGAGGGAGAGGAGAGGTAGAGGAGGAGAGGTAGAGGAGGAGGGAGAGGATGGAGAGGAGAGGTAGAGAAGGGAAAGAAGAGGTAGAGAAGGGAGAGGAGAGGTAGAGAAGGGAAAGGAGAGGTAGAGAAGGGAGAGGAGAGGAGAGGTAGAGAAGGGAGAGGAGAGGGAGAGGAGGAGAGGTAGAGGAGGAGGGAGAGGAGGAGAGGTAGAGGAGAGGTAGAAAGAAGGGAGATGAGAGGTAGAGGAGGAGGGAGAGGATGAGAGGTAGCGGCGAGGTAGAGAGAAGGGAGAGGAGAGGGAGAGGAGGAGAGGTAGAGGAGAGGTAGAGTTAAGGGAGAGGAGAGGTAGAGGAGGAGGGAGAGGATGAGAGGTAGCGGCGAGGTAGAGAGAAGGGAGAGGAGAGGTAGAGAGAAGGGAGAGGAGAGGTAGAGGAGGTGGGAGAGGAGAGGAGAGGTTGATGTTGATGTAGAGGACAGGGAGATGAGAGGTAGAAGAGAGGATAGAGAAGGGAGAGAAGGAGAGGGAAAGTAGGAGAGGTAGAGGAGAAGGGAGAGGAGGAGAGGGAAAGGAGGAGAGGTAGAGGAGAAGGGAGAGGAGGAGAAAGAGGAGGAGAGAGAGAGGAGAAGGGAGAGGAGGAGAGGAGAGGTAGAGGAGAGGTTGATGTAGAGGAGAGGAGAGGTAGACGAGAGGTAGAGGAGAAGGGAGAGGAGGAGAGAGAGAGGAGAGGTAGAGGAGATGAAGAGGAGAGGATGAGGAGAGGTAAAAAAGAGGTAGAGGTCAGTGGCGACCCATCATTTCGCCTGTGTTGCATGTTATTTTGGCATTAATACGTGTCACATATCAGTTTTCAAACAATGTCAAAATCATCCTCTTTGTTAATAATACCAAATATATTTTGTATTTCATGCCACCTTTCCAACAAGTCAGTTCCTCAAATGTATGCCCTTCTAGCCCTTCTGCCCCAGTCAACTGTAATTGCTGTTATTGTGAAGTGGAAACATCTAGGAGCAACAACGGCTAACCTACGAAGTGGTAGGCCACACAAGCTCACAGAACAGGACCGCCGAGTGCTGAGGCACGTAAAAATCATCTGTCCTCGGTTGCAACACTACCGAGTTCCAAACTTCCTCTGGAAGCAACGACAGCACAATAACTGTTTGTCGGGAACTTCATGAAATGTGTTTCCATGGCCGAGCAGCCGCACACAAGCCTAAGATCACCATGTGCAATGGCAAGCGTCGGCTGGAGTGGTGTAAAGCTTGCCACCATTGGAATCAGGAGCGTTCTCTGGAGTGATGAATCACGCTTCACCATCTGGCAGTCCTACAGGCAAAGCTAGGTGTGGCGGAGATGCCAGGAGAACGTTACCTGCCCCAATTTATAGTGCCAACTGTAAAGTTTGGTGGAGGAGGAATAATGGTTTCAGGCTGTTTTTCATGGTTTCAGGCTAGACCCCTTAGTTCCAGTGAAGGGAAATCTTAACGCTACAACATACATTCTAGACGATTCTGTGCTTCCAACTTTATGGAACAGTTTGGGGAAGGTCCTTTCCTGTTTCAGCATGACAATGCTCCCGTGCACAAAGCGAGGTCCATAAAGAAATGGTTTGTGGAGATCGGTGAGGAAAAACTTGACTGGCCTACACAGAGCCCTGACTTCAACACCCTCCCAAACCAACCATGGCCACAATCCATACACTGTAGGTCTCCCTAGATCTGAGTTCCGACTGCCCCTCCCATGCCCGAAACCCCCACGACAACAATCTCAACATGACAATCAGGCGGTGAGCACAGCAACAAACCCAACCCCCACTATTACACCCGCCCAAGCCTCATCCTGCGACGTAAGAGGCATGTATCAGATGCTCAACATGCTCTGCTTACACCTACTGTGATGGTCCGGGGCCTAAACCGCACAAAAACAACACTGGACACTATGGAACACAAAGCTTTTACTATCTCATCCTGGAATATACAAGGTCTGAGGTCATCTGCCTTTGGCCTAAATAGCAGGAACCCAGACTTCACCAAAGAAATCAGAAATAAAGACTTTGGCTTCATGCAAGAAACATGGTAGAGAGGAGATGGACCCACTGGTTACAGAGAGCTGGTAGTCCAATCCACCAAACTACCAGGGAAGAGGCTCGGTGTATGCTAATTTCATATAGATCAGACTTAACCCACTCCATGAAATAAAAAACAGGAAAATGTTACATTTGGCTAGAAATTCAAAAGGAAAGGATCTCAACAACAACAAAAAATGTCCTCCTGTTTGCTACCTACACTGAGTGGACAAAACATTAGGAACACCTTCCTAATATTGAGTCGCACCACTTTTTTCCCTCAGAACAGCCTCAACATGTCGGGGCTCATGGACTCTACAAGGTGTTGAAAGCCGTTCCACAGGGATGCTGGCCCATGTTGACTCCAATGATTCCCACAGTTGTGTCCAGTTGTCTGGATGTCCTTTTGGGTGGTGGATCATTCTTGATACACACGGGAAACTGTTGAGTGTGAAAAACCCAGCAGCGTTGCAGTTCTTGACCCACCTGGCACCTACCACCATACCCCGTTCAATGGCACTTATATCTTTCACCCTCTGAATGACACACAATCTCACTTGTCTCAAGGCTTAAAAAATCCTTCTTTAACCTGTCTCCTCCCATTCGTCTACACTGATTGAAGTAGATTTAACAAGTGACATCAATAATGGATCATATATTTTTTTTAAAGTAAAATGAACAACAATGACACATGGTTTGATGCCTTCACTTCATGGTGATCCACTAAAAACAATACATGAATACACTAGGAAGAGAAATCAGCTCAATGTAATTGAAGAATCCATAGAATGGATTTGGGGGCGGTGGGCAGGTATTCTAGTGGTTAGAGCGTTGGACTATTAACCGAAAGGTTGCTAGATTGAATCCCCGAGCTGACAAGGTAAAAATCTGTCGTTCTGCCCCTTGAACAAGGCAGTTAACCCACTGTTCCCCAGTAGGCCGTCATTGTAAATAAGAATTTGTTCTTAAAACTGACTTGCCTAGTTTAATAATTCTAACCACCTCTGGGTAAATTGGAACACACTAAACAAATAACAACATGAAGAGTTTATATATATCCAAAAATGAGATATTTTCGTCTCTCTTAACGAAAAACTAACAGCAAAAAACATATACATTATCAACGACAAATCTTACAATCAGCTATTAAAGACTACCAGAACCCACTGGATTATAATGAAATGAAATACTGGACAAAATACAAAACCTTTTCATCCTAACAACTAAGGAAGCGATACCCACATATTCCACCACAAAGGGTAACATAGCGAGAGATGAATCTGTAAAGAATGTAAAGAACAGTCCCCGCAGCCAGCTGGTTCTGAGGCTCCCCACGACAGCAATACAATTAGACCCAACTAAATTAGGAGAAAGCAAAACGATAACTATTTCACACACAAACATTTAGCTAGTTGGAGTGCTAGCTGACCCTAAACAAAAAGTACATAGTGGCAAAATACAATGTGACTGACACAACATTAAGAAAATCCTTGAATATATACAAACTCAGTGACAGGCTATGTGCACACAAAACTGACCTGCACTTCCTAACATATTTCCCGCAGATCACACATACTCTCAAAGAAATTGAAAACAAATCAAACATTGATATACTCCCATATCTGTTAGGTGAAATACCGCAGTGTGCAAATCACAGCAGCAAGATTAGTGGCCTGATGCCATGAGAAAAGGGCAACCAGAGGAACACAAACAACATTGTAAATAATTATCTGTTTATTTATCTTCTCCTACTATTCCTACTACAACTATTTGCACATCGCTAAAACACTGTACAGCTACTATATACCACATGGAATTTATTTTTTAAACCTTATTGAGTGCAATATTTAATATTAAACTTTGAATATTTTTGTTGTTGATGTTGTTTTGTGTCTTTTCACTTTTGTTTATTTTTTATTTCACTTGCTTTGGCAATGTAAACACGTTTCCCATGCCAATAAAGCTCCTTTGAATTGAATTGAGCGAGATAAAAGTAGCAAGACAGACAGACAGAGAGAGAGAGAGAGGGAGAGACAGAGAGAGACAGAGACAGAGAGAGAGAGGGAGTCACAGAGAGAGAGAGACAGAGAGAGAGACAGATACAGCGAGAGAGAGGGAGACAGAGAGACAGAGACAGCGAGCGAGAGTGGAGACATAGACAGAGAGAGAGAGAGAGAGAGAGAGAGAGTGAGAGAGAGAGACACAGAGAGAGAGAGAGAGAGGGAGACAGAGAGACAGAGACAGCGAGCGAGAGGGAGACATAGACAGAGAGAGAGAGAGAGAGAGAGAGAGAGAGAGAGAGACACAGAGAGAGAGAGAGGTAAAGTAAAGGGGGTAAAGGGAAGGTAAAGGGAACTCTGGTAGTAGATAGATAAAGGCTCTCCTCGTCATTCTCTTAGTCATTCGGTCTTTCCATTAGCATGCCATGATGTGTCTGTCTGAGTTGCTGAATATTGAACGGGATCCCACAGCCCTGCTAACAGCTCTCTCTCTCTCTCTGTCTCTCTCCTCTCTCTGTCTCTCTCTCTCTCTCTGTCTCTCTCTCAATCTCTCTCTCTCTCTCTCTGTCTCTCTCTCTCAATCTCTCTCTCTCTCTCTCTCTCGCAATCTCTCTCTCTCTCTCTCTCAATCTCTCTCTCTCTCTCTCTCAATCTCTCTCTCTCTCTCAATCTCTCTCTCTCTCTCTCTCGCAATCTCTCTCTCTCTCAATCTCTCTCTCTCTCAATCTCTCTCTCTCTCTCAATCTCTCTCTCTCTCTCTCAATCTCTCTCTCTCTCTCTCTGTCTCTCTCTCTCTCTCTCTCTCTCTCTCACTCTCTCACTCTCTCTCTCTCTCTCTGTGCAGCTAGCTCTCCTTTATTTTTCAAGTGTTCCACTCCACTAGCCAGCACCTCGCCTAAATTGTTTAAATTGTTTTTGCGTTTCTTTCACCTCTAGACCAAAGTTTTAGAACACCTACTCATTCAAGGCTTTTTCTTTATTTTTACTATTTTCTACATTGTAGAATAATAGTGAAGACATGGAAACTATAAAATAACACATATGGAATCATGTAGTAACCAAAACAGTGTTAAACAAATCAAAATATATTTTATATTCTCCACAACGAGGACCTCAATATGACAATCACACATACAGTGCTTTGCAAAAGTATTCATCCGCTTTGGCGTTTTCCTATTTTGTTGCATTACAACCTATAATTTAAATTGATTTTTATTTGGATTTCATGTAATAGGCATACACAAAATAGTCAAAATTGGTGAAGTGAAATGAAAAAAAAATACTTGTTTCAACAAATTCCCCAAAATTAATAACTGAAAATTGGTGCGTGCATATGCATTCACCCCCTTTGCTATGAAGCCCCTAAATAAGATCTGGTGCAACCAATTACCTTCGGAAGTCACATAATTAGTTCAATAAAGTCCACCTGTGTGCAATCTAAGTGTCACATGATCTGTCACATAATCTCAGTATATATACACCTGTTCTGAAAGGCCCCAGAGTCTGCAACACCACCAAGCAAGCGGCACCATGAAGACCAAGGAGCTCTCCAAACAGGTCAGGGACAAAGTTGTGGAGGAGTACAGATCAGGGTTGGGTTATGAAAAAAATATCAGAAACTTTGAACATCCCACGGAGCACCATTAAATCCATGATTAAAAAATGGAAAGAATATGGCACCACAACAAACCTGCCAAGAGAGGGCTGCCCACCAAAACTCACAGACCAGGCAAGTAGGGCATTCATCAGAGAGGCAACAAAGAGACCAAAGATAACCCTGTAGGAACTGCAAAGCTCCACAGCGGAGATTGGAGTATCTGTCCATGGGACCACTAAGCCGTACACTCCACAGAGCTGGGCTTTACGGAAGAGCGGCCAGAAAAAAGTCATTGCTTAAAGAAGAAAAGAAGAAAATAAGCAAACACGTTTGGTGTTCACCAAAAGGCAATGTGGGAGACTCCCCAAACATATGGAAGAAGGTACTCTGGTCAGATGAGACTAAAATGTAGCTTTTTGGCCGTAAAGGAAAACGCTATGTCTGGCGCAAACCCAACACCTCTCATCACCCCGAGAATACCATCCCACAGTGAAGCATGGTGGTGGCAACATCATGTTGTGGGGGTGTTTTTCATCGGCAGGGACTGGGAAACTGGTCAGAATTGAAGGAATGATGGATGGCGCTAAATACAGTGAAATTTGTGAGGGAAACCTGTTTCAGTCTTCCAGAGATTTGAGACTGGGACAGAGATTCAGCTTCCAGCAGGACAATGACCTAAGCACACTGATAAAGCAACACTCAAGTGGTTTAAGGGGAAACATTTAAATGTCTTGGAATGGCCTAGTCAAAGCCCAGACCTCAATCCAATTTAAAATCTGTGGTATGACTTAAAGATTGCAGTACACCAGCGGAACCCATCCAACTTGAAGGAGCTGGAGCAGTTTTGCCTTGAAGAATGGGCAAAAATCCCAGTGGCTAGGTGTGCCAAGCTTATAGAGATATACCCCAAGAGACTTGGTGGCTCTACAAAGTATTGACTTGGGGGGGAATAGTTATGCACGCTCAAGTTCTGTTTTTGTTATTTCTTGTTTGTTTCACAAAAAAATATTTTGCATCCTCAAAGTGGTAGGTATGTTGTGTAAATCAAATGATACAATCCCCCCCCCAAAAAAATCTATTTTATTTCCAGGTTGTAAGGCAGCAAAATCGGAAACATGCCAAGGGGAGTGAATACTTTCGCAAGGCACTGTATGCGCAGGCGATGAGCAACCAACCCAACCCTCACTCCTACACCCGCCCAAGCTCCATCCTGCGACCTAAAAGGTATGTATCAGATGTGCAGCCTAATCTGTTCAAACCTAATCCACACGAAAACACTAGACGCTATGGAACACAAAGCTTTTACTATCTCATCCTGGAATATAAAAGCAAATCAAAATGTATTCGTCATATGCGCTGAATACAACAGGTGTAGACCTTATGTAGACCCTATGCAGTTAAGAAGAAAAAAGTGTTAAAGTATTTACTCAAATAAACTGAAGTTAAAAAAATCAAAATATGTATATACAAGGTCTGAGGTCATCTGCCTTTGTCCTAAAGAGCAGGAACCTGGACTTCACTAAAGATATCAGAAATACAGACAGTCATCCTGCAAGAAACATGGTATTATCATGACACAAGGCGAGACCCAGATGCAGACACAGAAGGCAGATGGTTGGAGTCTTACAATGTTTATTAATCCAAAGGTGTAGGCAAGAGAATGGTCGTGGACAGGCAAAAAGGTCAAAACCAGATCAGAGTCCAGGAGGTACAGAGTGGCAGACAGGCTCATGGTCAAGGCAGGCAGAATGATCAGGCAGGCAGGTACAAAGTCCAGAGAACAGGCAAGGATCAAAATCAGGAGGACTAGAAAAAGGAGAATAGCGAAAGGAGTAATGGAAAAACACACTGCTTGACTTAAACATACAAGACGAACTGGCACAGAGAGACAGGAAACACAGGGATAAATACACTGGAGGAAACAAGCGAACACCTGGAGGGGGTGGAGACAATCACAGGAACAGGTGAAACAGATCAGGGTGTGACAGGGATACAGGAGATGGACACACTGGTTGGCCTCTAGGTTACAGAGAGCTGGTAGTCCCATCCACTAAACTACCAGGTGTGAAACAGGAAAGAGACTCAGGGGTTATGCTATTTTGATATAGATACAACCCACTCCATTAAATTAATCAAAACTGGAACATTTTATATTTGGCTAGAAATTCAAAAGAATATTATCTCTACAGAGAACAATTACCTCCTGTGTGAAACCTGAAGCCCCCCATTAGAATCTCCATACTTTAATGATGATAGCTTCTCCATCCTAGAGGGGGAGATCAACCATTTCCAGGCCCAGGGACATGCACTAGTCTATGTTGACCTAAATGCCAGAACTGGACAAGAACCTGTCATCCTCAGCAAACACCAACCTGGAGGTGACATCATTCCCTCCCCCATATGCCCCCCCGTAGACACAACTACGACAAAACAACCAACAAAAATGGGTCACAACTCCTGCAGCTCTGTCGCACGCTGGGTATGTACATAGTCAATGGTAGGCTTCGTGGGGACTCCTATGGTAGGTAGACCTATAGCTCATCTCTTGGCAGTAGTACTGTAGACTACTTTATCACTGACCTCAACCCAGAGCCTCTTAGAGCGTTCACAGTTAGTCCACCGACACCCCTATCAGAGCACAGCAAAATCACAGTACTTGAATGGAGTAATACTCAACATGAAGCATCGAAGCCGAACGAAGCCGAACATATCACATTTTCAAGCAGCAAACATAAGAACACTAACGACAATGAGAAATGGTTTGATGAAGAATCAAAAAAAAACCTAAGAAAAGAAATTGAGTAACGTATCCAACCAAAAACACAGGAAACCATAGCCTACGCCTTCACTACGCGGAAAAACACTAAAACACAGCAAACCATAGCCTACGCCTTCACTACGCGGAAAAACACTAAAACACAGCAAACCACCAGCCTACGCCTTCACTACGCGGAAAAACACTAAATCACAGCAAACCACCAGCCTACGCCTTCACTACGCGGAAAAACACTAAAACACAGCAAACCACCAGCCTACGCCTTCACTACGCGGAAAAACACTAAAACACAGCAAACCATAGCCTACGCCTTCACTACGCGGAAAAACACTAAAACACAGCAAACCACCAGCCTACGCCTTCACTACGCGGAAAAACACTAAAACACAGCAAACCACCAGCCTACGCCTTCACTACGCGGAAAAACACTAAAACACAGCAAACCACCAGCCTACGCCTTCACTACGCGGAAAAACACTAAAACACAGCAAACCATAGCCTACGCCTTCACTACGCGGAAAAACACTAAAACACAGCAAACCACCAGCCTACGCCTTCACTACGCGGAAAAACACTAAAACACAGCAAACCACCAGCCTACGCCTTCACTACGCGGAAAAACACTAAAACACAGCAAACCATAGCCTACGCCTTCACTACGCGGAAAAACACTAAAACACAGCAAACCATAGCCTACGCCTTCACTACGCGGAAAAACACTAAAACACAGCAAACCATAGCCTACGCCTTCACTACGCGGAAAAACACTAAAACACAGCAAACCACCAGCCTACGCCTTCACTACGCGGAAAAACACTAAAACACAGCAAACCATAGCCTACGCCTTCACTACGCGGAAAAACACTAAAACACAGCAAACCACCAGCCTACGCCTTCACTACGCGGAAAAACACTAAAACACAGCAAACCACCAGCCCTACGCCTTCACTACGCGGAAAAACACTAAAACACAGCAAACCACCAGCCTACGCCTTCACTACGCGGAAAAACACTAAAACACAGCAAACCATAGCCTACGCCTTCACTACGCGGAAAAACACTAAAACACAGCAAACCATAGCCTACGCCTTCACTACGCGGAAAAACACTAAAACACAGCAAACCACCAGCCTACGCCTTCACTACGCGGAAAAACACTAAAACACAGCAAACCATAGCCTACACCTTCACTACGCGGAAAAACACTAAAACACAGCAAACCATAGCCTACGCCTTCACTACGCGGAAAAACACTAAAACACAGCAAACCATAGCCTACGCCTTCACTACGCGGAAAAACACTAAAACACAGCAAACCACCAGCCTACGCCTTCACTACGCGGAAAAACACTAAAACACAGCAAACCACCAGCCTACGCCTTCACTACGCGGAAAAACACTAAAACACAGCAAACCATAGCCTACGCCTTCACTACGCGGAAAAACACTAAAACACAGCAAACCATAGCCTACGCCTTCACTACGCGGAAAAACACTAAAACACAGCAAACCACCAGCCTACGCCTTCACTACGCGGAAAAACACTAAAACACAGCAAACCAGCCACGCCTCACCGCGCCTCCGCCCTGCCACGCCTCACCGCGGAAAAACACTAAAACACAGCAAACCACCAGCCTACGCCTCCTCACCTAGCCTGCCGTCACCGCGGAAAAACACTAAAACACAGCAAACCACCAGCCTACGCCTTCACTACGCGGAAAAACACTAAAACACAGCAAACCATAGCCTACGCCTTCACTACGCGGAAAAACACTAAAACACAGCAAACCACCAGCCTACGCCTTCACTACGCGGAAAAACACTAAAACACAGCAAACCACCAGCCTACGCCTTCACTACGCGGAAAAACACTAAAACACAGCAAACCACCAGCCTACGCCTTCACTACGCGGAAAAACACTAAAACACAGCAAACCACCAGCCTACGCCTTCACTACGCGGAAAAACACTAAAACACAGCAAACCATAGCCTACGCCTTCACTACGCGGAAAAACACTAAAACACAGCAAACCATAGCCTACGCCTTCACTACGCGGAAAAACACAGCAAACCATAGCCTACGCCTTCACTACGCGGAAAAACACTAAAACACAGCAAACCACCAGCCTACGCCTTCACTACGCGGAAAAACACTAAAACACAGGAAACCATAGCCTACACCTTCACTACGCGGAAAAACACTAAAACACAGCAAACCATAGCCTACGACTTCACTACGCGGAAAAACACTAAAACACAGCAAACCACCAGCCTACGCCTTCACTACGCGGAAAAACACTAAAACACAGCAAACCACCAGCCTACGCCTTCACTACGCGGAAAAACACTAAAACACAGCAAACCATAGCCTACGCCTTCACTACGCGGAAAAACACTAAAACACAGCAAACCACCAGCCTACGCCTTCACTACGCGGAAAAACACTAAAACAATACATGTTAGAACAGCTCAAGGTGATTTGAAGAATCCATAGAATCAAATAACTTCTGGGTAAGTTGGAACACACTAAACAAACAACAACATGAAGAGATAACTATACAAAACAGAGATGTATGGGTAAACCACTTCTCCAATCTTTCTATAACAAAGAACCAAGAGCAAATGCATTTACTTACAGTCAATTATTAAAGACTACCAGAACCCGCTGGATTCTCCAATTATATTGAATGAACTACAGGACAAAATACAAACCCTCCAACCCAAAAAGGCCTGTGGTGTTGATGGTATACTAAACAAAATGGTAAAATATACAGACCACAAATTCAAATGCGCTCTATTCTTAAACTCTTCAACATATATAACACCATCCTCAGCTCTGGTATCTTCCTTAATATTTGGAACCAAGGTCTGATCAAATTCTACAACCACCTAAAAGGAAGTGATGCCCACACATTACACTGCAAATCCCTCACGTAGAGAGAGAGAGATGAGACTAGAGAAGAGTCCTCTCAGCCAGATGGTTCTGAAACACAAACATTCCCCAACAAAGCCCCAGGACAGCAACACAATTTGAACCAATGAAATTATGAGAAATCTCAAATATACTGTAACTATTTGACACACTGGAAAGAATCAACCTAAACAGAGAATCCACTGTCCCTAAACAGAGAATCCACTGGCCCTAAACAGAGAATCCACTGTCCCTAAACAGAGAATCCACTGGCCCTAAAAAGAGAATCCACTGGCCCTAAACAGAGAATCCACTGGCCCTAAACAGAGAATCCACTGGCCCTAAACAGAGAATCCACTGGCCCTAAACAGAGAATCCACTGTCCCTAAACAAAGAATCCACTGGCCCTAAACAGAGAATCCACTGGCCCTAAACAGAGAATCCACTGGCCCTAAACAGAGAATCCACTGGCCCTAAACAGAGAATCCACTGGCCCTAAACAGAGAATCCACTGGCCCTAAACAGAGAATCCACTGTCCCTAAACAGAGAATCCACTGTCCCTAAACAGAGAATCCACTGTCCCTAAACAGAGAATCCACTGTCCCTAAACAGAGAATCCACTGGCCCTAAAAAGAGAATCCACTGGCCCTAAACAGAGAATCCACTGGCCCTAAACAGAGAATCCACTGGCCCTAAACAGAGAATCCACTGGCCCTAAATAGAGAATCCACTGGCCCTAAACAGAGAATCCACTGGCCCTAAACAGAGAATCCACTGGCCCTAAACAGAGAATCCACTGGCCCTAAACAGAGAATCCACTGGCCCTAAACAGAGAATCCACTGGCCCTAAACAGAGAATCCACTGGCCCTAAACAGAGAATCCACTGGCCCTAAACAGAGAATCCACTGGCCCTAAACAGAGAATCCACTGGCCCTAAACAGAGAATCCACTGGCCCTAAAAAGAGAATCCACTGGCCCTAAACAGAGAATCCACTGGCCCTAAACAGAGAATCCACTGGCCCTAAACAGAGAATCCACTGGCCCTAAACAGAGAATCCACTGGCCCTAAACAGAGAATCCACTGGCCCTAAACAGAGAATCCACTGGCCCTAAACAGAGAATCCACTGGCCCTAAACAGAGAATCCACTGGCCCTAAACAGAGAATCCACTGGCCCTAAACAGAGAATCCACTGGCCCTAAACAGAGAATCCACTGGCCCTAAACAGAGAATCCACTGGCCCTAAACAGAGAATCCACTGGCCCTAAACAGAGAATCCACTGGCCCTAAACAGAGAATCCACTGGCCCTAAACAGAGAATCCACTGGCCCTAAACAGAGAATCCACTGGCCCTAAAAAGAGAATCCACTGGCCCTAAACAGAGAATCCACTGGCCCTAAACAGAGAATCCACTGGCCCTAAACAGAGAATCCACTGGCCCTAAACAGAGAATCCACTGGCCCTAAACAGAGAATCCACTGGCCCTAAACAGAGAATCCACAGTAGCAGACTACCTGACCCAAAATCAAGAGCTATGATCAGACTCAGTGAGCATCTCCTTGCTATTGGGCAGACCTTTGGCAGACCATAGGCAGACCTTTGGCAGACCATAGGCAGACCATAGGCAGACCTTTGGTAGACCATAGGCAGACCTTTGGTAGACCTTTGGCAGACCATAGGCAGACCTTTGGCAGACCATAGGCAGACCATAGGCAGACCATAGGCAGACCTTTGGCAGACCATAGGCAGACCATAGGCAGACCTTTGGTAGACCATAGGCAGACCTTTGGCAGACCATAGGCAGACCTTTGGCAGACCATAGGCAGACCATAGGCAGACCATAGGCAGACCATAGGCAGACCATAGGCAGACCTTTGGCAGACCTTTGGCAGACCTTTGCTAGACCATAGGCAGACCTTTGGCAGACCATAGGCAGACCATAGGCAGACCTTTGGTAGACCTTTGCTAGACCATAGGCAGACCTTTGGCAGATCATAGGCAGACCTTTGGCAGATCATAGGCAGACCTTTGGCAGACCATAGGCAGACCTTTGGCAGACCATAGGCAGACCATAGGCAGACCATAGGCAGACCTGGCTCTCAAGAGTAGCAAGGCTATGTGCCCACTGCCCACAAAAAAATGAGGTGGAAACTGCACTTCCTAACCTCCTGCCAAATGTATGACCATATTAGAGAAAACATATTTCCCCGCAGATCGCCTTGACCCAAAAAGAATTCGAACACAGATAAAATGTTAATAACAAACTCCCTATCTGTTAGCTGAAATACCACAGTGTGCAATTCCAGCAGCAAAATGAGTGACCTGCTGCCACAAGAAAAGGTCAACCAGTGGGTCAGAAACACCCTTGTAAATCCTAACCCATATTTATCTTCCCATTTATTTCCCCCTGTCATTTGAACGTTCTACTATTTGCACATTGTCACAACACTGTGAAATGTTTTTTATCATACAAAATGTTTACCCCTGAACTTATTTAGGCTTGCCATAACAAAAAGGGGTTGAATACTTATTGACTAATGTCATTTTATTAAGCTTTTAATTTTTAATACATTTTGTAAGAACGTCGAAATACATAATTCCACTTTGACATTATGGGGTATTGTGTGTAGGCCAGTGACCAAAACAATCTCAGTTGAATCCATTTTAAATTCATGCTGTAACACAACAAAAATGTGGGAAAAAAACAAAGGGGTGTGAATACTTTCTGAAGGCGCTATAGGTGCAAGCTATTGACATTAATATTTTAGTCTCGGTCACGCTCCTCCAGATTGCGGGCCTGGCAAAGACTAAAGCCAAGCAGTCGACTAGGTACTGCTGTTTCAGCTGTTGTGGGCAGCCTAGCTGTTCAGAGAAGAATGTGCTTTCAGTACCATTGAGTGCCATGCATATACAGGGACTGTTGAGATGTTTGGATCCTTCTTGAAATGTACATTTGATTTGTGGATGAGTAGGATGTTAGGTCATTTCAGGAAACGTTTGAATAAAACACATCTTTATCAAATCCTCTGATTGGTTAAGAGTTAGAGGAAAGTCTTTTAGCTCTTCCTTCGTGTTTTAAACCCTCCTGCTCTCTCTCTCTCATCTCCCCCTCTCTCATCTATCTCTCTCTCTCTCTCTTTAATTTCTCTCTCCCTCTCATCTCTCGCTCCCTCTCTCTCTCTCTTTCTCCCTCTCTCTCTCTCCTATTCTCTCATCCGTGAAAGGCCTCCTTTATGAGTTGATATATTGTGTTGTGATGGCTGTGGAGAATCATTGATGGATTAGCTAGTTGTGTGGGTATAGCTGTGGTGGTGCCTACTGTGCTGCCTGGGCTCTGGGGTTTAGACTGAACAGGGGAGGCTTTCTGGTCCCTGCGTCTTTGTACCCAGGAATGGTTTCCTTTCTGTAGCAGGGGAGCTGGGTTAAACCTTGGTCAATATTTGGTCAGAAATGAACAATGCACCTAAGGATATTGCTCTGACCCAAAAGCACTTCCCCTTTCTTTTACTCTCTCCCCTCCCTCTCTTTCTCTCCTCTCTTTCTCTCTCTGTTCTCCTCTCCACCCATCTCTTTCTCCCTCCTCCCATACCAAAACGCCTTAGCTGTAGGACTCACTTCCTCTCTCCTCACTCTCTCTCCTCCTCATGTTCTCTCTCCCTCCCTCTCTCTCTTTCTCCTCTCTCCTCCTCCTCCTCTCTTCCCCATCCCTCTCCTAAATCTCTACCCCTTCCTCTCCTCTCTCTCGTTCTCTCCACTCTACTCCTCCCCTCTCCTACCTCTCCTCCCTCTCTTTCTCTCTCCTACCTCTCTACCCCTTCCTCTCCTCTCCTCCCTCTCTTTCTCTCTCCTTCTTCTCTCACACATAGCCCGAGCTGTGAAGAATGAGCTGTGGGACAAGGGTTTGGTTATATTTTCTTCCCTCGAACCTCGGTCTCCATAGAAACCCATGCTGTTTGTATTGCTTAACCTTGTTTTCAACTTTGTATCTTTCCGATGCCTTTATAAAAGCCTATTTAGCATGCCTAGCAAGGGGCCACCTTTTATGTGTCAGGAACAATGGTGATATATGGTGTGGTGTGGTGTGGCTAGGCCTTTTCAATTCAAAGCACACAAATATGCAGTAAAGGAAATGTCTGACTTTGTCAACATCTTCAATACATTCTATAGGATGGACAACATGAGAAAGGACTCAATAACATGACTTCAATAAACTGACTAAATGAATCCATCATACGTGTTATGATGGTGTCCCACCAATCTTTTCAAATCATTCAACATCAATTGGAGAGGAGAGGAGAGGAGAGGAGAGAGGAGAGGAGAGGAGAGGAGAGGAGAGGAGAGGAGAGGAGAGGAGAGGAGAGGAGAGGAGAGCGAGAGGAGAGGAGAGGAGAGGAGAGGAGAGGAGAGGGGAGAGGAGAGGAGACGAGAGGAGAACAGAGAAGAGAAGAGAGCAGAGGAGAGGAGAACAGAGAAGAGAAGAGGAGAGGAGAGGAGAACAGAGGAGAACAAGAGGAGAGGAGATGACAGAAGAGTGCTTGACCATACTAACATCTGGACAGTATAATCATAAAACTTCTCAGAGTAGGAGTGCTGATGTGGGATCAGTTTTCTCTTTTATATTGTAATGAATGAACAAGGGGACCTGATCCTTGATTAGCATTTCTACTCTAAAACACATTGTGGACTCCCGTGGCTTAGATTTGTTGGCACCTTGGAAGGTCTCAGTCTCTGGTCTAGTGGGTGGTCTGGTGGTGTGTCTGTTTGTTAACCAACCTACGCTCTGCCTCTCTGGCAGAGAGACACGCTGGCCGAGCCACTCCAGCAACAGAAATTACTAAGGATCCATCCCAAATGGCGCACTAGTCACTATATAGTGCACTAGTTTTGACCAGGGTTCACATCTTTATTTTTTTTTGGTTTACGAGGGCTCTTGTCAAAACTAGTGCCCTATATAGATAATAGTGTGCCATTTGGGTCTCAGGCACAGGGACTCTGTGGGAATAGACACAGACTGTGATACTCTGGGGAATAGACCCAGACTGTGATACTCTGGGGAATAGTCCCAGACTGTGATACTCTGGGGAATAGACCCAGACTGTGATACTCTGGGGAATAGACCCAGACTGTGATACTCTGGGGAATAGACCCAGACTGTGATACTCTGGGGAATAGTCCCAGACTGTGATACTCTGGGGAATAGACCCAGACTGTGATACTCTGGGGAATAGTCCCAGACTGTGATACTCTGGGGAATAGACCCAGACTGTGATACTCTGGGGAATAGTCCCAGACTGTAATACTCTGGGGAATAGACCCAGACTGTGATACTCTGGGGAATAGACCCAGACTGTGATACTCTGGGGAATAGACCCAGACTGATACTCTGGGGAATAGACCCAGACTGTGATACTCTGGGGAATAGTCCCAGACTGTGATACTCTGGGGAATAGACCCAGACTGTGATACTCTGGGGAATAGACCCAGACTGTAATACTCTGGGGAATAGTCCCAGACTGTAATACTCTGGGGAATAGACCCAGACTGTGATACTCTGGGGAATAGTCCCAGACTGTAATACTATGGGGAATAGACCCAGACTGTGATACTCTGGGGAATAGTCCCAGACTGTGATACTCTGGGGGAATAGTCCCAGACTGTAATACTCTGGGGAATAGACCCAGACTGTGATACTCTGGGGAATAGTCCCAGACTGTAATACTCTGGGAGAATAGTCCCAGACTGTGATACTCTGGGGGAATAGTCCCAGACTGTGATACTCTGGGGGAATAGTCCCAGACTGTAATACTCTGGGGGAATAGTCCCAGACTGTGATACTCTGGGGGAATAGACCCAGACTGTGATACTCTGGGGAATAGACACAGACTGTGATACTCTGGGGAATAGTCCCAGACTGTAATACTCTGGGGAATAGACCCAGACTGTGATACTCTGGGGAATAGACCCAGACTGTAATACTCTGGGGAATAGACCCAGACTGTGATACTCTGGGGAATAGACCCAGACTGTAATACTCTGGGGAATAGTCCCAGACTGTAATACTCTGGGGAATAGACACAGACTGTGATACTCTGGGGGAATAGACCCAGACTGTGATACTCTGGGGAATAGACACAGACTGTGATACTCTGGGGAATAGTCCCAGACTGTAATACTCTGGGGAATAGACCCAGACTGTGATACTCTGGGGAATAGACCCAGACTGTAATACTCTGGGGAATAGACCCAGACTGTAATACTCTGGGGAATAGACCCAGACTGTAATACTCTGGGGAATAGACCCAGACTGTGATACTCTGGGGAATAGACCCAGACTGTAATACTCTGGGGAATAGACCCAGACTGTAATACTCTGGGGAATAGACACAGACTGTGATACTCTGGGGGAATAGACCCAGACTGTGATACTCTGGGGAATAGTCCCAGACTGTGATACTCTGGGGAATAGACCCAGACTGTAATACTCTGGGGAATAGACCCAGACTGTGATACTCTGGGGAATAGTCCCAGACTGTAATACTCTGGGGAATAGACCCAGACTGTGATACTCTGGGGAGTAGACCCAGACTGTAATACTCTGGGGAATAGACCCAGACTGTGATACTCTGGGGAATAGACCCAGACTGTGATACTCTGGGGAATAGTCCCAGACTGTGATACTCTGGGGAATAGACCCAGACTGTAATACTCTGGGGAATAGACCCAGACTGTAATACTCTGGGGAATAGACCCAGACTGTAATACTCTGGGGAATAGACCCAGACTGTAATACTCTGGGGCAGGCCTGGGCAATTCCAGTCCTTGAGGTCCTGATTGGTGTCACACTTTTTCTCCATCCCTAACAAACACAGCTGATTAATCACATTGCATTCTAACCTGAAGATCATGATTAGGTGATTATTGGAGTCATTGGAGGTGTGTTAGCTGTGTTGTGAATGTATTGTAATGTTTGTAAAATTGTATAAACTGCCTTAATTTTGCTGGACCCCAGGAAGAGTAGCTGCTGCCTTGGCAGGAACTAATGGGGATCCATAATAAACCCCAGGAAGGGTAGCTGCTGCCTTGGCAGGAACTAATGATGATCCATAATAAATCCCAGGAAGAGTAGCTGCTGCCTTGGCAGGAACTAATGAGGATCCATAATAAACCCCAGGAAGAGTAGCTGCTGCCTTGGCAGGAACTAATGGGGATCCATAATAAACCCCAGGAAGAGTAGCTGCTGCCTTGGCAGGAACTAATGAGGGTCCATAATAAACCCCAGGAAGAATAGCTGCTGCCTTGGCAGGAACTAATGAGGATCCATAATAAACCCCAGGAAGAGTAGCTGCTGCCTTGGCAGGAACTAATGGGGATCCATAATAAACCCCAGGAAGAGTACTTGCTGCCTTGGCAGGAACTAATGGGGATCCATAATAAACCCCAGGAAGAGTAGCTGCTGCCTTGGCAGGAACGAATGAAGATCCATAATAAACCCCAGGAAGAGTAGCTGCTGCCTTGGCAGGAACTAATGTAGATCCATAATAAACCCCAGGAAGAGTAGCTGCTGCCTTGACAGGAACTAATGGGGATCCATAATAAACCCCAGGAAGAGTAGCTGCTGCCTTGACAGGAACTAATGGAGATCCATAATAAACCCCAGGAAGAGTAGCTGCTGCCTTGGCAGGAACTAATGGAGATCCATAATAAACCCCAGGAAGAGTAGCTGCTGCCTTGACAGGAACTAATTGGGATCCATAATAAACCTCAAGAAGAGTATCTGCTGCCTTGGCAGGAACTAATGGGGATCTATAATAAACCCCAGGAAGAGTAGCTGCTGCATTGGCAGGAACTAATGGGGATCCATAATAAACCCCAGGAAGAGTAGCTGCTGCCTTGACAGGAACTAATGGGGATCTATAATAAACCCCAGGAAGAGTAGCTGCTGCCTTGACAGGAACTAATGGGGATCCGTAAATAAACTCACTAACCTTAAGTCTCTCTAGATAAGAGCGTCTGATAAATGACTCACTAACTGTAAGTCTCTCTGGATAAGAGTATCTGCTAAATGACTAAAATGCTAATTAATATTATAATAGAGCGACATAAAGGGAAACAGCAGCCAGTGTTGTCTTTGAAAGGACCAGTGACTTCCTGCCAGTCTGCTTCTCTGGTGGCCACTACTCTTTATGCACAGCGCTGCTCCGACTGATGACTGATCCCTGTGCTGCATGTTGGTTGGTCTGTTAGCTTGGGCATTATGACAAGTTTCTCGGGTGTTTTGATTAGAGGATATTCAATACAGTTAAAGGGGACCGGACCAGAACACAATGGCTTAAAGTGATTTGCCTCATCAATACGAATTCGAGATTAAGCATTTTTTGATGTTTTAAACTCAGCAACAAAAAAAGAAACGTCCCATTTTCAAAGATGATTCATAAAACTCCAAATAACTTCACAGATCTTCATTGTAAAGGGTTTAAACACTGTTTCCCAGTTTCCCATGCATTTTCAATGAACCATAAACAATTCATGAACATGCACCTGTGGAAAGATCGTTAAGAGACTAACAGCTTACAGACAGTAGCCTTCCCTGTAGCTCAGTTGGTAGAGCATAGTGTTTGCAATGCATGGTGTTTGCAACGCCAGGGTTGTGGGTTTGATTCCCACGGGGGGCCAGCATAGAAAAAAATATGTATGAAATGTATGCATTCACTACTGTGAGTCACTCTGGATAAGAGTGTCTGCTAAATGACTAAAATGTAAATGTAAATGCAGTAGGCAATTACGATGACCACTATGAAATCTTAGGACACTAAAGAGGCCTTTCTACTGACTCTGAGAAACACCAAAAGAAAGATGCCCAGGGGTCCCTGCTCATCTGTGTGAATGTGCCTTAGGCATGCTGCAAGGAGACATGAGGACTGCAGATGTGGCAATAAATTGTAATGTCTGTACTGTGAGAAGCCTAAACAGAGCTACAGGATGGACAGCTGATTGTCTTCGCAGTGGCAGACCACGTGTAACAACACCTGCACAGGATTGGTGCATCCGAACATCACACCTGTGGGACAGGTACAGGATGGCAACAACAACATATCAAGACTGTTTCAAGGACAGCTTTTTTCCATCTACGTAACATTGCAAAAATCAGAAACTTTCTGTCCAAAAATGACGCAGAAAAATTAATCCATGCTTTTGTTACTTCTAGGCTGGACTACTGCAATGCACTACTTTCCGGTTACCCGGATAAAGCACTAAACAAACTTCAGTTAGTGCTAAATACGGCTGCTAGAATCCTGACTAGAACCCAAAAATTTGATCATATTACTCCAGTGCTAGCCTCCCTACACTGGCTTCCTGTTAAGGCAAGGGCTGATTTCAAGGTTTTACTGCTAACCTACAAAGCATTACATGGGCTTGCTCCTACCTATCTTTCCGATTTGGTCCTGCCGTACATACCTACACGTACGCTACGGTCACAAGACGCAGGCCTCCTAATTGTCCCTAGAATTTCTAAGCAAACGGCTGGAGGTAGGGCTTTCTCCTATAGAGCTCCATTTTTATGGAATGGCCTGCCTACCCATGTGAGAGACGCAGACTCAGTCTCAACTTTAAGTCTTTACTGAAGACTTATCTCTTCAGTAGGTCCTATGATTAAGTATAGTCTGGCCCAGGAGTGTGAAGGTGAAAGGCTGGAGCAACGAACCGCCCTTGCTGTCTCTGCCTTGCCGGTTCCCCTCTTTCCACTGGGATTCTCTGCCTCTAACCCTATTACAGGGGCTGAGTCACTGGCTTACTGGTGTTCTTCCATGCCGTCCATGGGAGGGGTGCGTCACTTGAGTGGGTTGAGTCACTGACGTGGTCTTCCTGTTTGGGTTGGCGCCCCCCCTTGGGTTGTGCCATGGCGGAGATCTTTGTGGGCTATACTCGGCCTTGTCTTAGGACGGTAAGTTGGTGGTTGTAGACATCCCTCTAGTGGTGTGGGGGCTGTGCTTTGGCAAAGTGGGTGGGGTTATTTATCTTGTCTTATCCGGTGTCCTGTGTGAATTTAAATATGCTCTCTCTAATTCTCTCTTTCTATCTTTCTTTCTTTCTTTCTCTCGGAGGACCTGAGCCCTAGGACCATGCCTCAGGACTACCTGGCATGACGACTCCTTGCTGTCCCCAGTCGACCTGGCCATGCTTCTGCTCCAGTTTCAACTGTTCTGCCTGCGGCTATGGAACCCTGACCTGTTCACCGGACGTGCTTGTTGCACCCTCGACAACTACTATGATTATTATTATTTGACCATGCTGGTCATTTATGAACATTTTAACATCTTGACCATGTTCTGTTATAATATCCACCCGGCACAGCCAGAAGAGGACTGGCCACCCCTCATAGCCTGGTTCCTCTCTAGGTTTCTTCCTAGGTTTTTGGCCTTTCTAGGGAGTTTTTCCTAGGGAGTTTTTCCTAGCCACCGTGCTTCTTTCACATGCATTGCTTGCTGTTTGGGGTTTTAGGCTGGGTTTCTGTACAGCACTTTGAGATTTCAGCAGATGTACGAAGGGCTATATAAATAAATTTGATTTGATTTGATTTTGAACTGCCCGAGTTACACCAGGAACCACAATCCCTCCATCAGTGCTCAGACTGTCCGCAATAGGCTGAGAGAGGCTGGACTGAGGGCTTGTAGGCCTGTTGTAAGGCAAGTCCTCACCAGACATCACTGGCAACAACGTCGCTTATGGGCACAAACCCACTGTCGCTGGACCAGACAGGACTGGCAAAAAGTGCTCTTCACTGACGAGTCACGGTTTTGTCTCACCAGGGGTGATGGTCAGATTTGCATTTATCGTCGAAGGAATGAGCGTGACTGTCATGACTTCCGCCGAAGTCGGTTCCTCTCCTTGTTTGGGCGGCGTTCGGCGGTCGACGTCACCGGTCTTCTAGCCATCGCCGATCCATCTTTCATTTTCCATTTGTTTTGTCTTGTTTTCCCACACACCTGGTTTACATTCCCTCGTTACTTGTTGTGCATGTAACCCTCTGTTCCCCCCATGTCTGTGTGTGAAATTGTTTATTGTCAGGTGGGCACGTTTCCAGCTGGTTTGCGCCGGGTTTTGTTTTAAAACCGTGGCAGCCAGTACTTTGTTATTTTGTACTTTGTGCCTCACTTGTTCTTTGGGCATTTGTTTTTGTGACGCGGTTGCGTTCTGTTCAAATATTGCCTCAGTAAAGTGCTTTGTCCACTCATCTCTGCTCTCCTGCGCCTGACTTCCATGCACCAGCTACACCCATCGTTTGACAGTGACACTGAGGCCTGTGCTCTGAAGCGGGATCGATTTGGAGATGGAGGGTCTGTCATGGTCTGGGGCGGTGTGTCACAGTATCATCGGACTGAGCTTGTTGTCATTGCAGGCAATCTCAACGCTGTGCGTTACAGGGAATACTGCTCATTTTGTGCGTGATTTCCTGCAAGACAGGAATGTCAGTGTTCTGCCATGGCCAGCGAAGAGCCCAGATCTCAATCCCATTGAGCACGCCTGGGACCTGTTGGATCAGAGTGTGAGGGCTGAGGCCATTCCCCCCAGAAATGTCCGGGAACTTGCAGGTGCCTTGGTGGAAGAGTGGGGTAACATCTCACAGCATGAACTGGCAAATCTGGTGCAGTCCATGAAGTGGAGATGCACTGCAGTACCTAATGCAGCTGGTGGCCACACCAGATACTGACTGTTTGATTTTGACCCCCCCTTTGTTCAGGGACACATGTTAAGTTTGCTGAAAATAAACGCAGTTGACAGTGAGAGGACGTTTCCTTTTTTTGCTGAGTTTATTAGCTACATGGTGACATTCAACCATACACGTTTCAACCGGAATAAAGCAAAGAGGATTTTGAAACAAAGAATTGGATTTAGTTTGAAGCTCAGCTACAGACGATGACAGCAGCTAGCACCAAGAGGGCAGATGACAAACACTGTGGCATTTTTCCTGCAAGCCACCTAGCTAGCTGGCTAACTTTAGTTTATCTAATGAAACCCATATTGTGTATTACTGGCTAACATACTACTGTGTTAGAGTGGGGGGAAATCAAATATTGTTTTTGTTTGCTAACTTAGGTAGCTAGGTAGGTTATATTAGCTAGTTAGTCTAGCTAGCTAGCTAAGTTAGCTAAACAACCACAGGTGGCCATATCTATGACCAAAGATAGATTAGTTATAGTTAGTTAGTTATTAGTAATAGGTTTTACAATCAGAGATCTATTGCATCTCGATTGATATAACGTTACAACCAGCCACCTAAAGCTAAGTTTACCAGTAAATGTGAGCACATGACTGTAGTTGGCTAGCTAGTTAGCCTGTTAACTTGTTATGTGCCATGCCTCACATTTGTAACTTGTTAGCAAACGTGTTACATCAGCAACTGTAAATCATTAAATTTACATTATTTAGCAGACGCTCTTATCCAGAGCGACTTACAGTAGTGAATGCATACATTTCATACATTTTTTTCCACGTACTGGTCCCCCGTGGGAATTGTACCCACAACCCTGGCGTTGCAAACACCATGCTCTACCAACTGAGCCACATTTTACTATGTAACATAAGTGACAAGGGTTGACATTGGCTATGATTATAACCGTGAATTTATTTCAAACTCACAGAATTGTAGGCATGACGCAAGATAAAATTCCAAACAGATGTAAATAACTATTATTTTGCTATCCACCTAGCTAGCTAGCTAAGTTTACTAGCTAACAGTGAGGAGAAACAATAATGCAACAATTTACTGTTGTAAACCTCTAAAACTGATAAACTGGTTTTAATATAAAAAGATTTGCCTCAGCATACCTGATAGACATGGCTGCAGTTAGATACTGTCTGCCTACATACCTGCACGGTCTGATCGCTGTGCAAAGGTTGAGAGTTACGCCATATGACTTTCTATTAGACTAGATATTTTTCTAAATGTCATCTCTACGCATGTTCAATTAGTCTACCCTAATGTTGATGTTATGCTGGCACAGCACAGCTGTCATTCAAACTGTACAAAAGAGTATAATTTATATATATATATATATTTTTTTTTTGGTCTAATACAAAAATACCTTGTGGTACCTGGGCTTCTTCCTGGAGTGGATTCTAGATGGAGAGAAATAAGATTTAATTTCCCTCTCGCTGGGTTGGACACGCTGGATTTCAAAGCAGAAGATGACTCGAGGAGCTGAATGGCAGTTTGATTTAAAAAAATACGAATTTTAACCTTTATTTAACTAGGCAAGTCAGTTAAGAACAGATTCTTATTTTCAATGACAGCTTAAGAACAGTGGGTTAACTGCCTTGTTCAGGGGCAGAACGACATATTTTTACCTTGTCAGCTCGGGGATTTGATCTTGCAACCTTTCGGTTACAAGTTCAATGCTCTAACCACTACGCTACCTGCCTCCCCATGATCATAACAACACCGTACAAGTATTTCCTGAACTTCACTAGACTGATCATAATGTATTTTCTTACTATATGTTTCTTTGTGAATGGCCATTTAATCATGACCACCTCTCTCATCAACTGTTAATCACCATCATCTCTTAGCTACAGATTGTTACACCAGATAATGTGATTTAACCAGATATTTTTGGGATCCATTACTGTGAGTTACAAGATAGGTACTGTTTTGGTGTAGCACAGATAATTATCAACCAACCTTAGTGATACCATCTTCGTCCTAGATTCGTGGAAACAGGAAGTCTCATAAAATGTCTGTGTCCAGTTGCAGGAGCTCCGTTTGAATTGAGAAAATACTTAAGGTTATTTTTTTTTAAATGAAGTAATCCAACAAAGTGTACGCAGCCATCTTGTCTATTCCAAGTCTTCTCTCATTCATCGAGACAGGTGTCTGTCATCATGCCTTGCGGCACTTCGGGGTGGACACCCACCTGTCTCGATTAATGTGGACACCCACCTGTCTCGATTAATGTGGACATCCACCTATCTCGATTTATGTGGACACCCACCTGTCTCGATTTATGTGGACACACACCTGTCTCGATTAATGTGGACACCCACCTGTCTCGATTAATGTGGACACACACCTGTCTCGATTAATGTGGACACCCACCTGTCTCGATTAATGTGGACACCCACCTATCTCGATTAATGTGGACACCCACCTGTCTCGATTTATGTGGACACCCACCTGTCTCGATTAATGAGGGAAGACTTGCTATTCTGAGGGCTAATATTAATACTATGCATGCCTATCTCTCTTGGCTAAGAGTTGAGGAAAGACTGACTGAGTCACTTCTTGTTTTTTAATTAGTAACATTTTAATGTATGATCACTTTCCTCGTTGTATATATAATTCCTTCTCGCTACTATCTATGCGTTCTCCTCCTCTCAGCTTTTCCCTTCGCTTGTGGACTTCAGTGCACAACACATCAGCTGTCTGTGACCAGGTGAAAAAAACTTTTCCAAGCCGAACCTTCTGTAACGTGTGCACTGAGAGTCAGGAAGCAAGTTCAGGGTAGTGAGTGTTTTAATAAATAAATGATACAAAACATAATACAAATAACAAGAAACACGAACAACGCACAGACAGGAAACTGAAACAGCAACAATGACGACTGGGGAAGTAACCAAAGGGAGTGACATATAAAGGGCAGGTAATCAAGGAGGTGATGGAGTCCAGGTGAGTGTCATAATGCGCGTAACGATGGTGACAGGTGTGCGCCATAACGAGCAGCCTGGTGACCTCGAGGCCGGAGAGGGAGTACACGTGACAGTACCCCCTCCCCGACGTGCGGCTCCAGCCACCGGACGCCGATGACGATCCTGGGGATCAGGAGCGGACCGGTCACCTCTGCTAAGGTGCGGGAACCTGTCGATCCGGCTGAGGTGCAGGAGCATGGCAACCTAGAGCGCCGGAGAGGGAGCATACCTGACAGTACCCCGTCCCCGGCTTGGCAGCCTGTCGAGCCCGCTGAGGTATGGAAACCCGTCGAGTCAGCTTAGGCATGGGAACCCGTCGAACCTGCCGAGGCATGGGAAACCGACAAACCGGCTGCAGTACAGTGTACAGTCAGAAAGCAGTTTAGCAGTTCTGCCGGAGGGCCCCGGGGGCAATAAATTAAATTAATACAATCAAAAGCTTACCTTGACTTGGAAGAGTTTCAGTGTTGGATAGCCATAGCCAGCTAGCTAACATAGCATCCCTCTCTGTTTGAGCCGGGTGAGTATGTTTGAGTAGGCTAAACAACTAGCTAGCTGCAATCAGCGAAGTGAAAGTGAAAGCAAAAACATATATACAGCCAAATATAGATCTCTCTCTCTCTCTAACTCTTGCTTCTGCTTTTTGCTCAAAACTGCTCAACTATTGTCTTTCTCTCTCTTTGAGTCAACCACTCACCACATTTTATACCTGCAGTGCTAGCTAGCTGTTGCTGATGCTTTCAGTACTAGATGAATTATCTGATCCTTTGATTGGGTGGACAACATGTCAGTTCATGCTGCAAGAGCTCTTATATGTTAGAGGACGTCCTCCGGAAGTTGTAATAATTACTGTGTAAGTCTATGGAAGGGGGTGAGAACCATGAGCCTCCTAGGTTTTGTATTGAAGTCAATGTACCCAGAGGAGGATGGAAGCTAGTTGTCCTCCGGCTACACCATGGTGCTACCCTACAGAGTGTTGTTGAGGCTACTGTAGACCTTCACTGCAAAATAGTGTGTTTTAATCAATTATTTGGTGACGTGAATATATATTTAGTATAGTTTAATCTAAAAAGGATCACTTTTGAAATGTTTCGCTATTGAAATGTTTATGAAATTCACTGAAGAGGATGGTCCTCCCTTTCCTCCTCTGAGGAGCCTCCACTGTTTCACAGTTCCCAGGTCCAGAACAAATTCAAGGAAACGTACAGTATTATACAGAGCCATGAGGGCATGGAACTCCCTTCCATCTTATACAGAGCAAGTGAACAGCAAACCTGGTTTCAAACAACAAATAAAGCAACGCCTCACGGCCCAACGCCTGTGTGTGTGTGTGTGTGTGTGTGTGTGTGTGTGTGTGTGTGTGTGTGTGTGTGTGTGTGTGTGTGTATGTGTGTGTGTGTGTGTGTGACCTAATTGTTGTATGTATGTGCTGATATATATGTGTAACTGATAGACACATATATATACACACACACACATATACACACACACACTATATGTCAATGTTTTTAAATGTAAATTGTAAAGTCTTTTGTTTGTAATGTATTTTTTGTTATGTATCGGACCCCAGTAAGACTAGATGTCTCCAGCAACGGTGGCGAACAGGGATCCTAATGAATCAAATCAGACATAGACGTGCAAATGATGACAAACGTCAGTGAAAAACAAACGTTTTCAAAAATATCTTACCTAGAGATGTTATTTTCTTTTTTTGGTTTTGTACTTTTTCTTTTTTCTCCCCAATTGATAGTTAAAGTCCTGTCCTATCTCTGCAACTCCCATACGGACTCAGGAGAGGTAAAGGTCAAGAGCCATGCGTCCTCTGAAACACAACCCTGCCAAGCTGCACTTCTTCTTGACACACTGCTCGCTTAACCCTGAAGCCAGATGCAGCAATGTGGTCGGAGGAAACACCGTACAACTGGCAACTGAGAGTCAGCACGCATGCTCCCGGCCTGCCACAAGGAGTCGCTAGAGCACGATGGGAGAGGGACATCCCGGCCCGCCAAGCCCTCCCCTAACCCGGACGACTTTTGCGTCACCTCATGGGTCTCCCAGTTGCAGCCGGCTGCGACAGCCTGGGATTGATCCCGGGTCTGTAGTGACACCTCAAGCACTGTGACGTAGTGCCTTAGACTGCTGCGCCACTTGGGAGGCCCCCTGCCTAGAGATGTTCTGAGTAGAGGTCGACCGATGAATCGGAATGGCCGATTAATTAGGGCCGATTTCAAGTTTTCATAACAATCGGTAATCGGTATTTTTTTTATTACATTTATTTATTTAAAATAAATAAAAATGTACACCATTATTTAACTAGGCAAGTCAGTTAAGAACAAATTCTTATTTTCAATGACGGCCTAGGAACGGTGGGTTAACTGCCTTGTTCAGGGGCAGAACGACAGATTTTTACCTTTTCAGCTCGGGATTCAATCTTGCAACCTTACTAGTCCAACGCTCTAACCATCTGCTTTACATTGCACTCCACGAGGAGCCTGCCTGTTATGCGAATGCAGTAAGAAGCCAAGGTAAGTTGCTAGCTAGCATTAAACTTATCTTATAAAAAACAATCAATCAATCAATCATAATCACTAGTTAACTACACATGGTTGATGATATTACTAGTTTATCTAGCCTGTCTTGCATTGCATATAATCGATGCGGTGCGCATTCGCGAAAAAGGACTGTCGTTGCTCCAACGTGTACCTAACCATAAACATCAATGTCTTTCTTAAAATCAATAAACAAGTATATATTTTTAAACCTGCATATTTAGTTAATATTGCCTGCTAACATGAATTTCTTTTAAAGGGAAACTGTGTCACCTCTTGCAACAGAGTCAGGGTATATGCAGTGTGAAGACTATTTCTGTCACGTCCTGACCCTAGTAAGATGTCCTTTTCTATAGTAGAGTAGGTCAGGGCGTGACAGGGGGTGTATTGGGTTTTCTATGTTTTCTATTTCTATGTTTAAGTTCTAGTTTTTCTATTTCTATGTTGGGGTTGCTTGGGTTAATCTCCAATTGGAGGCAGCTGATCCTCGTTGCCTCTGATTGGAGATCATATTTAAGTAGGGGTTTTTCTTCCTGGGTCACCTGACGGAACTGTTGGTGGTTGTTTTGTTGTTTTTGTTACGTGTTTCATTAATAAAGTAAATATGAGCTGCGCCTTGGTCCCCTTTAGACGACCCACGTTACAATTTCTTCCTAACAAAGACAGCCA
Organism: Salmo salar; assembly: GCF_965601325.2. Classification (NCBI taxonomy): domain Eukaryota; kingdom Metazoa; phylum Chordata; class Actinopteri; order Salmoniformes; family Salmonidae; genus Salmo; species Salmo salar. The sequence continues at coordinate 60,741,123 of NC_138312.1, read as the reverse complement.
ACTTCGCCAAATGGGGGATGATTTAACAAAAGCGCATTTGCGAAAAAAGCACAATCGTTGCGCGACTGTACCTAACCATAAACATCAATGCCTTTCTTAAAATCAATACACAGAAGTATATATTTTTAAACCTGCATATTTAGCTAAAAGAAATCCAGGTTAGCAGGCAATATTAACCAGGTGAAATTGTGTCACTTCACTTGCGTTCATTGCACGCAGAGTCAGGGTATTTTTTGGAGTTTGGGCCGCCTGGCTCGTTGCGAACTAATTTGCCAGAATTTTACGTAATTATGACATAACATTGAAGGTTGTGCAATATAACAGGAATATTTAGACTTAGGGATGCCACCCATTAGATAAAATACGGAACGGTTCCGTATTTCACTGAAAGATTAAACGTTTTGTTTTCGAGATGATAGTTTCCGGATTCGACCATATTAATGACCTAAGGCTCGTATTTCTGTGTGTTTATTATATTATAATTAAGTCTATGATTTGATAGAGCAGTCTCACTGAGCGGTGGTAGGCACCAGCAGGCTCGTAAGCATTCATTCAAACAGCACTTTTGTGCGTTTTGCCAGCAGCTCTTAGCAATGGTTCAAGCTGTTTATGACTTCAAGCCTATCAACTCCCAAGATTAGGCTGGTGTAACCGATGTGAAATGGCTAGCTAGTTAGCGGGGTGCGCGCTAATATCGTTTCAAACGTCACTCGCTCTGAGACTTGGGAGTGGTTGTTCCCCTTGCTCTGCATGGATAACGATGCTTCGAGGGTGGCTGTTGTCGATGTGTTCCTGGTTCGAGCCCAGGTAGGAGCGAGGAGAGGGACGGAAGCTATACTGTTACACTGGCAATACTAAAGTGCCTATAAGAACATCCAATAGTCAAAGGTATATGAAATACAAATCGTATAGAGAGAAATAGTCCTATAATTCCTATAATAACTACAACCTAAAACGTCTTACCTGGGAATATTGAAGACTCATTTTAAAAGGAACCACCAGCTTTCATATGTTCTCATGTTCTGAGCAAGGAACTTAAACGTTAGCTTTCTTACATGGCACATATTGCACTTTTACTTTATTCTCCAACACTTTGTTTTTGCATTATTTAAACCAAATTGAACATGTTTCATTATTTATTTGAGGCTAAATTGATTTTATTGATGTATTATATTAAGTTAAAATAAGTGTTAATTCATTATTGTTGTAATTGTCATTAATCACAAATAAATAAAAAATAATCGGCCGATTAATTGGCAGCGGGGTTTTTGGTCTTCCAATAAGCGGTATCGGTATCGGCTTTGAAAAATCATAATCGGTCGACCTCTAGTTCTGAGATTGCTATGTGTTGGTCGTTCAAAGTAAACAAAGCCATCAAGTTACCTAGTGGGTATCTGCATGAATGAAAAGACCAAGTTTTGTGGGCATGCCCCAGCTACCAAGCGGGGCAGTAGCTGCATTTGCTATGAATGCCAGGCTTTGTTTTTCACTATGAGCAGACGAATACACAGGAAGTCGAAACTTTCCCGATTCTACCAGTGAAATTAAAATTCTCCTCGTTCTAGCTTGTGGTTTGGATAATGTTGATGTTAATGACCAAAAACATAATGTTGCTAATATAGTAATGACTATATATCGTGGCAGAAATTCCCCTTTAAGGAATGTGTGTGTTGCCTAGACGAACTCAGCACAACAGGTCGGTTGTTTGTATGCTGCCTGAACCCCTGTCTGTATCCCAAATGCCCCCCCCCCCCCCCCCCCTATATAGTGCACTCCTTTTGACCAGAGCCTCATGGACACTGGTCCAAAGTAGTGCACTATAAAGGGATTAGGGTGCCATTTGGGATACACAACACTGACATCAATTCATAAATCAATGGCCTCTAGCTCTTTACGTTCGACTTTCCTTCCTTCTCTTGACATTTCCCTGGTGATCAAGTGGCTAGGATTCGGCAAAATAGTCACTTGTACCCCGCAAATTCCTTTAATTCTCATCATTCCCTTGACACGGCCATTCATCCGCTCTTTAGGTTCGACGTTCCTTCCCAACACCCCTGAACCAAGGTAAAAATGATTTTTTGACCTATTTATAACTACTAAATAACTGTGTTTTGAGCAAAATATTATGATATATCTGTAACATTTCTCTACTTGTAGGTCATTGATCTTTACAATATTGATTATTTCCACTTTGTTCAACTAGTTTTGTAAAAAAGTTTAATCCACCTGTTTGGAAAAACAAATTTTTTGAAGTCATCAGAATACATAGTAAAACTTTATTTGAGTGTTCATTCTGTTTTTAAAGCAAGAACTTGACATTAAATGTAATAACAGTTTATGACGATTTGTCACTTTTGCTACTGTAGTGACCACATGTTACGGAAACATGCAGTTATGATGGTTGACATGTTCCTTATTACACACGAAGCACTGAAACCAATGCGAATATCCATGCAGTCTACAAAAAACCCTCTATAGATCTATCCAGGTCTCGAATAGATTGTTTGCCAACAATTGCTCAACAACGACAACAAATACCCAGAATAAAACCTCACACTCTCTGAGTCGGTGAGCTATAGACGATATTTTCCCTCTTTTTTGTTCAGCCTGGTTATCTTTCCTTTGGTCTTGGTGACTCCGTCCCCCTCCCTTTTACCCCCTGTGCTGGGTAGCGTGAGTTTACAATGGTGTTTTGGTTACGGTTACCTCGTGGCTTCTGTCCAACCGGAGGCGTTAGGAGATCACATCGCGCGCATGACCCACCCGGCAGCGCAGTTCCTATCCAGCGCGAGCCTGGTACGAGATATCTACCGTAGTCGGATAAACCGGAATCTTCCTTTATATAGACGGAGACAAAACAAAAAACAACCACATTCAACTAACGGCGGTAAAAAAAAAAAACCATCCAGAACTTCCTTTTTTCTTCTTCTCTCCTTCTGCTCGCGTCTTCTTGTTAGAATCTAAAGCCACTGAGCGGTTCACCATATAACCTACAGTGTGTCGGTGAGTATATTGGCTTATTTCTTTCATCCGCTAGACGAAGGGGGAAGGCTGGGGTCGATACGAATCATGATTTTTTTATCATCACTTGTAAGAGTTGAATGATGTGTCGTTTTGCGCTCGTTACTTTGTCACACGTACATTCAATTGTGTCATGCTGTTCCTAATTGGAGAGAAGATTGTTGCATTGAGGGACCTCATGATTGACGACACAGCTCTATTTTATCATTTAAATGTCCTTTATTATAAACTATATGCAGATCTACCATTCCAGTGTTTTACTTGCTATATTGTAATTACTTCGCCACCATGGCCTATTTATTGCCTTTACCTCCCTTATCTCACCTCATTTGCTCACATTGTATATAGACTTATTTTTCTACTGTATTATTGACTGTATGTTTGTTTTACTCCATGTGTAACTCTGTGTTGTTGTATGTTGTCGAACTGCTGTGCTTTATCTTGGCCAGGTCGCAATTGTAAATGAGAACTTGTTCTCAAATTGCCTACCTGGTTAAATAAAGGTGAAATAAAAAATAAATAAAATATCATACAAATTTTGTAACAGGGCTTAAGTTGAGGTTCTTGTAGGTTGTGGAGACCCCCCATGTAACTGCATGTCACACAAATCTCTAGTGTAATTTCCTGTGATTGTAGTCGAAGACTCCCAGTCACCAAGTGTCATCCTAAAGTGGTGGAACTCTACTCTACTCTACTCTACTCTACTCTACTCTACTCTACTCACTCACTCTACTATAACTCTACTATAACTCTACTCTACTCTACTCTACTCTACTATAACTCTACTCTACTCTACTCTACTATAACTCTACTCTACTCTACTCTACTATAACTCTACTCTACTCTACTCTACTATAACTCTACCTCTACTCTACTCTACTCTACTCTACTCTAACTCTACTCTACTCTACTCTAACTCTACTCTACTTAACTCTACTCTAACTCTACTCTACTCTACTATACCTCTACTCTACTCTACTCTAACTCTACTCTACTCTAACTCTACTCTACTCAAACTCTACACTACTCTACTCTACTCAAACTCTACTATACCTCTACTCTACTCTACTCTAACTCTACTCTACTCTACACTACTCTACTCTACTCAAACTCTACTATACCTCTACTCTACTCTACTCTACTATACCTCTACTCTACTCTACTCTAACTCTACTCTACTCTAACTCTACTCTACTCAAACTCTACACTACTCTACTCTACTCAAACTTTACTATACCTCTACTCTACTCTAACTCTACTCTACACTACTCTACTCTACTCAAACTCTACTCTACTCTACTCTACTCTAACTCTACTCTACTCAAACTCTACTATACCTCTACTCTACTCTACTCTAACTCTACTCTACACTACTCTACTCTAACTCTACTCTACACTACTCTACTCTACTCAAACTCTACTATACCTCTACTCTACTCTACTCTACTCTACTCTACTCTACTCTACTCTACTCTAACTCTACTCTACTCTACTCTAACTCTACTCTATCTCTACTCTACTCTAACTCTACTCTAACTCTACTCTAACTCTACTCTACTCTAACTCTACTCTACTCTAACTCTACTCTAACTCTACTCTAACTCTAACTCTACTCTACTCTACTCTAACTCTACTCTACTCTACTCTAACTCTACTCTAACTCTAACTCTACTCTACTCTACACTAACTCTACTCTACTCTACTCTACCTCTACTCTACTGTAACTCTACTCTAACTCTACACTACTCTACTCTACTCTACTCTACTCTACTCTAACTCTACTCTACTCTACTCTAACTCTACTCCAACTCTACTCTACTCCTCTCCACTCTAACTCTACTCTACTCTACTCTACTCCTCTACCTTTACTCTACTCTACCTTTACTCTACTCTAACTCTACTCTACCTCGACTCTAACTCTACTCTACTCTACCTCTACTCCAGCTCTACTCTACCTCTACTGTACTCTAACTCTACTGTACTCTACTCTAACTCTACTCTACTCTACCTTTACTCTACTCTAAGCCTACTCTACTCTAACTCTACTCTAACTCTACTCTACTCTACCTTTACTCTACTCTAAGTCTACTCTACTCTAACTCTACTCTAACTCTACTCTAACTCTACTGTACCTCTACTCTAACTCTACTCTAACTCTACTCCAGCTCTACTCTACCTCTACTGTACTCTACTCTAACTCTACTCTAACTCTACTCTAACTCTACTCTACTCTAACTCTACTGTACTCTACTCTAACTCTACTCTAACTCTACTCTAACTCTACTCCAACTCTACTCTTCTCTAACTCTACTCTAACTCTACTGTACTCTAACTCTACTCTACTCTACCTTTACTCTACTCTAAGTCTACTCTACTCTAACTCTACTCTAACTCTACTCTAAGTCTACTCTACTCCAACTCTACTCTACTCTAACTCTACTGTACTCTAACTCTACTCTACTCTACCTTTACTCTACTCTAAGTCTACTCTACTCTAACTCTACTCTAAGTCTACTCTACTCTACTCTATTCTAACACTACTCTAACTCTACTCTACTCTAACTCAACTCTACTCTAACTCTACTCCAACTCTACTCTACTCTGCTCTACTTTACTCTAACTGCTCTACTCTAATCTATCTCTACTCTAAATACTCTACTCTTCTCTAACTCTACTCTAACTCTACTCTAACTCTGCTCTACTTTACTCTAACTGCTCTACTCTAATCTATCTCTACTCTAACTACTCTACTCTACTCTACTCTATCTCTACTCTACTCTACTCTACTCTACTCTAACTCTACTCTACTCTAACTGCTCTACTCTACTCTAACTCTACTATAACTACTCTACTCTACTCTAACACTACTATAACTCTACTATAACTCTACTATAACTACTATAACTGTGCTATAACTCTACTATAACTACTATAACTCTACTATAACTCTACTATAACTCTACTCTACTCTACTATAACTACTATAACTCTACTACAACTACTATAACTCTACTATAACTCTACTATAACTCTACTCGAACTCTACTCTAACTACTCTACCTCTACTCTATTCTATTCTAACTGTACTCTAGCTCTACTCTAACTCTGCTCTACTCCACTCTCCTCTAACTCTACTCTAACTCTACTCCATTCTACTCTACTCTACTCTAACTCTACTCTAACTCTACTCTCCTTTACTCTACCCTGTCCCCGGCCGCCTCTCTCAGCTGCCCCATCATCAACATGCTTCAAAATCTAAATATCACTGTATAGCCTTAAACCAGAGGTTTAATCTAATTGAAGGAGTGTAATTGATTAGTTTCATTTCAGGCTGTTGCAACGCCATGACAGGCGAGAAGAAAGTCTCGGTAATTAATGGCAAACCAGAGGACGCCCTGGACTTCGAGTCAGCCAACGACAAGAAGCCGGTCAACGAGAGGGGCCACTGGAACAACAAGATTGAGTTTGTCCTGTCGGTGGCCGGAGAGATCATAGGGCTGGGAAACGTGTGGCGCTTCCCCTACCTGTGTTACAAGAATGGAGGAGGTAAGATATTCTACTGTATTATAGCAAATTTGACTGGGACTGGAACCTGGGTCCAAGCGACTATCAACCCAACATCTAAGCCATTACGTGACGGTCGCCTTACCTGTGTTATAAGAATGGAGGAGGTAAGACATTGATTCAACCATCTTGTAGATAATTCGGAGAGTGAGCGCTACACCTTAGCTGTTCATCCAAGAGATCATAGGGTTGTTATAACAATATAGGAGGCCAGATATTCCCCTACCTCTGTTATAACAATATAGGAGGTCAGATATTCCCCTACCTCTGTTATAACAATATAGGAGGTCAGATATTCCCCTACCTCTGTTATAACAATATAGGAGGCCAGATATTCCCCTACCTCTGTTATAACAATATAGGAGGTCAGATATTCCCCTACCTCTGTTATAACAATATAGGAGGTCAGATATTCCCTTACCTCTGATATAATAATAGAGGAGGTCAGATATTCCCCTACCTCTGTTATAACTATGGAGGAGGTCAGATATTCCCCTACCTCTGTTATAACAACAGAGGAGGTCAGATATTCCCCTACCTCTGTTATAACAATATAGGAGGCCAGATATTCCCCTACCTCTGATATAACAACAGAGGAGGTCAGATATTCCCCTACCTCTGATATAACAACAGATGAGGCCAGATATTCCCCTACCTCTGATATAACAACAGAGGAGGTCAGATATTCCCCTACCTCTGTTATAACAATATAGGAGGCCAGATATTCCCCTACCTCTGATATAACAACAGAGGAGGCCAGATATTCCCCTACCTCTGATATAACAACAGAGGAGGTCAGATATTCCCCTACCTCTGTTATAACAACAGAGGAGGCCAGATATTCCCCTACCTCTGTTATAACAATAGAGGAGGAGGTAAGATAATTAATTGTGTTGACACAACTTCCAATAGATTTATACCTAACTGTGTTATAACAATGACATGTGGTTAATATGTGAACACTTCTACTCCATCAGGTGTTGTGTTAAATTTACTGTAATATGTGAATCTAGTGGTTAATATGTGAACACCACTACTCCTACAGGTGTTGGGTTAAAGTTACTGTAATATGTGAATCTAGTGGTTAATATGTGAACACCACTACTCCTACAGGTGTTGGGTTAAAGTTACTGTAATATGTTAATCTGGTGGTTAATATGTGAACACCACTACTCCTACAGGTGTTGGGTTATAGTTACTGTAATATGTTAATCTGGTGGTTAATATGTGAACAAGCGTTTCGCTACACCGTCAATAGCATCTGCTAAACATGTGTATGTGACCAATAACATTTGATTTGATTTGAACACCACTAGTCCTTCTTTATTAAAGAAAGATACCCTCCCAATCTGTCTCTTTTGTGTTCCTAATGAAACGTACTGTAAAAACAGAATCTTCTAGTACTTTCAATATATAATCTTCATTCAAATGGATTTTTTCTTACTCCAAGGACTTGGCCTTTTCTATGTCCGGGAAACTGGGCCCCATAATGTGTTATTATTAAGAACCGTTGTTTTAACACTAGTCAACGTGTGTGTGTGTGTGTTTTCCAGGTGCGTTCTTCGTACCATATATAATCTTCTTTATATGTTGTGGTATCCCGGTCTTCTTCCTGGAGACAGCTCTGGGACAGTTCACCAGCGAAGGAGGCATCACATGTTGGAGGAAATGCTGCCCGCTCTTTGAAGGTAATAATGTCTTATTTTATTTTTCTTCTTATTTTCGATTATGTATTAATACATAATAAATATATAATGTAATTAATGTCGTTAAATAATTATATTTTGGTTATATTATTAAACACTAAAGTCAACTATTGGGTAAATATTCCCTTCATAATAATAATAACAACGAAATAAACAATCACCCTCTCGATTACAATCACAGTTAAGTACTAGCTAAGTACTTATCCTGTCCTGGTGATTGTGCTCACTGTATATGTTTATCTATCTTATGACCTTATGTCTTTAATAAAAGTAATGATTGATGTTATTTATCCAACATAGTGAGAAAGGAAGTCAAATATTGTTTTTATGTATATCCTATCCATCCCATGCCGGTTTATTCTCTCTGTGTTTTCTTCCAATGAATTTCCACACCTTTATGTTCTGTGTGTCTGTGTTTGTTTAAACCTTACCGAGAATTTTTCTCTCTCTGAACAGCTCATAGGAGTCTATCTCCTGTTTCTGTAGTGAGACAGTTTGATGTACAAGAACACCCCCTGGCCAGGACACTAGTCTATCACCTGTTTCTGTAGTGAGACAGCTTGATGTACCAGTACACCCCCTGGACAGGACACGAGTCTATCTCCTGTTTCTGTAGTGAGACAGTTTGATGTACCGGTACACCGCCTGGACAGGACACTAGTCTATTTTCTGTAGTGTTAGGCAGCTTGATATACAGTGCCTTCAGAAAGTGTTACAGCCTGAATTCAAAATAATGTTCCTCTCTCACCCATCTACACATAATATATAGTACAGGCTTCCTTCTTTTCACTCTGTCATTTCGGTCAGTATTGTGGAGTAACTACTATGTTGTTGATCCATCCTCAGTTTTCTCCTATCACAGCCATTAAACTCTGTAACTGTTTTAAAAGTCACCATTGGCCTCATGGTGAAACCCCTGAGTGGTTTCCTTCCTCTCCAGCAACTGAGTTAGGAAGGACGACTGTATCTTTGTAGGGACTGGGTGTATTGATACACCATCCAAAGCCTAATATATAACTTAACCATGCTCAAATGAATATTCAACTTCTGTTTTTCTACAAATAGGTGACCTTCTTTGCGAGGCATTGAAAAACCTCCCTGGTCTTTGTGGTTGAATCTGTGCTTGAAATTCACAACTCGATTGAGGGACTTTACAAATAATTGTATGTGTTGAGGTAGAGAGATGAGGTAGTCATTCAAAAATCATGTTAATCACTATTATTGAACACAGAATGAGTCCATGCAATTCATGATGTCATTAGTTAAGCACATTTTTACTCCTGAACTTATTTAGGCTTGCCATAACAAAGTGGTTGAATACTAATTGACTCAAGACATTTCAGCTTTTAAATTTTTTTTAAATTAATTTGGAAAAAATTCTACAAAAAAAATTCCACTTTGACATTACGGGGTATTGTGTGTAGATCAGTGACAGGAAATTCTCAATTTAACACATTTTAATTTCCGGATGTAACAAAACAAAATGTGTACGTGGGGGAAAAAAAGAGTGGAATCAATACTTTCTGTAGGCAAGATTATTTTCCATTTAAGAGGTATTAGAAGAAGACAGAAATTAATATTATCAATTGAACAAAATCTATTGCAGGATAAATCAATTTTAAGAGTTTTCATTGCTGGATTAGGCTATATCTTTACATTAAAAACCAAAGTATGTCAGATTAAACAGAGATTCCAATTCATTTAATACCCCCTCTTGACTTAAGAATCTGACTTTGAAACATGGAAGTATTTTAGATTAGCAGAAAGTATAACCCAAAAACGAAGTCTTTATTAGCCTACTCTGTTGTTCATGTTTTGTGTTGCCATGGACAACTGATAGGGCTCATTGCTTAGAGTTGATAAATAAAACCTGTTCTCGGAATGGCGTGCTTTGAGCACTACCGAAAAGTGTTATTTGCACGTGGAAAATGTATACCATATATGATGCGTTTGCTGTAGGCCTATTGTTTACCTTTTTTGTTGGTTGACACTTTGATGTCTCGATAATTTGCAGCTGTATCTCAGTACTAGAGGTGTCATTACAGCCACCCTGGTTCAAATCCAGGCTGTATCACAACCGGCCGTGATTGGCAGTCCCATAGGGCGGCGCACAATTGGGCCAGCCGTCGTCCGATGTAGGCCTGTCATTGTAAAATAAGAATTTGTTCTTAACTGACTTGCCTGGTTAAAAAAAAAAAAAAGGTTCAAATTTAAGAAAATAAATATCAAAAGAGTTTGAGCATGTGTCCATTAGGCCTAAGGATTATTGTTGTTGTTGAATAAGCCTTGAATACAGTGAGCAATAAAAGCCCCACTCGTGGTTCTTACATTTTTAGTCATTTAGCAGACGCTCTTATCCAGAGCAACTTACAGTACAGAATGCACACATTTCATACATTTTTTCCCCGTACTGGTCCCCCGTGGGAATCGAACCCACAACCCTGGTGTTGCAAACACCATGCTCTACCATCTGAGCTACAGGTATGGAGTACATTAACCATGGAGGAGTTCAGGAGGGTTCTAGTCCATTTCAACTGGAGGGGGGGGCCAAGCTGGGGCCAGTTGTACTGTTAGATGGGGCCAGTTACATTAGACGTTGTTGTCATGTCGTTTGGCATGTGGTTTTGATACTGTTGTGTTCCGTCTAAAGCCGTCCCTCTAGAAAATGTGTGGGTTAAATTAGTGTTCCGCGTTGCCACTGTCTAATAACGGATGTAAAAAAAAAAAGAACGATAGCAAAAATGAGTTATGTCAAAATTCTTTCATACTCCACATTTAGGGGGGGCGACAAGGGGGTCCAAAATTGTTGTCACAGGGGGCACTGCCCCACCCCCCAGAACCACTAGTGTCTCCCTCAAAATGTATATTCCATAGGCTGGGATCCCGCGCTTATGCAGCTGTTGCAAGAGTGCATTATACACCGGTTGTCCACTGGTGTCAAAAACAATGATTGATAAGCAGCTTAAACTTCTTAAATTCAACCATTATTGGGTTAAATCATTAAATTTAAATAAATAAATTAGGCCCTAATCTATGGATTTCACATGACTGGGCAGGGAAGCAGCCATGAGTGGGCTGGGAGGGCATTGGCCCACCCACAGGGGAGCCAGGCCCACCCACAGGGGAGCCAGGCCCAGCCAATCAGAATTAGTTTTCCCCCACAAAAGTACTTTAGACAGACAGAAATACTCCACAGAGTCAGTCCAGCACACACACAACACACCTACACACCTACACGCACACACACACACACACGCAGATAATCCACAACAACCACAATCCGTAAGGCGCAAATAGCTAAATGAGATGGCAGCAGTGTGATTCACATCAATGCGCTATGTAGATATCAATAATAAGTGATATCCGTATCGCCGTAGACTACACCACTGCTGTCATCCTTTACCTCCAAGCCTTTATTTAAATTGGATGTTTAATCTCTGAATGCCGACAGCAGTCGCACCATTGGAAGACATAGCTTGGACTGTAGCCTATAAAAGCCCATTCCTGCTCTTTTCTGGTCTCTGATTGGTGGTCATCATTTGGTGTATCATCATTAGTGGTCTCTGATTGGTGGTCATCATTTGGTGTATCATCATTAGTGGTCTCTGATTGGTGGTCATCATTTGGTGTATCATCATTAGTGGTCTCTGATTGGTGGTCATCATTTGGTGTATCATCATTAGTGGTCTCTGATTGGTGGTCATCATTTGGTGTATCATCATTAGTGGTCTCTGATTGGTGGTCATCATTTGGTGTGTCATCATTAGTGGTCTCTGATTGGTGGTCATCATTTGGTGTGTCATCATTAGTGGTCTCTGATTGGTGGTCATCATTTGGTGTGTCATCATTAGTGGTCTCTGATTGGTGGTCATAATTTGGTGTATCATCATTAGTGGTCTCTGATTGGTGGTCATCATTTGGTGTGTCATCATTAGTGGTCTCTGATTGGTGGTCATCATTTGGTGTGTCATCATTAGTGGTCTCTGATTGGTGGTCATCATTTGGTGTGTCATCATTAGTGGTCTCTGATTGGTGGTCATCATTTGGTGTGTCATCATTAGTGGTCTCTGATTGGTGGTCATCATTTATTGTGTCATCGTAGTGGTCTCTGATTGGTGGTCATCATTTGGTGTGTCATCGTAGTGGTCTCTGATTGGTGGTCATCATTTGGTGTGTCATCATTAGTGGTCTTTTGTTCTTAACTGACTTGCCTAGTTAAATAAAGGTTAAATAAAAATAAAAATATATTTTTTAAAATTACTCGACCACCCAATCTTCCGACGAGCACTCTAGCCATAAGGCCACTGAGATGGTCATTGGTCTGTCTGTTTCATGCCTATGTATTCTCTGTGTTTCCATTCCTATGTATTCTCTGTGTTTCCATTCCTATGTAATCTCTCTGTATGTCCATGCCTATGTAATCTCTCTGTTTGTCCATGCTTATGTAATCTCTCTGTATGTTCTGCAGGTATTGGCTATGCGACCCAGGTGATCGTGGCCCATTTGAATGTGTATTATGTGGTTATCCTGTCCTGGGCTATCTTCTACCTGTTCAACTGCTTTACCACGGAGCTACCCTGGGCCTCGTGTGATCACTACTGGAACACAGGTGAGAACACACCTGTTCAGGTGAGACCCATAATGCATCCTGCTTCACCTGGGTCCTAGTTATTAAAAGAAAAATAAGAAAGTTTAATAGTTTATTCTATTCTAGTCTATTCTATTCTATTCTAGACTTACCATCTACCTCCACGTTGTTCAATACTGAATATGTTCACTGTCGGTTTCCTTGTAGAGAACTGTGTGGATTTCCAGAGGAACGGCACCAATTTCACCTTCAACCCCAACGCCACCTCACCTGTCGTAGAGTTCTGGGAGTGAGTACATTGTTTTATAATATATACATACTGTATGTATAGTATCAGCATCCAGGCTGTATCACAACCGGTCGTGATTGGGAGTCCCATAGGACGGCGCATAATTGGCCCAGCGTCGTCCGGGTTTGGCCGGTGTAGTGCCGTCATTGTAAGTAAGAATTTGTCCTTAACCGACTTGCCTAGTTAAATAAAGGTTACATAAAAAAAATTACAAATTAAAATTATATTTATATTGATACTGCACGTATAGCTGAACTATACTATACTATATAGCTGAACTATACTATACTATATAGCTGAACTATACTATACTATACTATATAGCTGTACTATACTATACTGTACTGTATAGCTGAACTATACTATATAGCTGAACTATACTATACTGTACTGTATAGCTGAACTATACTATACTATATAGCTGAACTATACTATATAGCTGAACTATACTATACTATATAGCTGTACTATACTATACTATATAGCTGAACTATACTATACTATATAGCTGTACTATACTATACAATACTATATAGATGTACTATACTATACTATATAGCTGAACTATACTATACTATACTATACTGTATAGCTGTACTATACTATATTATACTATATAGCTGTACTATACTATACTATATAGCTGAACGATACTATACTGTATAGCTGAACTATACTATACTGTATAGCTGTACTATACTATACTATATAGCTGAACTATACTATACTATATAGCTGTACTATACTATACTATACTATATAGCTATACTATACTATACTATATAGCTGTACTATACTATACTATATAGCTGACCTATACTATACTATATAGCCGTACTATACTATACTATACTATACTATATAGCTGAACTATACTATACTATACTATATAGCTGTACTATACTATATAGCAGAACTATACTGTACTGTACTGTGCTGTATAGCTGTACTATACTATAATATATAGCTGAACTATACTACACTATATGACTGAACTATACTGTACTATATAGCTGAACTATACTATACTATATAGCTGTACTATACTATATTATATAGCTGTACTATACTATACTATATAGCTGTACTATACTATACTATATAGCTGTACTATACTATACTGTATGGCTGAACTATACTATACTATACTGTACTATACTGTACTATACTGCATGGCTGAACTATACTATACTATATAGCTGAACTATACTATACTGTATAGCTATACTATACTATACTGTATGTATGCTGCTGACTAACTATACCATACTGTATGGCTGAACTATACTACACTATATACCTGTACTATACTATACTATACTATACTATATAGCTGTACTATACTATATAGCTGAGCTATACTATATAGCTGAGCTATACTATATAGCTGAACTATACTGTACTATATAGCTGAACTATACTGTACTATATAGCTGAACTATACTATACTATATAGCTGAACTATACTATACTATATAGCTGAACTATACTATACTATATAGCTGTACTATACTATACTGTACTGTATAGCTGAACTATACTATACTATATAGCTGTACTATACTATACTGTATAGCTGTACTATACTATACAATACTATATAGATGTACTATACTATATAGCTGAACTATACTATACTATACTATATAGCTGTACTATACTATACTATACTATACTATACTATATAACTGTACTATACTATACTATATAGCTGAACTATACTATACTGTATAGCTGTACTATACTATACAATACTATATAGATGTACTATACTATACTATATAGCTGAACTATACTATACTATACTATATAGCTGTACTATACTATACTATACTATACTATACCATACTATACAGCTATACTATACTATACTATACTATAGAGCTGTACTATACTATACTATATAGCTGTACTATACTATACTATACTATATAGCTGAACTATACTATACTGTATAGCTGAACTATACTATACTGTATAGCTGTACTATACTACACTATATGGCTGAACTATACTGTACTATATAGCTGAACTATACTATACTATATAGCTGTACTATACTATATTATATAGCTGTACTATACTATACTATATAGCTGTACTATACTATACTATATAGCTGTACTATACTATACTGTATGGCTGAACTATACTATACTATACTATACTGTACTATACTGTACTATACTGCATGGC
This sequence comes from Salmo salar, assembly GCF_965601325.2. Classification (NCBI taxonomy): domain Eukaryota; kingdom Metazoa; phylum Chordata; class Actinopteri; order Salmoniformes; family Salmonidae; genus Salmo; species Salmo salar. The sequence goes on along the minus strand of NC_138312.1, from coordinate 60,725,759 downwards.
TGAACTATACTATACTATATAGCTGAACTATACTATACTGTATAGCTATACTATACTATACTGTATGTATGCTGCTGACTAACTATACCATACTGTATGGCTGAACTATACTATACTATATACCTGTACTATACTATACTATATAATACTATATAGCTGTACTATACTATATAGCTGAGCTATACTATATAGCTGAACTATACTGTACTATATAGCTGAACTATACTGTACTATATAGCTGAACTATACTATACTATATAGCTGAACTATACTATACTATATAGCTGAACTATACTATACTATATAGCTGTATTATACTATACTGTACTGTATAGCTGAACTATACTATACTATACTATACTATATAACTGAACTATACTATATAGCTTAACTATACTATGCTATATAGCTGTACTATACTATACTATATAGCTGAACTATACTATACTATATAGCTGTACTATACTATACTGTATAGCTGTACTATACTATACAATACTATATAGATGTACTATACTATATAGCTGAACTATACTATACTATACTATATAGCTGTACTATACTATACTATACTATACTATACTATATAGCTGTACTATACTATACTATATAGCTGAACTATACTATACTGTATAGCTGTACTATACTATAAAATACTATATAGATGTACTATACTATACTATATAGCTGAACTATACTATACTATACTATATAGCTGTACTATACTATACTATACTATACTATACTATACTATATAGCTATACTATACTATACTATACTATATAGCTGTACTATACTATACTATATAGCTGTACTATACTATACTATATAGCTGAACTATACTATACTATACTATGCTATATAGCCGTACTATACTATACTATACTATATAGCTGAACAGTACCATACTATACTATATAGCTGTACTATACTATATAGCAGAACTATACTGTACTGTACTGTATAGCTGTACTATACTATAATATATATCTGAACTATACTACACTATATGGCTGAACTATACTGTACTATATAGCTGAACTATACTATACTATATAGCTGTACTATACTATATTATATAGCTGTACTATACTATACTATATAGCTGTACTATACTATACTGTATGGCTGAACTATACTATACTATTCTATACTATACTATACTGTACTGTACTATACTGCATGGCTGAACTATACTATACTATATAGCTGAACTATACTATACTGTATAGCTATACTATACTATACTATACTATACTATACTGTATGTATGCTGCTGACTAACTATACCATACTGTATGGCTGAACTATACTATACTATATACCTGTACTATACTATACTATACTATACTATATAGCTGTACTATACTATATAGCTGAACTATACTATACTATATAGCTGAACTATACTGTACTATATAGCTGAACTATACTGTACTATATAGCTGAACTATACTGTACTATATAGCTGAATTATACTGTACTATATAGCTGAACTACACCGTACTGTATGGCTGAACTATACTGTACTATATAGCTGAACTATACTATATAGCTGAACTATACTATACTATATAGCTGTACTATACTTTACTATATAGCTGTACTATACTATACTATATAGCTGTACTGTACTATACTTTACTATATAGCTGTACTATACTATACTATACTATATAGCTGTACTGTACTATACTATATAGCTGAACTATGCTATACTATACTATATAGCTGTTCTGTACTATACTATATAGCTGTACTATACTATACTATACTATATAGCTGTACTATACTATACTGTATAGCTGAACTATGCTGTACTATATAGCTGAACTATACTATACTATATAGCTGAACTATACTGTACTATATAGCTGTACTACACCATACTATATAGCTGTACTACACCATACTGTATGGCTGAACTATACTGTACTATATAGCTGAACTATACTGTACTATATAGCTGAACTACACCATACTGTATGGCTGAACCATACTGTACTATATAGCTGAACTACACCATACTGTATGGCTGACTAACTACACCATACTGTATGGCTGACTAACTACACCATACTGTATGACTGAACTATACTGTACTATATAGCTGAACTATACTGTACTATATAGCTGTACTACACCATACTGTGTGGCTGAACTACTCTTCCTGGGGTTTATTATGGCTCCCAATTAGTTCCTGCCAAGGCAGCAGCTACTCTTCCTGGGGTTTATTATGGATCCCCATTAGTTCCTGCCAAGGCAGCAGCTACTCTTCCTGGGGTTTATTATGGATCCTCATTAGTTCCCGTCAAGGCAGCAGCTACTCTTCCTGGGGTTTATTATGGATCCTCATTAGTTCCTGCCAAGGCAGCAGCTACTCTTCCTGGGTTTTTTTATGGATCCTCGTTAGTTCCTGCCAAGGCAGCAGCTACTTTTCTAGGGGTCCAGCAACATTAAGGCAGTTATATACAATTGTAATTATTACATGACATTACATTGAAAAACACTTTACCCAATACATTTAGTGTGTTCCCTCAGGCCACTACTCTACTATCACATATCTACAGTACAACATCCATGTGTACGTGTGTGTAGAGTGCGTGTTTTATCATGTGAACCTGTGACTGTGCCTGTGTGTGTGTCTCTTCACAGTCCCCGCTGTTCCATAAGGTGTATTTTCATATTTTTGTTGTTGCTTGCATCAGTTACCTGATGTGGAATAGAGTTCCATGTAGTCATGGCTCTATGTAGTACTGTGCACCTCCAATAGTCTGTTCTGGACTTGGGGATTGTGAAGAGACCTTTGGTGGCATGTTTTGTGGGGTATGCTGGGTGTCCGAGCAGTGTGCTAGTAATTTAAACAGACTCTTCGGTGCATTCAGCATGTCAACAAAAAAAGGTAGTGATGAAGTCAATCTCTCTTCCACATGAGCCATGAGAGATTTAGATCCATATTATTAATGTTAGTTCTCCGTGTACATTTAAGGGCCAGCCGTGCTGCCCTGTTCTGAGACAAGTGCAATTTACTGAGGTCTCACTTTGTGGCACCTGACCACACGACTGCGCAGTTGTCCAGGTGCGACAAAAATAGAGCCTGTAGGACCTGCCTTGTTGATAGTGTTGTTAAAAAGGCGGAGCAGTCCTTCATTATGGACAAAGATTGAAAAAAGTAAGGTGCCTAGACAGCTGCCCTGGGGAATTCCTGAATCTACTTGGATTATGTTGGAGAGGCTTCTATTAAAAAATACCCTCTGTGTTCCGTTAGACAGGTAACTATTTATCCACAATATAGCAGGGTAAAACCATAACAAATACGTCTTTCCATCAGCGGACTAGATCGAAAATGTCAAAACCACACTGAAATCTAACAAAACAGCTCCCACAATCTTTTTATCATCAATTTCTCTCAGCCAATCATCAGTCATTTGTGTAAGTGCCGTGATTGTTGAACGTCCTTCTTTATAAGCGTTCTGAAAGTCTGTTGTCAGTTTTATTTTTTTTACAGTAAAATAGCATTGTATCTGGTCAAACACCATTTTTTCCCAAAAAGTTTACTAAGGATTGGCAACAGGCTGATTGGCTATTTGAGACAGTAAAGGAGGCTTTACTATTCTTGGGTAGAGGAATTACTTTTGCTTCCCTCCAGGCCTGAGGACACACACTTTCTAGTTGACTTAAATTGAAGATATGGCATATAGGAGTGTCAATATCGTAAGTTATTATCCTCAGTAATTTTTCATCCAAGTTGTCAGACCCCGGCAGCTTGTCATTGTTGATAGACAACAATAATTTGTTCACTTCTTCCACACTCACTTTACAGAATTCAGATTTACAATGCTTGTCTTTCATAATTTAATCAGTTATACTTGGATGTGTAGTGTCAGCGTTTTGTTGCTGGCATGCCATGCCTAAATTTGCTAATCTTGCCGAAAAAAAAAATTATTAAAATAATAGGAAATATAAGTGGGTTTTGTGATGAATGAGCAATGATAAGGGAGCTGAGTTTGCCTTTTTGCCCAAAATGTCATTTAAGGTGCTTCAAAGCTTTTTACTGTCATTCTTTATGTCATTTATCTTTGTTTCATAGTATAGTTTCTTCTTATTTTTATTCAGTTTAGTCACATGATTTATCAATTTGCAGTACCTTTGCCAATCGGTTGTGTAGACAGACTTTTTTGCCATTCCTTTTGCATCATCGCTCTCAACCATACCATTTTTAATTCCTCATCAATCCACAGGGATTTAACTGTTTTTACAGTCATTTTCTTAATCGGTTTATGCTTATTAGTAACTGGAATAAGCAATTTCATAAATGTGTCAAGTGCAGCGTCTGGTTGCTCCTCATTACACACCACAGACCAACAAATATTCTTTACATCAACAACATAGGAATCACTACTAAAGTTATTTTACGACCTCTTATACACTATATTAGGCCCAGTCTTTGAAACGTTGGTTTTCCTAGATATGGCTACTATATTGTGATCACTACATCCAATGGATCTGGATACTGCTTTAAAGCACATTTCTGCAGCATTAGTAAATATGTGATCCATACATGTTGATGATTTCATTCCTGTGCTGTTTGTAACTACCCTGGTAGGTTGACTGATTACCTGATTTGCAGGTTGCAGGCACTGGTTACAGTTTGAAGTTTTTTCTTGAGTGGGCAGTTTGATGAAACCCAGTCAATATTTAAATCACCCAGAAAATATACTTCTCTTTTGATATCACATACATTATCAAACATTTCACACATGTTATCCAGATACTGACTGTTAGCACTTGTTGGTCTATAGCAGCTTCACACCAGAATGGGCTTTAGGAGAGGCAGATGAACCTGTAGCCATATGACTTCAACAGAATTTAACATTAGATCGCCTCGAAGCGTTATAGGAATGTGGTACTGAATATAAACAGCAACACCTCCACCGTTGGAATTTCTGTCTTTTCTGTAGATGTTATAACCATGTATTGCTACCACTGTATCATCAAATGTATTATCTAAGTGAGTTTCAGAGATTGTCAGAATCTGCCATCTGTTGCTAGCAAAGTATTGATTTCATGAACCTTATTTCTTAAGCTACATATGTTAACGTGGGCTATTTTTAACACTTTTCTGGGATTCTTGATTGTTTTCATTGCTTTACTGGGAAGCGTATCAGAAGTAGACATGCTTATGTTATTGATGTTTAGTGCAGGGTGAGCTGCACACAGTGGACTTCCTACTAGGGCACACCGCCTCAGTGCTAACAGTATAACTCTGGTTCATAGGCACATAATTACTGCGTACAATAGCTGTAGGGTCAACAGAGGCATTCAGTGCAGTTAGAGGGACATAAATTAGATTACCTACATTGTGTCTTCCAACACACCTGGGATAATGTACATTTGCTGGAGCATTATGATGACTCAGTTTCACAATGGTAGGGATTAACTGAGCTGGTTTTGGGTCATTGGTAAGTCATTGTCTCAACACAGCCTTATAATGCTGTGAAAGGATCCAGGAACCCAAATGATTTGGGTGGATCCCATTCTCCTTATTAAACAAGCTTTGATTCCAGAAGGTATCAAAATTGACAGCACATGTTAACCACATGTATTAGTCTCGTAGCCAGTTATGGAGGCCTAACCGTCTGCTGAACTGTTCATTGCCATGATTTAGGGAGGGCAGCGGGCCAGATATTATGGGGCGTTTGTTGGTGTCAAGCAGAGAACCAATCAGTTCTGTAAAATCCATCTTCAGCTGTCCTTCATAATGTCCTTGAATCCCACATTAACTATGATAGACTCAATTTCCTAATGCAGGTTTAAAATGTTTGGGAGCAGCTAATTGATGTCCTGTACTCGTGCTCCTGGATACCACAACGTTTTAGTTTCAGGGACTGAGACATTTCTCACCGTTGAACTGTCCAATACAACTGATGGAGAGGGGGATGGAAGAAATCTACCCATTCCTACCCCTCACACAATTTGTTGAACCTTTCACTGGCCCACGAGAAGCAGGATAGCGTAGGCCCGCTGCTCCTGGCGATAGGTCCAGTCCTCCCACAGCAGGAAGTGCCCCATCAAATCCATAGAGAGGGAAAGGAGCCGAACTCTAAGCCTCTGCTGGAGTCAGAGTAGTCGGAGTCAACACAGCCGTCGCAGACACAGGCAGTCCCAGAGATGAAGGCACAGGCACCAAGCTATTCCTCATGTCAATCTGCGCCGAACCTGGAACATTGGAACTCCGGATTGTCAATATTGTCCCGCGTAAGAGCGTAGTAAACACAGCTTCTACAACGCTGGAGACGTTTGTTAGCTATTCGAGGCGAAGCGAGCTCCATTGTAACCTAGATAGCTGTATCCCTGTGGCTACTGTAAGTGTAGCCAGCCAGCAGATTTAAAGTCAATTCCATTTCAAATTCCAGTCAATTCAGGAAGTACAATGAATTTACAATTCCAATAATATTCAATGCTTTTCAATTAGCAAAATTTGGAATTGGAATTTGGTTTTACTTCGTGAATTGACTGGAATTGAAACGGAATTGACCCCAAATCCTGGGCTCCAGTACATTAGTGTATATGTAGACAGCCTACTGTTGGTTTGGCTACAATACTCCGGTAAAACTGAGGGAAACTCAGTGTGCAACCCAAGAGCACTGACAACAATTTGCTGTAGCCTACAATTGACATACTTAACCATTTCCCTAATAATTTGTCAGTCATTTTAAATTGTTCTATGTCTACCAGCGTCAGTGGAGCTCTTGCACAGCCAGAGATGTTATGATGTGGAGACAAATCTGCTCGTGTCAGCATGTTGTGTTGTTGGGAGCAGGATTCCTGTTTGGCTGCCAAAGGGCAGGCGGCCATAGAGGAGATGGCAAGGCTACTGTATCACTGCGAGGCTCTGCCCCAAATGTCACACTATTCCCTATATAGTGCACTACCCATAGGGCCTTGATCAAATGTTGTGCACTATATAGGGAATAGGGTGTGTTTTGGGACACACAGGTAGCCTATGATATCTCTCTGAACCTGGACAATCGTTGACCCGGCTATAGGAGCGATGCCAAACAGCTAGCGAACGCTGATAGTCATCTACTCTAGGAGCAGGTTGAGTCAAAGTACCGTAGCAAAACCCTGTTTGGTTACCTGGCTTATCACATCACATTCAGAGGTTAGCCTATCCTATGGTTAGCCTATTCAGAGGTTAGCCTATTCAGAGGTTATCCTATGCTATGGTTAGCCTATTCAGAGGTTATCCTATGCTATGGTTAGCCTATTCAGAGGTTATCCTATGCCATGGTTAGCCTATTCAGAGGTTAGCCTATGCTATGGTTAGCCTATTCAGAGGTTAGCTTATTCAGAGGTTAGCCTATGCTATGCTTAGCCTATTCAGAGGTTAGCCTATGCTACGGTTAGCCTATTCAGAGGTTAGCCTATGCTATGGTTAGCCTATTCAGAGGTTAGCCTATGCTATGGTTAGCCTATTCAGAGGTTATCCTATCCTATGGTTTGCCTATTCAGAGGTTAGTCTATGCTATGGTTAGCCTATTCAGAGGTTAGCCTATACTATGGTTAGCCTATTCAGAGGTTAGACTATGCTATGGTTAGCCTATTCAGAGGTTAGCCTATGCTATGGTTAGCCTATTCAGAGGTTAGCCTATGCTACTGTAGCTCTCCGAGATTGAGCCAGAGTAGGAGTTTGAATCGGCTGGCTAACCAGTTTCCTACCCTTTTACAGATGCATTACCTTCATTTGATCGTCCTGTTGTTGCAGGAATTTTCCTGCGCAGCTGGAAATGCAAACTTGTAGTGTATTCAATAGTTTGTAATTTCCACTTTAGAATTTCAGACATGATTTGCCCTAACGAAAAAATGTATCAACCCCTACAAAACATGTCCATTAATTATAATCTACAATTCACATTTCCTGTTGCTGCAGGTTTATTTATCTGCTGTGAGAAACTGGCTCAAATGACGACATGGCATCTGTACTATAATCTGGTGTTCATGGAGAATTGACAACAACTAAGTGTTGTGTAAGTGGCAGTATACTTGTTTCATGCTACTTACAGTATAGTCATGTCACATTTTACAGTATACTAGTTTCATGCTACTTACACTATCGTGATGTCACATTTTACAGTATACTTGTTTCATGCTACTTACAGTATCGTCATGTCACATTTTACAGTATACTTGTTTCATGCTACTTACAGTATCGTCATGTCACATTTTACAGTATACTTTTTTCATGCTACTTACAGTATAGTCATGTCACATTTTACAGTATACTAGTTTCATGCTACTTACAGTATCGTGATGTCACATTTTACAGTATACTTGTTTCATGCTACTTAGAGTATCGTCATGTCACATTTTAGAAAGTGTTGTTAGTTTTGTGAGGTCAGCATTGTCCCTTCATGGACTCCATGGCAGCCATATTGAAGTCACTTGGTATTCTCTGTGGATGTCTTTCTGGCCTGGTCCCAAACCTTAAGAGTTGAACCAGGGCCAGACTGGTCCCGAATCTGCATGTGATATCTTGCCAACGCTTATGGTCATTGACATGCATGACAACTCGACTATAGATCACAAACTGATCTGGGACCAGTCATGCCAAATGGCACTTTAACAGATCTGGGACCAGTGTGGCCCTAGTTCAACTCTTATGGTCATTGTCATGCCAAACAGCACTTTAACAGATCTGGGACCAGTGTGGCCCTAGTTCAACTCTTAAGGTCATTGTCATGCCAAACAGCACTTTAACAGATCTGGGACCAGTGTGGCCCTAGTTCAACTCTTAAGGTCATTGTCATGCCAAACAGCACTTTAACAGATCTGGGACCGGGCTAGAGCCAGCTCTGGCATTTGATTCTTGTTCAGGCAGGACCCCAGCGGCACTGGAAGACTTATTAGCTGCCACTCCAACCCCAGAGTAGTGAAAGAACGAGACTGGTTTCAACAGTGTTCTGCCCTGGGCCATGGGTTCTCTGGGTACTGGGCCCTGGGTTCTCTGGGCCCTGGATTCTCTGGGTACTGGGCCCTTGGTTCTCTGGGTACTGGGCCCTGGATTCTCTGGGTACTGGACCCTGGATGGGTACTGAGCCCTGGGTTCTCTGGATTCTCTGGGTACTGGACTCTGCGTTCTCTGGATTCTCTGGGTACTGGGCCCTGGGTTCCCAGGGTACTGGGCCCTGGGTTCTCTGGATACTGGGCCCTCGGTTCTCTGGGTACTGGGCCCTGGGTACTGGGCCCTGGGTTCACTGGGTACTAGGCCCTGGGTACTCTGGGTTTTCTGGGTACTGGGCCCTGGGTTCCCTGGGTACTGGGCCCTAGGTTCTCTAGGTACTGGGTTCCCTGCGTACTGGGCCCTGGGTTCTCTGGGTACTGGGCCCTGGGTTCCCTGGGTACTGGGCCCTGGGTACCCTGGGAACTGGGCCATGGGTTCTCTGGGTACTGGGCCCTGGGTTCTCTGGGTACTGGGTTCCCTGCATACTGGGCCCTGGGTTCCCTGGGTACTGGGCCCTGGGTTCTCTGGGTACTGGGTTCCCTGCGTACTGGGCCCTGGGTTCTCTGGGTACTGGGCCCTGGGTGCCCTGGGTACTGGGCCCTGGGTTCTCTGGGTGCTGGGCCCTGGGTTCCCTGGGTACTGGGCCCTGGGTACCCTGGGAACTGGGCCATGGGTACCCTGGGAACTGGGCCATGGGTTCTCTGGGTACTGGGCCCTGGGTTCTCTGGGTACTGGGTTCCCTGCATACTGGGCCCTGGGTTCCCTGGGTACTGGGCCCTGGGTTCTCTGGGTACTGGGTTCCCTGCGTACTGGGCCCTGGGTTCTCTGGGTACTGGGCCCTGGGTTCTCTGGGTACTGGGTTCCCTGTGTACTGGGCCCTGGGTTCTCTGGGTACTGGGTTCCCTGCGTACTGGGCCCTGGGTTCTCTGGGTACTGGGCCCTGGGTTCCCTGGGTACTGGGCCCTGGGTTCTCTGGGTACTAGGCCCTGGGTTCTCTGGGTACTGGTTTCTGGGTGGGGGAACACATAGATGATCAATGACCAGGGTTGGACCCAGATTGCTACGGGCCTCTCTCTCTCTCACTGTAGACACAGACACTCAATCAGTTAATCACCTAATTGATAACGCACATGAAATATGTCACGATAGGTCAGTATGTCCTGGGCAGGGTTGGGGGTCAATTCCATTTCACAGAAAACCCCAATTGAAATGCAATTGATCGCCAACCATGGTTTAGGATGTCATGTCTAATGTTAAACAACATTAAAGATTTCTTTATAGAGATATTTTATTAATTGTGTGTCTTTCCTGATATGTTTTTTTGTTGTTGTTGTTGCTCGAACAGACGTCGTGTCCTCAAGATCTCCAGTGGGATTGAACACATCGGGAAGCTACGCTGGGAACTGGCTCTGTGTCTGGCTCTGGCTTGGGTCATCTGCTACTTCTGCATATGGAAAGGGCCCAAATCCACCGGAAAGGTAGAAAAACAAAAATATTTAGTTATAACAGTCAATCCGTATTGCGGAAGATTGCCTTTAGATTTCGATCGAGCTATGAAGCAGATCTTTCTCGATACTTCCTGGATACGGTATTGAATTGAGTTACATGGAAGGTTCTGGAACTCTTTGAACAGGACTTCACTCATGGTGACAACATCACCGCAATATCTTACCTGTAGTGTGACATGGGAATGTGTGGGGGCGGGGCAATGATTTGGGTAATACCTGTTACAAAGAAAGCTCTGTATATTCTTCTTCCTGTGTTAAGGGTGCTCTTTCCTCTTAACTCTGTCCTCTACCCAGAATGCACCTCTTCTCCTTATACTGGCCCCTCTCCTAGCCACTGCCAACATCCAGCCAGAGAACCCCAGCCTCTCTCAAATCAAATCAAATTTTATTTGTCACATGCGCCAAATGCAACAGGTGTAGACCTTACAGTGAAATACTTACTTACGAGCCCTTAACCAACAATGCAGTTTAAAAAAATACGGATAAGAATAAGAAATAAAAGTAACAAGTAATTAAAGAGCAGCAATAAAATAACAATAGTGAGACTATATACAGGGGGTACCGGTACAGAGTCAATGTGCGGGGGCACTGATGTCGAAGAAAATTGAGATAATATATACATGTAGGTAGAGTTATTAAAGTGACTATGCATTGATAATAACAGACAGTAGCAGAAGCGTAGAGGGGGGGGTGCAATGCAAATAGTCTGTGTAGCCATTTGGTTAGATGTTCAGGAGTCTTATGGCTTGGAGGTAGAAGCTGTTTAGAAGCCTCTTGGACCTAGACTTGGTGCTCCGGTACTGCTTACCGTGTGGTAGCAGAGAGAACAGTATATGACTAGGGTAGCTGGAGTCTTTGACCATTTTTAGGGCCTTCCTCTGACACCGCCTGGTATAGAGGTCCTGGATGGCAGGAAGGTTGTCCCCAGTGATGTACTGGGCCATACGCACTACCCTCTGTAGTGCCTTGCGGTCAGAGGCCGAGCAATTGCCGTACCAGGCAGTGATGCAACCAGTCAGGATGCTTTCGATGGTGCAGCTGTAAAACCTTTTGAGGATCTGAGGACCTATGCCAAGTCTTTTCAGTCTCCTGAGGGGGAAAAGGTTTTGTCGTGCCCTCTTCACGACTGTCTTGGTGTGCTTGGACCATGTTAGTTGATTGGTGATGTGGACGCCGAGGGACTTGAAGCTCTGAACCTGCTCCACTACAGCCCCGTCGATGAGAATGGGGGCGTGCTCTGTCCTCCTTTTCCTGTAGTTCACAATCATCTCCTTTGTCTTGATCACATTGAGGGAGAGGTTATTGTCCTGGCACCACCCTGCCAGGTCTCTGACCTCCTCCCTATAGGCTGTCTCATCGTTGTCGGTGATCAGGCCTACCACTGTTGTGTCGTCGGCAAACTTAATGATGGTGTTGGAGTCGTGCCTGGCCGTGCAGTCATGACTTAACAGGGAGTACAGGAGGGGACTGAGCACGCACCCCTGAGGGGCATCCGTGTGGAGGATCAGCGTGGCAGATGTTTTGTTACCTACCCTTATCAACTGGGGCGGCCCGTCAGGAAGTCCAGGATCCAGTTGCAGAGGGAGGTGTTTAGTCCCAGGGTCCTTAGCTTTGTGATGAGCTTTGAGGGCACTATTGTGTTGAACGCTGAGCTGTAGTCAATGAATAGCATTCTCACATAGGTGTTCCTTTTGTCCAGGTGGGAAAGGGCAGTGTGGAGTGCAATAGAGATTGCATCATCTGTGGATCTGTTAGGGAGTTATGCAAATTGGAGTGGGTCTAGGGTTTCTGGGATAGTTGTGTTGATGTGAGCCATGACCAGCCTTTCAATGCACTAAATGGCTACAGACGTGAGTGCTACGGGTCGGTAGTCATTCAGGCAGGTTACCTTAGTGTTCTTGGGCACAGGGACTATAGTGGTCGGCTTGAAACATGATGGTATTACAGACTCGGACAGGGAGAGGTTGAAAATGTCACTGAAGACACTTGCCAGTTGGTCAGCGCATGCTCAGAGTACACACCCTGGTAATCTGTCTGGCCCTGCGGCCTTGTGAATGTTGATCTGTTTGAAGGTCTTACTCACATCGGCTGCGGAGAGCGTGATCACACAGTCTTCCGGAACAGCTGATGCTCTCATGCATGTTTCTGTGTTACTTGCCTCGAAGCGAGCATAAACTTATTTAGCTCGTCTGGTAGGCTCGTGTCACTGGGCAGCTCTCGGCTGTGCTTCCCTTTGTAGTCTGTAATAGTTTGCAAGCCCTGCCACATCCGACGAGCATCGGAGCCTGTGTAGTATTATTATATTATTATTATTATTATTATTACTATTCAATCTTATTCCTGAATTGACGCTTTGCCTGTTTGATGGTTCGTCAGAGGGCATAGCGGAATTTCTTATAAGCTTCCGGATTAGAGTCCCGCACCTTGAAGTGGCAGCCCTATGCTTTAGCTTAGTGCGAATCTTGCCTGTAATCCATGGCTTCTGGTTGGGATATGTACATACAGGCACTGTGGGGACGACGTCATCGATGCACTTATTAATGAAGCCAGTGACAGATGTGGTGTACACCTCAATGCCATCGGAAGAATCCCAAACATATTCCAGTCCGTGCTAGCAAAACAGTCCTGTAGCTTAGCATCTGCTTCATCTGACCATGTTTTTATAGACCAAGTCACTGGTGCTTCCTGCTTTAGTTTTTTGCTTGTCAGCGGGAATCAGGAGGATAGATTTATGGTCAGATTTGCCAAATGGAGGGCAAGGGAGAGCTTTGTATGTGCCTCAGTGTGTGGAGTAAAGGTGGTCTAGAGTTTTTTTTACCCTCTGGTTGCACATTTAACATGCTGATAGAAATTTGGTAAACCGGATTTAAGTTTCCCTGCATTAAAGTCCCCGGCCACTAGGAGCGCCACCTCTGGATGAACGTTTTCCTGTTCGCTTATGGCGGAATATGGCTCATTGAGGTTTTAGTGCCAGCATCGGTCTATGGTGGGATGTAGAGAGCTATGAAAAATACAGATGAAAGCTCTCTAGGTAGATAGTGTGGTCTACAGCTTATCATGAGATACTCTACCTCAGGCAAGCAAAAACCCCTCTCCAAATCAAATCAAATTTTATTGCTCACATATACACATTTTGCAGATGTTATTGCGGGTGGAGTGAAATGCTTGTGTTCCAACAGTGCAGTAATATCTAACAATTCACAACAATACACACATCTAAAAGTAAAAGAATGGAATAAAGAAATATATAAATATTTGTAAGTCACTCTGGATAAGAGCGTCCGCTAAATGACTTAAATGTAAATGTAAATGTAGATCGAGCAATGCCGGCTTGGCATTGACTAAAATACAGTAGAATAGAATACAGTATATACATATGAAATGAGTAAAGCAATATATAAACATTATTAAAGGGACTTAGTGTTCATATCAGGTATGAAGGTAAGACCCAGATGCAGACCGTGTCGAAGTAACAATGTTTATTACAGCAACAGAGGTAAAGGTACAGGACGGCAGGCAGGCTCAGGGGCAGGCAGAGTGGTCAGGCGGGTGGGTACAGGGTCAGGACAGGCAAGGGTCAACTTCCAGAAGGACGAGAAAAGAGAGACTGGGGAAAAGCAGGAGCTGTCACAAAAACAGTGTTTGGGTTGACAAACAAGATGAACTGGCAACAGACAAACAGAGAACACAGGTATAAATACACAGGGGATAATGGGGAAGATGGGCGACACCTGGAGGGGGGTGGAGTCAATCACAAAGACAGGTGAAACAGATCAGGGTGTGACAGTATCCCCCCCTCAAGGGGCACCACCTGGCATCCTACCTGGGTGTATACCTGGTTGACCGGGGTGTCGGCGGTGGAAGGTGATGAGGCCTGGGTCCAGGATGTCTCTAGCGGGGACCCAGCACCTCTCCTCCGGGCCATAACCCTCCCTGTAAACAAGGTAGTTGAAACCCCTGCCCCGTGGTTGAACCCTCCCGGAGGTCCTGGTACTCCGTGGGAATGGCGGAGAGGTCCGGAGCACCTTCCGAGCCCCCAGGAAGACGTCCCGGGGCAGGTTGTCCTAACTTCAGGCAATGGGTATGGCAGAACGGGCTCCAGCCCATGATGGCACCAGTAGACCAATTAATGAGAGGTTTGTGTCGTTGGAGCCAGGAGAATCGCAATACCACAGGAATCAAAGGGGACTTGATAAGCAGGAACTGGATAACCTCGCTGTGGTTCCCCAACATCCGAGGGTTGATGGGAAGGGTGTTGTGGGCGACTCCGCCTATAGAGCGCCCCTCCAGCGCTCTAACGTCCATGGGAATGGAGAGGGGCAGAGTGGCGATGTTCAGCTCGGACGCCAGGCTAGCGTCCAAAAGCTCTCATCAACCCCAGAGTCAATGAGAACCCGGAGAGATTTGGACTTGTCTCCCCACAGCAGAATGGCATGAAAAAGGGTGCGAGTAGGGAAAGCAGGAACGTTCTCCATATGGCCCACTAGAGTACTTGCTCCTACCGGTGAGCCGGGTTTCTTTAAAGGACAAGAGGACACGAAGCTCAAAGACGAGGGCACACTGAGCTAGGGATTCCCAACAGGTGCTCGGCTCTCCATTGAAGCGTTCCGGAGGAGGTAAGCGGGGTTCCCGAGAAGCTTGAGTGACCAATGAGATGGCGCTGCTAGCAGCTGAGTCGCTGAGGAGCTGTGGGGTTACCACCGTCGTAGGCGACCTCCCAGACAACCCGTGGAATTGCTCCAGCAAACTGTCCAAATGCCCGGTCATGGCATTCAGCTAACGTTTGGACCCCCCTCCACAAGGCCACGAAGCATTTCCTCGTGCCTCCCGATGGTGGCTCCGTGGGTGGAGATGGCGTTGCGCAACTGGCCCGGGTCAGCTGGGTCAGTCATGGCCAGTTCATACTATCAGGTATCAAGGTAAGACCCAGATGAAGACCGTGTCGAAGTAACGATGTTTATTAGAGCAACAGGGGCAAAGGTACAGGATGGCAGGCAGGCTCAGGGGCAGGCAGAGTGGTCAGGCGGGTGGGTACAGGGTCAGGACAGGCAAGGGTCAAAAACCAGAAGGATGAGAAAAGAGAGACTGGGGAAAAGCAGGAGCTGACACAAAAACGGTGTTTGGGTTGATAAACAAGATGAACTGGCAACAGACAAATAGAGAACACAGGTATAAATACACAGGGGATAATAGGGAAGATGGGCGACACCTGGATTATTAAAGTGACCAGTGATTCCATGTCTATGTACATGGGGCAGCAGCCTCTAAGGTGCAGGATTGAGTAACCGGGTGGTACCCGGCTAGTGATGGCTGTTTAACATTCTGATGTTTTTCAGACTCTCAGTCCCAGCTTTGATGCAGCTGTACTGTGGTTAATGTCATTGGCTCGTGTGGTTAATGTCCTTGATGATATTTTTGGCATTCCTGTGACATCCGGTGCTGTAGGTGTCCTGGAGGGAAGGCAGTGTGCTCCCGTTGATGCATTGGGCAGACCGCACCACCCTCTGGAATTCCCTGCGGTTGCGGGCGGTGCAGTTACCGTACCAGGCGGTGATACAGCCCGACAGCATGCTCTCAATTGTGCATCTGTAAAAGCTTGTGAGGGTCCTAGGGGCCAAGCTGAATTTCTTCAGCCTCCTGCAGTTGAATAGGTGCTGTTTCAGATTGTCAGTGATGTCCATTATAGATTGTCAGTGATGTGTACGCCGAGGAACTTGAATCTTTCCATCTTCTCCACTGCGTCCCGTCTATGTGGATAGTGGGGTGCTCCCTCTGCTGTTTTCTGAAGTCCACGATCAGCTCCTTCATTTTGTTGACGTTGAGGCAGAGGCGCCAGGGCCCTCACCTCCTCCCTGTAGGCTGTCTCATCATTGTTGGTAATCAGGCCTACTTCTGTTGTTTCGTCTGGAAACTTGATGATTGAGTTCGAGGCGTGCGTGGCCACACAGTCATGGGTGAACAGGGAGTACAGGAGGGGGCTGAGCACGCACCCTTGTGGGGCCCCTGTGTTGAGGATCAGCGAAGTGGAGGTGTTGTTTTCTACCTTCTCCACCTGGGGGCGGCCTGTCAGGAAGTCCAGGACCCAGTTTCACAAGGCAGGGTTGAGACCCAGGCCCCGAGCTTAATGATGAGCTTGGAGGGTACTATTGTTTTGAAGGCTGAGCTATAGTCAATTAACGTCATTCTTACATAGGTATTCCTCTTGTCTTGATGGGATAGGGCAGTGTGCAGTGTGATGGCGATTACATCGTCTGTGTATCTATTGGGGCGGTATGCAAATTGAACTGAGTCTAGGGTGTCCGGTAATGTAGAGGTGATCCTTAACTAGCCTCTCAAAGCACTTCATGATGACAGAAGTGAGTGCTACGGAGCAATAGTCATTGATTTCAGTTACCTTTGCTTTCTTGGGTACAGGAACAATGGTGGACACCTTGAAGCAGGTGGGGACAGCAGACTGGGATAGGGAGAGATTGAATATGTCTGTACACACTCCAGCCAGCTGGTCTGCGCATGCTCTGAGGACGCAGCTTGAGATGCTGTCTGGGCCGGCAGCCTTGCGAGGGTTAACACGCTTCAATGTCTTACTCATGTCTGCCAGGGAGAACGAGAGCCCACAGTCCTTGGGAGCGGGCCGCTGTGGCAGATGAATCAGAATTAGTTGGGTAACATAGATAATTAAGATGTTTTATTTGCATAATATGCTTATGTGTGATACTTGTCATATGTGAATGTATCTGTAAACCATGTGAAGGGATGGCGTGATTAATGGGGAACCAATTACTTGTCTCCACAATGTCTGTGCGCAAGTCACTCCCTCCTTTGGCATTGGGGGAAGGTGTATGGCAGTGTCTGGACCATTGTATGTCCTCTCTGATGTTGCACTTATCTTGGGATAGTGTATGACCTAGAGGCACACTCCCCTCAGTGAGCTTGTCCAGGAGTGGAGTCAAGAGGGGGTTTACTTGAGATGGGAGTATCTACAGTTGTCAATTGATTTATGCCATTGGATGAGATGGTGTTTCTGTTCTATACCGTACCAGGGAGAGACGGTTCCAGTTTGGAGTAGGAGGACCAGACACTGGTCTATACAATGAAAACTGTTGACACAGCAGTTGCTGTCTGATATGTTTTATAGATATCTTTCATACAAAACTTAACCTTGTGACCCATTCTATGTATCTGTGGTTCGTCATGTACGTTGAGAGGGGTGTATCTTGGCTATAAAAGATCTTTGTACTTTTGTGTAATCACTTTTCAATGATTCATGTGAGATAGCGCATTATTGAAAGTCAAAGGGCTTTTGCAAAAAGCTCTTAATTATTAAAGATGTAGTTATAAGTATAACTCTGACTGGTGTGTGAAGTTTGTAACTCTCCTCATTTGGTAATGCAGAAATTAGCCACCACACCGCGTTGGTGGCACTGTGTTATCCTCAAAGCGGGCGAAGAAGGTGTTTAGCTTGTCCGGGAGCAAGACCCTGCCACATACGTCTCATGTCTGAGCCGTTGAATTGCGATTCTACTTTGTCTCTGTACTGATGTTTTGCCTGTTTGATTGCCTTACGGAGGGAATAACTACACTGTTTGTATTCGGCCATATTCCCAGTCACCTTGCCATGGTTAAATACGGTGGTTTGCGCTTTTCAGTTTTGCACGAATGCTGCCATCTATCCACGGTTTTCCTTGTTTGGGTTAGGGTTAGGTTTTAATAGTCACAGTGGGAACAACATCGCCTATACATTTTCTGACAAACTCAGTCACCGTTTCTGTGTATAATCAACCTCCTTGTCCTCTTTCCGTGCCCCTCTCTCCCTGTCCCCCTCTCCGTGCTTTGTCCCCCTTCTCCGTCCCCATCTCCGTGCCTCTCTCCCTGTCTCCCTCTTCAACCTCCCTGTCCCCCTCTCCGTGCCTCTCTTTCCCTGTCCACCTCTTCAACCTCCCTGTCCCCCTCTCCATGCTTTGTCCCCCTTCTCCATCTCCCTCTCCGTGCCTCTCTCTCCCTGTCCCCCTCTCCCACCTCCCTGCCCCCCTCTCCGTGCCCCTCTCTCCCTGTCCCTCTCTCCAACCTCCCTGTCCCCCTCTCCGTGCTTTGTCCCCCTTCTCCGTCCCCATCTCCGTGCCTCTCTCCCTGTCTCCCTCTTCAACCTCCCTGTCCCCCTCTCCGTGCCTCTCTTTCCCTGTCCACCTCTTCAACCTCCCTGTCCCCCTCTCCATGCTTTGTCCCCCTTCTCCATCTCCCTCTCCGTGCCTCTCTCTCCCTGTCCCCCTCTCCCACCTCCCTGCCCCCCTCTCCGTGCCCCTCTCTCCCTGTCCCTCTCTCCAACCTCCCTGCCCCCCTCTCCGTGTCCCTCTCTCCCTGTCCCTCTCTCCAACCTCCCTGTCCCCCTCTCCGTGCCTCTCTTTCCCTGTCCACCTCTTCAACCTCCCTGTCCCCCTCTCCATGCTTTGTCCCCCTTCTCCATCTCCCTCTCCGTGCCTCTCTCTCCCTGTCCCTCTCTCCAACCTCCCTGCCCCCCTCTCCGTGTCCCTCTCTCCCTGTCCCTCTCTCCAACCTCCCTGTCCCCTCTCTGTGCCTCTCTCTCCCTGTCCCCTTCTCCAACCTCCCTGTCCCCCTCTCCATGCCTTGTCCCCTTCCGTCCCCCCTCTCCACGTTCCCTGTTCCCCTCTCTGCGCCTCTCTCTCCCTGTCCCCCTTTCCGTTCTTTGAGCCTCTCCCAGTCCCTTCCATTCTCCCTGCTGTCTTTAAGAAAGTAAAACAGATTCAATGAGCCAGAATGAGAAGGGGAGTAGAGAAAGAGAAATGAAGAGAGATGTGGAAAAATGAATGGGCTCACATTGTACAGGAGAAAAGGGGACTCGGCAGCGAAGGAGGCCTATATCTCCTGAAGTGTCTTTTGTCCCAACGTGAAGTAAGCCGAAAGAATGCTCCTTCATGGCCCGGGTCTTTAGGGAACAGTCCAAGATTGATTTCTGCTTTCATTGAGAGGAAAGTAGAGCGTTCATGAGGAGCATGCAGAGTTCCTTCTCCTAGCCTCACTCTCATTTCTTTCTCTCCTCTCTCTCTCTCTCTCTCCCCTCCTCACCTCTCTCTCCCCTCCTCCCCTCTCTCCCCTCATCCTCTCTCTTTCTCTCTCTCTCTAGATGTACAGTGAGCTGTCTGCTGTGGTTAAATGTACAGTGAGCTCCAAAAGTATTGGGACAGTGACCCAATATTTTTTGGGGCTATGTACTCCAGCACTTTGGATTTGAAATGATACAATGACTATGAGGTTTTAGTTCAGACTGTCAGCTTTAATTTTAGGGTATTTGTATCCATATCGGGTGAACCGTTTAGAAATTACACCCCTTTTTGTACATAGTTTTAGGGGACCAAAAGTATTGAGACAAATTCACTTGTAGTGTATTAAACGTAGTAAAAAGTGAAGTATTTGGTTCCATTAATCATAGCATGCAATGATTACATCAAGCTTGTGATTCTGGTTGTGTTCCAGATTATTTTGTGCCCAATAGAAATTAATGGTAAATTAATGTATTGTGTCATTTTGGAGTCACTTTTATTATAATATATAATAGTGTTTTCTAAATTAATGTGAATGTGGATAATCCTGAATGATGAGTGAATAATGAATGATGATGCACAAATATCATACCTCCAAGTTCATATTTTACTTTTTTTGGGGGGAACATTATATTTGTTCCCCCAAATGACTTGCTCAGTCATTTGCTGGGGTGGTGTGATGGCATTGGGTTTGAGATGTGATCATTTTATTAGACTCCCTTCTTCTGCAAGCTAGATCAGAATGAACAGATAAATAGTTTTTTTTTTAACTTGACTACTGGTTCACATAAGAGGTTCACATAATATGCTGCAATGAAGCAAGTTTGATTCCGTTGAGTTCCCATATATATATATGATTGACATGAGAACTCCCAACAGGAGTTATGTAACTCTATTCAACATGGCTGAATGACAAGTTGGCGGCCACACTGACTGATGTAGCTAGTCGGGTGAGAGGAGTTGTGACTGTGTGCCAAGCATTGTGGGGGAACGCTGAAGGGGTTAAAGGAATGGTGTGTGCCTGTGCCAAGACGGCAGGACTCTGCTCTAAAGAACCTAATTGAGACACTAATTCTCTCGAGGATGGAGGGATGGAGGGAGGGAGGGAGGGAGGGAGGGAGGGAGGGAGGGAGGGAGGGAGGGAGGGAGGGAGGGAGGGAAGAGACCGGTGCTTCGAGCCAGCGAGCGGTTGAGATGGAGGGATGGAGAGATAAAGAAATGGTAGGACAGTGTGATGGAGGGAAAGAGGGAAGAGGCTGGAGCTAGAAGGATTGAAGGATTACGAAATATAGTGGTGGAAAAATCACTCAGTAGAAACCACATCTCCCCTCTCCAACACACAGAGGAGAGGAAAGAGACACAAATAGAATACTTAGAGCTGTGCTGGGGTTATGGATGACAACATGATGTTCAGTGTCTGGCTCAGAAGCTGTCCTCTACACAAATAGGGAGGGGAGGTAACTCTCTCTCTCGCTTTTTATCTCTCCCTCCCCTCCTTAAATCCCCCTGTCTCTCCCCTCTGCCTCTTTCTCTCTCTCTCTCTCTCTCAATTCAATGACAATTAAAGGGCTTTATTGGCATGGGAAACATATGTTTACATTGCCAAAGCAAGTGTAATAGATAATAAAAAAAAAGTGAAATAAACAATAAAAAAATGAACAGTAAACATTACACTCACAGAAAGTTCCAAAAGGATAAAGACATTTCAAATGTCATATTATGTGCAAATCGTTAAAGTACAAAAGGGAAAATAGTTTGCTCAGTTTTTTTGTTTGTTAATTCTTTCCAATATGTCAAGTAATTATCTTTTTGTTTTCTCATGATTTGGTTGGGTCTAATTGTGTTGCTGTCCTGGGGCTCTGTGGGGTGTGATTGTGTTTGTGAACAGAGCCCCAGGACCAGCTTGCTTAGGGGACTCTTCTCCAGGTTCATCTCTCTGTAGGTGATGGCTTTGTTGTGGAAGGTTTGGGAATCGCTTCCTTTTTAGGTGGTTGTAGAATTCAACAGCTCTTTTTCTGGATTTTGATAATTAGCGGGTACTGGCCTAATTCTGCTCTGCATGCATTATTTGGTGTTTTACATTGTACACTGAGGATATTTTTTTTGTTCAAACTTTTAACTGGTACAGTATATGAATTATGTTTAATAATATGGTGTTAAATATGTGTACAAATATATATACAGTACATGTATGTGTGAATGATCCTTAAAACAATTCCATATAGCTTAATAGAACCCTCCACCTCCCCTGGCTTAGACTGGGTTAAAACAGTTCGAGTTTATGGGGATGTTTTCCAATACCTCGCAAATAAGGGCACCTATTGGTAGATGGGTAAAAAAAAAAAGCAGATATTGAATATCCCTTTGAGCATGGTGAAGTTATTAATTACATTTTGGAAGGTGTATCAATACACCCAGTCCCTACAAAGATGCAGGCGTCCTTCCTAACTCAGTTGCCGGAGAGAAAGGAAACTGTTTAGGGATTTCACCAATGGTGACTTTAAAGCAGTTAGAGTTTAATGGCTGTGAGAGGAAAAAAACAACATTGTACTTATTCCACAATACTAACCGAATTGACAAAGTGAAAAGATGGAAGCCTTTACAGAATACAAATATGACAAAACTTGCATCCTGTTTGCAACAAGGCACTAACGTAATACTGCAAAAAACATTAGCAAAGCAATTCACTTTTTGTCCTGAATACAAAGTGTTATGTTCGGGGCAAATCCAATATAACACATTGCTGTGCACCACTCTCCCTATTTTTAAGCATAGTGGTGGCTGCATCATGTTATGGGGAATGCTTGTCATCGTTAAGGCCTGGGGAGTTTTTCAGGATAAAAAAGAAATGGAATAGAGCTAACCACAGGCAAAATCCTCGAGGAAAACCTGGTTCAGTCTGCTTTCCACCAGGCACTGGGAGATTAATTCACCTTTCAGCAGAACAATAACCTAAAACACAAGGCGAAATATACACTGGAGTTGCTTACCATACCAAGACGTGGGGTAGTGTTTGGCTGGAGCAAGGAGTAACACAATGCCACAGGTGTCTCAAGTTCTGAGGGAGCGTGAAATTGGCATGCTGACTGCAGTAATGTCCAGCAGAGCTGTTGCCAGAGAATGTATTGTTAATTTCTCTACCATAAGCCGCCTCCAACGTCGCTTTAGAGAATTTGGCAATGCATCCAACAGGCCTCACAACCGCAGACCACATGTAACCACACCAGCCCAGGACCTCCACATCCGGCTTCTTCACTTGTGGGATCGTCTGAGACCAGCCACCTGGACAGCTGATGAAACTGTGGGTTTGCCCAACTCAATAATTTCTGCACAAACTCTCAGAAACCGTCTCAGGGAAGCTCATCTGTGTGCTCGTCGTCCTCACCAGTGTCTTGACCTGACTGCAGTTTGGTGTCGTAACCGACTTCAGTGAGCAAATGCTCACCTTTGATGGCCACTAGCACGGTGGAGAAGTGTGATCTTCATGGACGAATCCCGGTTTCAACTGTACCGGGCAGATGGCAGACTTATGGACGAGCGGTTTGCTGATGTCAACGTTGTGAACAGAGTGTCCCATGGTGGAGGTGGGGTTATGGTATGGGCAGGCATAAGCTACAGACAATGAACACAATTGCATTTTATTGATGGTAATTTGAATGCACAGAGATACCGTGACGAGATCCTGAGGGCTCTATTTTCGGCTGGCGTTAAGGCGGCGCTAGTGTCAAACGCAATTTCGTCATGTAAAAACTGGCGTACTGGCACATTTTCCAGCCCTAACGCCAGGTTCTGCAATTTACCTGTCTTATATCAGTTCGCTTGGGCTCAGATGGGAGGGGTGGAGTCTTTAAAAAACGTGATCCAAAGGGCTAATTTCAGGCAGCGCTGATATAGGGATATTTAAGACCAACCAGAAGCTGGTTTTAGCGGTAACTCAGTTGGTTATGGTATGAATTCTGACAGCAGAAACATACTACCCATATGAACATGGAACAAGAGTTGTACTTTTGGTGCCTCTATACATCATATTTAGAATCATAAAAAAAAATTGAATGATTTTTTTTCTCCCCATTCATTTTGTTCGATTAAAAACCAAGCATAGCCTCCCCTCCTCTCAATTTGTTTTGTCCTGCCCAATGCAATCGCGAAGGAGTCAAGACTGTCTATAAATGGTTGGAAATATTAATCACCAAAGCTTTATTAAAACATCAAGTTTGAGAGGAGTAAAACAGTGAGCTGTCATTCCCTTTTTATCTCTGCATTGTAGACAGGCCCACGTTATTTTAGCCATGCAGGTCCCGTTTTGGATGTGCGTAAAACCTTCCATAGTGTGTGTTGTTTTAATATTATATGCCCACGGGGAGAAAATAGTGTGACATAGCCTATTTAAAACAAGTTGTTTCGTTTTGTTTAGAATTTGATTAAAATCATTAGTTGTCTTTTTAGGCCTCATCAATAATGAATGTAATCTTGCTTATTGACAATATTTGGCATGTCCATGCATGTAATTTACAGCCCTAGCCCCTATATCAGTGAGAATGCTATTGAAGACATACCATTACTTAGAACAATGTGGACTGCAATTGGGTTCAAGTTAAAATATTTATCAAAGATAGGTCTACATTTTGTTATTTTGTTCCTGTAACAACTAAAACAGATTAACATTGTTAATTGGAGTTGGAAATACATACAGTGGCTTGCGAAAGTATTCACCCCCCTTGGCATTTTTGGGGGGGTTTGTATCATTTGATTTACACAACATGCCTACCACTTTGAAGATGCAAAATATTTTTTATTGTGAAACAAACAAGAAATAAGAAAAAAAAGAGAACTTGAACGTGGCAGCAGGTAGCCTAGTGGTTAGAGCGTAGTGGTGGCAGGTAGCCTAGTGGTTAGAGCGTTGGACTAGTAACTGAAAGGTTGCAAGATCGAATCCCCCGAGCTGACAAGGTAAAAATCTGTCGTTCTGCCCCTGAACAAGTCAGTTAACCCACTGTTCTTAGGCCGTCATTGAAAATAAGAATTTGTTCTTTACTGACTTGCCTAGTTAAATAAAGATAAAATTCACCCCCCCAAAGTTAATACTTTGTAGAGTCACCTTTTGCAGCAATTACAGCTCCAAGTCTCTTGGCGTATGTCTCTATAAGCTTGGCACATTTAGCCACTGGGATTTTTGCAAAACTGCTCCAGCTCCTTCAAGTTGGATAGGTTCTGCTGATGTACAGCAATTTTAAGTCATACCACAGATTCTCAATTGGATTGAGGTCTGGGCATTGACTAGGCCATTCCAAGACATTTAAATGTTTCCTCTTAAACCACTCGAGTGTTTCTTTAGCAGTATGCTTAGGGCCATTGTCCTGCTGGAAGGTGAACCTCCGTCCCAGTCTCAAATATCTGGAAGACTGAAACAGGTTTCCGTCAAGAATTTGCTTTTATTTAGCGCCATCCATCATTCTTTCAATTCTGACCAGTTTCCCAGTCCCTCCCAATGAAAACATGGTGTTCTCGTTGGTGATGTAGGGTGTTGGGTTTATGCTATGCCTTCCAAACATAGCGTTTTCCTTGATGGCCAAAAAGCTAAATTTTAGTCTCATCTGACCAGAGTACCTTCTTCCATATGTTTGGGGGGTCTCCCACATGCCTTTTGGCGAACACCAAACGTGATTGCTTATTTTTTTCTTTAAGCAATGGCCACTCTTCCGTAAAGCCCAGCTCTGTGGAGTGTACGGCTTAAAGTGGTCCACAGAGCTGTGGAGCTTTGCAGCTCCTTCAGGGTTATTTCTTTGGTCTCTTTGTTGCCTCTCTGATTAATGCCCTCCTTACCTGGTCCGTGAGTTTTGGTGGGCGGCCCTCTCTTGGCAGGTTTGTTGTGGTGCCATATTCTTTCCATTTAAATTTTTTTTGATTTAATGGTGCTCCGTGGCATGTTCAAAGTTTCTGATATTTTTTTATAACCCAACCCTCATCTGTACTTCTCCACAACTTTGTCCCTGATCTGTTTGGAGAGGTCCTTGGTCTTCATGGTGCCGCTTGCTTGGTGGTGCCCCTTGCTTAGTGGTGTTGCACTCTGGGGCCTTTCAGAACAGGTGTATATATACTGAGATCAGGTGACAGATCATGTGACACCTAGATTGCACACAGCTGGACTTAATTTAACTAATTATGTGACTTCTGAAGGTAATTGGTTGCACCAGATCTTATTTAGGGGCTTTATAGCAAAGGGGATGAATACATATGCACGCACCACTTTTCCATACATTGTTTAAAACATTTTTTAAACAAGTAATTTTTTTTCATTTCACTTCACCAATTTGGACTATTTTGTGTATTTCCATTACATGAAATCCAAATAAAAATCCATTTAAATTACAAGTTGTAATGCAACAAAATAGGAAAAACGGCAAGGGGATGAATGCTTTTGCAAGGCACTGTAAAAGACCTTAAATACACAACTTGAAGTAAACACGTATTTCGCCATGGAGCACATTCTGATTGGCCACAACTTGTTTATTCATCAAAACTCAGCCCTTTCGAGCCAAAGCCAGCAAGTGCTCTGATAATTGTGATAGTGAAATTTCCTCAGCCCTGTGACCCAGTCTCTGGCCCTGTTCCCTCCTCAGCCCTGTGACCCAGTCTCTGGCCCTGTTCCCTCCCAAACCCTGTGACCCAGTCTCTGGCCCTGTTCCCTCCCCAACCCTGTGACCCAGTCTCTAGCCCTGTTCCCTCCCCAACCCTGTGACCCAGTCTCTAGCCCTGTTCCCTCCCCAACCCTGTGACCTAGTCTCTGGCCCTGTTCCCTCCCCATCCCTGTGACCCAGTCTCTGGCCCTGTTCCCTCCCCAACCCTGTGACCCAGTCTCTAGCCCTGTTCCCTCCCCATCCCTGTGACCCAGTCTCTAGCCCTGTTCCCTCCCCAGCCCTGTGACCCAGCCTCTGGCCCTGTTCCCTCCCCAGCCCTGTGACCCAGCTTCTTGCCGGTCTGGGAGGAGAGGAGAGGAGGGGAAGGGAGGGGGATCCCAGCTGAGGCAGTGTGGGAAAATTATCTAGCTCGGCATGTGCACACCCAATTACCCACAACCCCCCCGGCAGGTGACCCAGGTCACTGGACTGTATAGTGAAACAGCAGTCGCCCGTATGAATGGACGAGCTGGCGGTCTGCTTTGTGGAGCAACAAACTTGTTGTGTCCACTTGGGGTACTTGCTTCAAAAGGTGGTTTGTGCTTGTTGTTTGACCATTCACAGCTAATTCACTGAATTCCCAATGAACCAACATTGACAACAGATATGGGATTGAATACCCAGAACATCCCAGGTCTGCATGCAGATGATAATAATTTAGGTAGTGTTTGGGATTCATGCCTTCCTCTATAGATTATGTAATATATAGATGGTATGATATACAGTCTTCAGAGAGTTTGAAACCTGTTGATTTATTCCACATGTTGTTGTGTTACAGCTTGAATTCAAAATGGATTAAATATATATTTTCTCTCGCTCATCTACACACCTCATAATTACAAAGTGAGAACATGTTTTTAGACATTTTTGCAAATGTATTGAAAATGAAATACAGAAATATCTAATTTACTTAAGTATTCACATCTCTGAGTTCATACTTTGTAGAATAACCTTTGGAAGTGATTACAGCTGTGAGTCTTTCAGGGTAAGTCTCTAAGATCTTTCCACACCTAGATTGTGCAACATTTGCCCATTATTATTTTCAAGTAGATTTAAGTCAAAACTGTAACTCGGCCACTCAGGAACATTCACTGTCTTCTTAGTAAGCAACTCCAGTGTATATTTGGCCTTGTGTTTTAGGTTGTTGTCCTGCTGAAAGGTAAATTCATCTCCCAGTGTCTGATGGAAAGCAGACTGAACCAAGGTTTCCTCTAGGATTGTTCCTGTGCTTAGCTCCATTACATTTTTTTTTTTTATCCTGATAAACTCCCCAGTCCTTAACGATTACAAACATACCCATAACCTGATGCAGCCACCACTATGCTTGAAAATATGGAGAGTGGTACTCAGTAACGTATTGTATTGTATTTTCCAAACATAACACTTTGTATTCAGGGCAAAAAGTGAATTTAGGACAAAAAGTGAATTTTGCAGTATTACTTTATTACAGTGCTCTCCAACCCTGTTCCTGGAGAGCTACTGTCCTGTAGGTTTACCATCCAACCCTAATCTAGCACACCTGATTCTAATAATCAGCTGGTTGATAAACTGAATCAGGTTAGTTACAACTGGGGTTGGAGTGAAAACCTACAGGATGGTATCTCTCCAGGACAGGTTTGGAGTTAAAACCTACAGGAGGGTAGTTCTCCAGGAACAGGGTTGGAGTTAAAACCTACAGGAGAGTATCTCTCCAGGAACAGAGTTGGAGTGAAAACCTACAGGAGAGTATCTCTCCAGGAAGAGGGTTGGAGTGCCCTGCTTTAGTGCCTTGTTACAAACTGGATGCATGTTTTGGAATATGTTTTATTCTGTACAAGCTTCCTTCTTTTCACTCTGTCCTTTAGGTTAGTATTGTGGAGTAACTACAATGTTGTTATCCATCCTCACTTTTCTCCAATCAGAACCATTAAACTCTGTAACTGTTTTAAAGTCACCATTGGCCTCATGGTGAAATCCCTGAGCGGTTTCCTTCCTCTCCGGCAACTGAGTTAGGAAGGTAGTGACTGGGTGTATTGATACACCATCCAAAGTGTAATTAATAACTTCACCAGGCTCAAACGGATATTCAAAATCTACCAATCGGTGCCTTTCTTTGCGAGGCGTTGGAAAACCTCCCTGGTCTTTGTGTTTGAATCTGTGTTTGAAATTCACTGCTCGACTGAGGGACCTTCCAGATAATTGTATGTGTGGGGGAACAGAGATGAGGTAGTCATTCAAAAATCATGTTAAACACTATTATTGCACAGAGTGAGTCCATGCAACTTATTATGTGACTTGTTAAGCACATTTTTACTCCTGAATGTATTTAGGCTCCTTACCATAACAAAGTGGATGAATACTTATTGACTCAAGATATTTCAGCTTTGCATTTTTTATTATTTTGTAAGCATTTCGAAAAAACATAATTCCACTTTGACATGATGGGGTATTGTGTTTAGGCCAGTGACAAAAAATATATATTAAAATTTAATCCAATTTAAATTCAGGTTGAGACATAACAAAATGTGGAAAAACTCAAGGGGTGTGAATACTTCCTGAAGGCACTACAGACACAGTATGATATGTTGTTCTGTCTATCTACAGGTGGTGTACTGTATGCAACCTATCGATTATATATGATATGTTCCTATGTGACTGATACCTATACTTCCTGAATTGACTGCCTTCAATTCAAATTGACCTCAACCCTAGAATAGTACTATATATTATTCTCTTCACTATAGGTGGTGTAAGCAGTCTATATATTATGTATGATATGTGACGGTTACCTTCCCCTATAGATGATATTATATATTATGTAATATGATATGTTGTTGTGGTTCGGTCCATCTGTAGGTGGTGTACGTAACTGCTACCTTCCCCTATGCCATGCTGTTGGTCCTGCTGATCCGAGGGGTGACTCTGCCGGGGGCGTGGGAAGGAATCAAGTTCTACCTGTACCCTGACATCTCCCGCCTCTCAGACCCACAGGTAGGTACCGCCGTTCGATTCCCTATACCCCTATATCCTATAACCCTATAACCCTATACCCCCATACCCTATAACCCTATACCCCTATACCCCTATACCCACCCCTATACCCCTATACACCCGCCTATACCCCTATAACCCTATACCCCTATACCCTTATAACCCTATACCCCTATATCCTATAACCCTATAACCCTATACCCCCATACCCTATAACCCTATACCCCTATACCCCTATAACCCTATACCCCTATAACCCTATACCCCTATAACCCTATACCCCTATACCCCTATACCCCTATACCCCTATACTCCCTGACCTATACCCTATAACCCTATACCCCCATACCCTATAACCCTATACCCCTATACCCTATAACCCTATACCCCTATAACCCTATACCCCTATACCCTATACCCTTATAACCCTATACTTATTTTCCCTGTAACCTATACCCTATAACCCTATACCCCCATACCCTATACCCTATACCCCTATACCCTTATAACCCTATACTTATTTTCCCTGTAACCTATAGCCTATAACCCTATACCCCCATACCCTATACCCTATAACCCTATACCCCTATACCCCTATACCCTATAACCCTATACCCCAATAACCCTATACCCCTATAACCCTATACCCCTATACCCTTATAACCCTATACCCCTATATCCTATAACCCTATACCCAATAACCCTATACCCCTATACCCCTATACCCTATAACCCTTATAACCCTATACTTATTTTCCCTGTAACCTATACCCTATAACCCTATACCCCTACACCCTATAACCCCATACCCAATAGCCTATAGCCTATATCCCTATACCCTATATCTTATACCCTATAACCCTATACCCCTATACCCTATAACCCTATACCCCTATACCCCTAAACCATATAACCCTATACCCCTACACCCTATACCCCTATACCCTATAACCCTATACCCCTATAACCCTATACCCCTATACCCCTAAACCCTATACCCCTATAACCCTATACCCCTATACCCTACCCTACCCCTAAACCCTATACCCCTATACCCTATACCCCTATAACCCTATACCCCTATACCCTATACCCCTATACCCCTATACCCCTAAACCATATAACCCTATACCCCTACACCCGATACCCAATAACCCTATACCCAATAACTCTATACCCCTATAACCCTATACCCCTATACCCACCCTTATAACCCTATACTCCTTTTCCCTATAACCTATACTCTATACATTTACATTTACGTCATTTAGCAGACGCTCTTATCCAGAGCGACTTACAAATTGGTGCATTCAGCTTATGATATCCAGTGGAACAACCACTTGACCCCATACCCTATAACCCCATACCCTATAACCCTATACCCTATAACCTATAACCCTATACTCCTTTTCCGTATACCCTATACCCCTATACCACTATTCACACAGGACTAGTATTACTATAGAGCGTCGGGTATGTAAATATTACCCCAGCATGTCCGTTTTTCCAGTGGACGATTCGGTTGAGATGAGTTTTACCAAGCTGCCCATGTACTCATTCACAGTTGACCGTTTTGACTGAAGCCTGGAGGCTCTTCTCGGCGTGAAGATATTTCACGTGTCTAGGGACAGTCTAATAGTGACCTAATGACCTTCAGTTCACATGTCTAGGGACAGTCTAATAGTGACCTAATGACCTTCAGTTCACATGTCTAGGGACAGTCTAATATTGACCTAATGACCTTCAGTTCACATGTCTAGGGACAGTCTAATAGTGACCTAATGACCTTCAGTTCACATGTCTAGGGACAGTCTATTAGTGACCTAATGACCTTCAGTTCACATGTCTAGGGACAGTCTAATAGTGACCTAATGACCTTCAGTTCACATGTCTAGGGACAGTCTAATAGTGACCTAATGACCTTCAGTTCACATGTCTAGGGACAGTCTAATAGTGACCTAATGACCTTCAGTTCACATGTCTAGGGACAGTCTAATATTGACCTAATGACCTTCAGTTCACATGTCTAGGGACAGTCTAATATTGACCTAATGACCTTCAGTTCACATGTCTAGGGACAGTCTAATAGTGACCTAATGACCTTCAGTTCACATGTCTAGGGACAGTCTAATAGTGACCTAATGACCTTCAGTTCACATGTCTAGGGACAGTCTAATAGTGACCTAATGACCTTCAGTTCACATGTCTAGGGACAGTCTATTAGTGACCTAATGACCTTCAGTTCACATGTCTAGGGACAGTCTAATAGTGACCTAATGACCTTCAGTTCACATGTCTAGGGACAGTCTAATATTGACCTAATGACCTTCAGTTCACATGTCTAGGGACAGTCTATTAGTGACCTAATGACCTTCAGTTCACATGTCTAGGGACAGTCTAATATTGACCTAATGACCTTCAGTTGACATGTCTAGGGACAGTCTAATATTGACCTAATGACCTTCAGTTCACATGTCTAGGGACAGTCTAATATTGACCTAATGACCTTCAGTTCACATGTCTAGGGACAGTCTAATAGTGACCTAATGACCTTCAGTTCACATGTCTAGGGACAGTCTAATAGTGACCTAATGACCTTCAGTTCACATGTCTAGGGACAGTCTAATATTGACCTAATGACCTTCAGTTCACATGTCTAGGGACAGTCTAATAGTGACCTAATGACCTTCAGTTCACATGTCTAGGGACAGTCTAATATTGACCTAATGACCTTCAGTTCACGTGTCTAGGGACAGTCTATTAGTGACCTAATGACCTTCAGTTCACATGTCTAGGGACTGTCTAATAGTGACCTAATGACCTTCAGTTCACATGTCTAGGGACAGTCTAATATTGACCTAATGACCTTCAGTTCACATGTCTAGGGACAGTCTAATAGTGACCTAATGACCTTCAGTTCACATGTCTAGGGACAGTCTAATAGTGACCTAATGACCTTCAGTTCACATGTCTAGGGACAGTCTAATATTGACCTAATGACCTTCAGTTCACATGTCTAGGGACAGTCTAATAGTGACCTAATGACCTTCAGTTCACATGTCTAGGGACAGTCTAATAGTGACCTAATGACCTTCAGTTCGGAGAAAGTCAGAATAACAATGCATATTAATAAGAACCGTGAACTTTAACCTTCAGACATTTAATTACCTGACGGATTTGGCAAGTTATCGATTCATTGTCACAAAATTGTCCACTTCTTCGTCTTTTAAAAGTACAGCACAAGGAAAGTTGATATGTGACAAAACAAATCATTCATCTGTAGGCTACGGTACAGAGCATTTGGTTTTAAGCATCAATTTGTTCCCGTGTTCTTACCCAAACTGGGCCCCAGCTCCTGTTGAATTTCGTAAAATCCCTCAAAACACAGGGATGACGATTCACACGGGAGAAGTATTATCAAAGGACGTTGGAGGTTGCTGAAACAAGAGCTGGGATAATAAAAATTACTGACATGGCAGATTCGGACGGGACCAAAATTACGAATGTGGTGATTTGTGTCCGTGTACACAATTACATTACCCAGTAAAACATATCCGTCCAAATAGAGCAGCCATATGTGTATGTCTGTAGAAAGTAGTGATATGCAGGGAAAAGGGTACCGTTCAGGACTCTCAGAGCGGTGACAGCACTGGTAGCTAGCTGCCAGGAAGCACAGATGGTGTGGTGGTGGGGTGCTGATTACAGCTGACTACAGGAGGTGGAGGTGGGGTGCTGATTACAGCTGACTACAGGAGGTGGAGGTGGGGTGGTGGGGGTGCTGACTACAGGAGGTGGAGGTGGTGTGGTGGTGGGGTGCTGACTACAGGAGGTGGAGGTGGGGGTGGTGGGGTGCTGACTACAGGAGGTGGAGGTGGGGTGGTGGGGTGCTGACTACAGGAGGTGGAGGTGGGGTGGTGGGGTGCTGACTACAGGAGGTGGGGGTGGGGTGCTGACTACAGGAGGTAGAGGTGGGGTGGTGGGGTGCTGACTACAGGAGGTGGAGGTGGGGTGGTGGGGTGCTGACTACAGGAGGTAGAGGTGTGGTGGTGGGGTGCTGACTACAGGAGGTGGAGGTGGTGGGGTGCTGACTACAGGAGGTGGGGTGGTGGGGTGCTGACTACAGGAGGTAGAGGTGTGGTGGTGGGTTGCTGACTACAGGAGGTAGAGGTGGGTGCTGACTACAGCTGACTACAGGAGGTAGAGGTGGGGGCTGACTATAGCTGACTACAGGAGGTAGAGGTGTGGTGGTGGGGTGCTGACTACAGGAGGTAGAGGTGGGGTGGTGGGGTGCTGACTACAGCTGACTACAGGAGGTGGAGGTGTGGTGGTGGGGTGCTGACTACAGGAGGTGGAGGTGTGGGGTGGGGTGCTGACTACAGGAGGTAGAGGTGTGGTGGTGGGGTGCTGACTACAGGAGGTGGAGGTGTGGTGGTGGGGTGCTGACTACAGGAGGTAGAGGGGTGGGGGTGAGGTGCTGACTACAGGAGGTGGAGGTGTGGTGGTGGGGTGCTGACTACAGGAGGTAGAGGTGTGGGGGTGGGGTGCTGACTACAGGAGGTAGAGGTGTGGGGGTGGGGTGCTGACTACAGGAGGTATAGGTGTGGGGGTGGGGTGCTGACTACAGGAGGTAAAGGTGTGGGGGTGGGGTGCTGACTACAGGAGATAAAGGTGTGGGGGTGGGGTGCTGACTACAGGAGGTAAAGGTTTGGCGGTGGGGTGCTGACTACAGGAGGTGGAGGTGTGGTGGTGGGGTGCTGACTACAGGAGGTAAAGGTGTGGGGGTGGGGTGCTGACTACAGGAGGTAAAGGTGTGGGGGTGGGGTGCTGACTACAGGAGGTAAAGGTGTGGGGGTGGGGTGCTGACTACAGGAGGTGGAGGTGGGGTGCTGACTACAGGAGGTAGAGGTGTGGGGGTGGGGTGTTGACTACAGGAGGTGGAGGTGTGGTGGTGGGGTGCTGACTACAGGAGGTTAAGGTGGGGTGCTGACTACAGGAGGTAAAGGTGTGGGGGTGGGGTGCTGACTACAGGAGGTAAAGTTGGGGTGCTGACTACAGGAGGTGGAGGTGGGGTGCTGACTACAGGAGGTAAAGGTGGGGTGGTGACTACAGGAGGTTAAGGGGTGGGCTGCTGGCTACAGCTGACTACAGGAGGTAGAGACGTCTTAATATAATGGCGTACTGAGTTGAACTGACAACCCTCTATATTTCTCAACTGTTTAACGCTGCATACCGATGCACTGTTAGCACATCCAGCAGATAGTGGAGTGGTCCAAAGATTGAGTCAGAGAGAGTCAGAGAGAGAGAGAAGGAAAGACAGAGAGGAAGAGTGTTGAAATGGGCTGGAGGTTCGTGGTACAGACGACTGGCTCCTGCTGAACTACCAGCAGCTCTTATAGTGTTGCCTATAGCAGCTCAAACATACAAACCCTTTTATAGCAGCTCAAACATACAAACCCTTTTATAGCAGCTCTAACATACAAACCCTTTTATAGCAGCTCTAACATACAAACCCTTTTATAGCAGCTCTAACATACAAACCCTTTTATAGCAGCTCTAACATAGAAACCCTTTTATAGCAGCTCTAACATACAAACCCTTTTATAGCAGCTCTAACATATAAACTCTGGTACGGTAATATCCTGTAGCAGCATAAACCCTTTTACGGTAATATCCTGTAGCAGCTCAAACGGTAATATCCTGTAGCAGCTGTAACATATAAACTCTGGTACGGTAATATCCTGTAGCAGCTCTAACTCTGGTACGGTAATATCCTGTAGCAGCTGTAACATATAAACCCTGTTACGGTAATATCCTGTAGCAGCTCTAACATATAAACTCTGTTACGGTAATATCCTGTAGCAGCATAAACCCTGTTACGGTAATATCCTGTAGCAGCTCTAACATATAAACCCTGTTACGGTAATATCCTGTAGCAGCTCTAACATATAAACTCTAGTACGGTAATATCCTGTAGCAGCTCTAACTCTGGTACGGTAATATCCTGTAGCAGCTCTAACATATAAACTCTGGTACGGTAATATCCTGTAGCAGCTCTAACTCTGGTACGGTAATATCCTGTAGCAGCTCTAACATATAAACCCTTTTACGGTAATATCCTGTAGCAGCTGTAACATATAAACTCTGGTACGGTAATATCCTGTAGCAGCTGTAACATATAAACTCTGGTACGGTAATATCCTGTAGCAGCTCTAACTCTGTTACGGTAATATCCTGTAGCAGCTCTAACATATAAACTCTGTTACGGTAATATCCTCTAGCAGCTGTAACATATAAACTCTGGTACGGTAATATCCTGTAGCAGCTCTAACATATAAACCCTGGTACGGTAATATCCTGTAGCAGCTGTAACATATAAACCCTGTTACGGTAATATCCTGTAGCAGCTCTAACATATAAACTCTGTTACAGTAATATCCTGTAGCAGCTGTAACATATAAACTCTGTTACGGTAATATCCTGTAGCAGCTGTAACATATAAACTCTGGTACGGTAATATCCTGTAGCAGCTCTAACATATAAACTCTGGTACGGTAATATCCTGTAGCAGCTCTAACATATAAACTCTGGTACGGTAATATCCTGTAGCAGCTACGGTAATATCCTGTAGCAGCTCTAACATATAATCTCTGTTACGGTAATATCCTGTAGCAGCTGTAACATATAAACTCTGTTACGGTAATATCCTGTAGCAGCTGTAACATATAAACTCTGGTACGGTAATATCCTGTAGCAGCTCTAACATATAAACTCTCTTACGGTAATATCCTGTAGCAGCATAAACTCTGTTACGGTAATATCCTGTAACAGCTGTAACATATAAACGCTAGTACGGTAATATCCTGTAGCAGCTGTAACATATAAACTCTCTTACGGTAATATCCTGTAGCAGCTCTAACATATAAACTCTCTTACGGTAATGTCCTGTAGCAGCATAAACCCTGTTACGGTAATATCCTGTAGCAGCTCTAACATATAAACTCTGGTACGGTAATATCCTGTAGCAGCTCTAACATATAAACTCTGGTACGGTAATATCCTGTAGCAGCTCTAACATATAAACTCTGGTACGGTAATATCCTGTAGCAGCTCTAACATATAAACTCTGGTACGGTAATATCCTGTAGCAGCTCTAACATATAAACTCTCTTACGGTAATATCCTGTAGCAGCATAAACCCTGTTACGGTAATATCCTGTAGCAGCTCTAACATATAAACTCTGGTACGGTAATATCCTGTAGCAGCTCTAACATATAAACTCTGGTACGGTAATATCCTGTAGCAGCTGTAACATATAAACTCTAGTACGGTAATATCCTGTAGCAGCTTTAACATATAAACTCTGGTACGGTAATATCCTGTAGCAGCTCTAACTCTGGTACGGTAATATGCTGTAGCAGCATAAACCCTGTTACGGTAATATCCTGTTGCAGCTCTAACATATAAACTCTGGTACGGACAGTAAAACTAGAGTGCAGAACCTTTAAATAATATGTAAAAGCAGTTATTTTACAGTAAGCCAACTAGGCAGAGAGATGAGTGCGCATTTTATGTTTGAGGCGTCGTGACGTCACTCGACAGAACAGAAGCACCTCGACCAGAGCTCAAGAACAGCAGGTAGCTGGGGTTACCAGGCAACTGCTTTTTCCTGTGAACGCCAGGATTGTCTGTTTATTATGGGGTGTTGTTCAGCTGTGAGGATGAGTAGGCTGTGACACGGTGTTAGTGTACTAATAACGTGTGATAAATATGTCCCGGGGTTTACGTCAAATGAACACGATATCTCTGGGTTATTAATGATACGAAATCTGTGAGTGTTAGAATCTATGCGGGCAAGAAATATGTCTACACTAGGTAAGTACTAGGTTACATAGCTATGTTATGTACATATTTATAGTAAATGTATCATGCTGACTAGATTGACATGTGGCACCATGGAAACTCTAGTTGTTATCAGGCCTGTGTGCATCCATTGGTGTACGCAGTCAGTCAGCCAACCAGCTAGTCAGCCAACCAGCTAGTCAGTCAGCCAGCTAGTCGGTCAGCCAGCTAGTAAGCCAACCAGCTAGTCAGCCAGCCAGCTAGTCAGTCAGTCAGCCAGCCAATCAGCTAGCCAGTCAGCCAGCCAGTCAGTCAGCCTGCCAGTCAGTCAGCCAGCCAGCTAGTCAGTCAGCCAGCCAGTCAGTCAGCCTGCCAGTCAGTCAGCCAGCCAGCTAGTCAGTCAGCCAGCCAGTCAGCCAGCCAATCAGCTAGTCAGTCAGCCAGCCAGCCAGTCAGCCTGCCAGTCAGCCAGCCAGCTAGTCAGTCAGCCAGCCAGCCAGCCAGCCAATCAGCTAGCCAGTCAGCCAGCCAGTCAGTCAGCCTGCCAGTCAGTCAGTCAGCCAGCCAGCTAGTCAGTCAGCCAGCCAGCCAGCCAGCCAGCCAATCAGCTAGTCAGTCAGCCAGCCAGCCAGTCAGTCAGTCAGCCAACCAGCTAGTCAGCCAACCAGCTAGTCAGCCAACCAGCTAGTCAGCCAGTCAGCTAGCCAGTCAGCTAGCCAGTCAGCCAGCCAGCCAGTTAGCCAGCCAGCTAGTCAGTCAGCCAGCCAGCCAGTCAGCCAGCCAGCCAGCCAGCCAGCCAGCCAGCCAGCCAATCAGCTAGTCAGTCAGCCAGCTTTGCCAGTCAGTCAGTCAGTCAGCCAACCAGCTTGTCAGTCTGCCAACCAGCTAGTCAGCCAGCCAGCCAGTCAGCCAACCAGCTAGTCAGCCAGTCAGCTAGTCAGCCAACCAGCTAGTCAGCCGGTCAGCCAACCAGCTTGTCAGCCAGTCAGCTAGTCAGCCAGCCAGCCAGCCAGTCAGCCAGCCAGCCAGCCAGTCAGTCAGTCAGCCAGCCAGCCAGTCAGCCAGCCACTCAGCCAGCCACTCAGCCAGTCAGCCAGCCAGTCAGTCCTTTACTACACTGGGCTGCTCTCTGCTCTCCATATTGATCACGGCCTGTCTTTGGTGAACCTCAGGGATAGCGTCTGGATCAAAGCTGCCATTGACTGCCAATGCGCTGATTATCATGCGTGAGATGTGGATACTAGTAGTAGACTCCTCTGTGCTGATTAATGAGGAAGAGGGGATGTGTGAGAGCAAAGGAGAGCCAGAGAGGAAAGAAAAAGAGAGAGGGAGAGATCGGGATTGAGGGAAGAAAAAAGACAAGAGAGCAGGAGAGAGTGAGGGGAGAGAGAAGAAAAGAGAGAGAGAAGAAAGCACGAGAGGGGGAGAAAAAGACTGTGTAGGAAAAGAGAAAGCACGAGAACATTAATGAAAGTGGGAGAGATGGAGGGATAGAGAGAAATGGAGAGGAGATGGATGGAGAGGAGAGAGAGGACAGAAAGCAAAGTTGAGAGAGAGAGAGAGAGAGAGAGAGAGAGAGAGAGAGAGAGAGAGGTGCCATTGCTTCTGACACCATGTTTAATTAGATTTTAACAGGGACAATACAGGGTTTGTTCTCTCTCTGAGGACGGTTGTGTGCCCTCCTCCCCTCTCCTTCTCCCCATACTTCACCTCTCCTTCTATCTCTCCCCCTCCACCTCTCCCTCTCCCCATACTTCACCTCTCCTTCTATCTCTCCCCCTCCACCTCTCCCTCTCCCCCTCCACTTATCCTTCTATCTCTCCCCCTCCACCTCTCCCTCTCCCCCTCCACCTCTCCTTCTATCTCTCCCCCACCTCTCCCCACACCTCCCCCTCTCCTTCTATCTCTCCCCCACCTCTCCCTCTCCCCATACCTTCCCCTCTACTTCTATC
Organism: Salmo salar; assembly: GCF_965601325.2. Classification (NCBI taxonomy): domain Eukaryota; kingdom Metazoa; phylum Chordata; class Actinopteri; order Salmoniformes; family Salmonidae; genus Salmo; species Salmo salar. The sequence continues at coordinate 60,686,752 of NC_138312.1, read as the reverse complement.
TCTCCCCCTCCACCTCTCCCTCTCCCCCTCCACCTCTCCTTCTATCTCTCCCCCACCTCTCCCTCTCCCCATACCTTCCCCTCTCCTTCTATCTCTCCCCCACCTCTCCCTCTCCCCATACCTTCCCCTCTCCTTCTATCTCTCCCTCACCTCTCCCTCTCCCCATACTTTCCACCTCTCCTTCTGTCTCTCCCTCACCTCTCCCTCTCCCCATACCTTCCCCTCTCCTTCTGTCTCTCCCCCTCCACCTTCCCCTCTCCTTCTGTCTCTCCCCCACCTCTCCCTCTCCCCAAACCTTCCCCTCTCCTTCTGTCTCTCCCCCTCCACCTCTCCCTCTCCCCATACCTTCCCCTCTCCTTCTGTCTCTCCCCCGCCACCTTTCCCTCTCCTTCTATCTCTCCCCCACCTCTCCCTCTCCCCATACCTTCCCCTCTCCTTCTGTCTCTCCCCCTCCACCTCTCCCTCTCCTTCTGTCTCTCCCCCACCTCTCCCTCTCCCCATACCTTCCACCTATCCTTCTGTCTCTCCCCCTCCACCTTCCCCTCTCCTTCTATCTCTCCCCCACCTCTCCCTCTCCCCATACCTTCCCCTCTCCTTCTATCTCTCCCCCACCTCTCCCTCTCCTTCTATCTCTCCCCCTCCACCTCTCCCTCTCCCCATACCTTCCCCTCTCCTTCTCTCTCCCCCTCCACCTCTCCTTCTGTCTCTCCCCCACCTCTCCCTCTCCCCATACCCTCCCCTCTCCTTCTATCTCTCCCCCTCCACCTCTCCCTCTCCCCATACCTTCCCCTCTCCTTCTATCTCTCCCCCTCTCCCTCTCCTTCTATCTCCCCCCCTTCATTCTGATGAGTTCTGATGAGATACTTCTGCTGTCAGAATAATCTGCTGCTTGGTATTTTACTGGAACGTCTTCCACAGCAAAGTGTTGTGTTGTCTGGAAAACAAAGATGTATTTAGGGAAGACAGTCTGAGAGAGAGAGAGATTCCAGTCAGTGTCTCTGCTTAGTCGGACCATGAGGTTGCATCCTACCTTGCGTCCCAACATCACCGAACACTGAAACACTGAAACACTGGCCCTCCATCCATCCAGACTCCAAATGAGGAATCAGGCAACACATCAACAAGTCATTTGTGTGTCCATCCGTGTGTTCGCCTCCGTGTGTCTCTCCGTGTGTGTGTCTCTGTGTCTGTCTGTCCGTGTGTGTCTCTCTGTGTGTGTCTGTCCGTGTGTGTGTCTCTGTGTGTGTCTCTCTGTGTGTGTCTGTCCGTGTGTGTCTCTCTGTGTGTGTCTCTCTGTGTGTGTCTCTCTGTGTGTGTCTCTCTGTGTGTGTCTCTCTGTGTGTGTCTCTGTGTGTGTCTCTCTGTGTGTGTCTGTCCGTGTGTGTCTCTCTGTGTGTGTCTCTCTGTGTGTGTCTGTCCGTGTGTGTCTCTCTGTGTGTGTCTCTCTGTGTGTGTCTCTCTGTGTGTGTCTCTCTGTGTGTGTCTCTCTGTGTGTGTCTCTCTGTGTGTGTCTCTCTGTGTGTGTCTCTCTGTGTGTGTCTCTGTGTGTGTGTCTGTCCGTGTGTGTCTGTCCGTCTCTGTCTGTCCGTGTCTGTCTGTGTCTGTCTGTCCGTGTGTCTGTCTGTGTCTGTCTGTCCGTGAGTGTCTCCGTGTGTTTGTGTGTATGAACTGAAAGGACATGAATGAACATCAGAGCCATAGAAAGAATGTTATTGGACGGAGGCTGAGGACTATCAGAACCATAGAAAGAATGTTATTGGACGGAGGCTGAGGACTATCAGAGCCATAGAAAGAATGTTATTGGACGGAGGCTGAGGACTATCAGAGCCATAGAAAGAATGTTATTGGACGGAGGCTGAGGACTATCAGAGCCATAGAAAGAATGTTATTGGACGGAGGCTGAGGACTATCAGAGCCATAGAAAGAATGTTATTGGACGGAGGTAGAGGACTGTGTTTGAGAGATCAGCTAGGTTTCCGTGGAGACGGGGTGCAGGGAGCTAAAACTGTGAGTTGTAGATTGTTTTTCCCACTAAATGAGATGAATGGGAGAGTATGGCTGAATGGTGATGTTATAGCCAGTTGGCACCCTATTCCCTATATAGTGCACTACTTTTGACCAGGGCCTATAGGGTAGTAGTACACTATAATAGAGAGTCGTTTGGGACGCAGGTTAGGATAAATCCATTGTGCATCTCTAGGTTCTGCTCTGTTCGTTCTCTTGGTTTGTACCCTCGCTGACACTGTCTCTGTCTAGCTTCATAATCCCTCCACCTTAATGTCTGTCTTTTTGGATATTTGAAGTTGTAAATATTGATGATAGGAGGTGTGGTGGTGCTTTCAGGGAAATTCTCTCTGAATCTCAAACCAAAAACCCCTCACCCCATTGTCCTAGGCACATCTCCCCCAGGGGACTTACGGAGATATGAGAGGATCGGGTATACGTAGGTATAAGCAAATATAGGGATAATTCCACTTGGCTTATCAGAGGGCAAAATGGGATACCCTAACATCTCTTCAAATCCTCTGAGATCAAGGGCTACATGCAGAGGCAGAATTTAGTTTGGAATATAAATGAGTGTAAATGAAGCCCAGAGGCAGAATTTAGTTTGGAATATAAATGAGTGTAAATGAAGCCCAGAGGCAGAATTTAGTTTGGAATATAAATGAGTGTAAATGAAGCCCAGAGGCAGAATTTAGTTTGGAATATAAATGAGTGTAAATGAAGCCCAGAGGCAGAATTTAGTTTGGAATATAAATGAGTGTAAATGAAGCCCAGAGGCAGAATTTAGTTTGGAATATAAATGAGTGTAAATGAAGCCCAGAGGCAGAATTTAGTTTGGAATATAAATGAGTGTAAATGAAGCCCAGAGGCAGAATTTAGTTTGGAATATAAATGAGTGTAAATGAAGCCCAGGGGCAGTTTTAACGTCTAACCTACTTGGAGGATGTTGATCTATGATTTATGTGTTCTGTTCTCTCCCTGGCATGGAGAGGATCGAAAGCCTCTGGTATCTACACTAGAGGTTTGTCGAACTGCAGTCATTTAGAACATCATTTCATTTCCTATGACTGTAACAATCAGATGCATGAACTGGTATAGTACTGTGGAGGTTCAAGGTTTAAGGGTCTAGGGTTCATGCATGTACCGTAAAAAAAAAGTTGCTTAAAACTACATAAAAAATGTTTTCAAAAATAAGCATTGATCTGAATACAAAACAGGGATTCTGATCCTGTTGTCTGTCTTCCTTCAGTATAATATTGACACCTTGCCGCAGTCCTTTGTGTGATGGTGTGTGTGATGCTGTGTGTGATGCTGTGTGTGATGCTGTGTGTGATGGTGTGTGTGATGCTGTGTGTGATGCTGTGTGTGATGCTGTGTGTGATGGTGTGTGTGATGCTGTGTGTGATGGTGTGTGTGATGCTGTGTGTGATGGTGTGTGTGTGATGCTGTGTGTGATGCTGTGTGTGATGGTGTGTGTGATGCTGTGTGTGATGCTGTGTGTGATGCTGTGTGTGATGCTGTGTGTGATGCTGTGTGTGATGGTGTGTGTGATGCTGTGTGTGATGGTGTGTGTGATGCTGTGTGTGATGCTGTGTGTGATGGTGTGTGTGATGCTGTGTGTGATGCTGTGTGTGATGGTGTGTGTGATGCTGTGTGTGATGGTGTGTGTGATGCTGTGTGTGATGGTGTGTGTGATGCTGTGTGTGTGATGCTGTGTGTGATGCTGTGTGTGATGCTGTGTGTGATGGTGTGTGTGATGGTGTGTGTGATGGTGTGTGTGATGCTGTGTGTGATGGTGTGTGTGATGCTGTGTGTGATGCTGTGTGTGATGCTGTGTGTGTGATGCTGTGTGTGATGCTGTGTGTGTGATGCTGTGTGTAATGCTGTGTGTGATGCTGTGTGTGATGGTGTGTGTGATGCTGTGCGTGATGCTGTGTGTGATGGTGTGTGTGATGCTGTGTGTGATGCTGTGTGTGATGCTGTGTGTGATGCTGTGTGCGTGTCTTGTGTCCCTCAGGTGTGGGTGGATGCTGGGACACAGATCTTCTTCTCCTATGCCATCTGTCTGGGGTGCCTGACGGCCCTGGGGAGCTACAACAGCTACGACAACAACTGTTACCGGTAAGACTGACACAGACAATACTACCGGTAAGACTGACACAGACAATACTACCGGTAAGACTGACACACAGACAATACTACCGGTAAGACTGACACACAGACAATACTACCGGTAAGACTGACACACAGACAATACTACCGGTTAGACTGACACACAGACAATACTACCGGTTAGACTGACACACAGACAATACTACCGGTAAGACCGACACAGACAATACTACCGGTAAGACTGACACACAGTCAATACTACCGGTAAGACTGACACACAGACAATACTACCGGTAAGACAGACAATACTACCGGTTAGACTGACACACAGTCAATACTACCGGTAAGACTGACACACAGACAATACTACCGGTTAGACTGACAATACTACCGGTTAGACTGACAATACTACCGGTTAGAGTGACACACAGTCAATACTACCGCTAAGACTGACACACAGACAATACTACCGGTAAGACCGACAATACTACCGGTTAGACTGACACACAGTCAATACTACCGGTAAGACTGACACACAGACAATACTACCGGTTAGACTGACAATACTACCGGTTAGACTGACACACAGACAATACTACCGGTAAGACTGACAATACTACCGGTTAGACTGACACACAGACAATACTACCGGTAAGACTGACAATACTACCGGTTAGACTGACAATACTACCGGTAAGACTGACAATACTACCGGTTAGACTGACACACAGACAATACTACCGGTTAGACTGACATACAGACAATACTACCGGTAAGACAGACAATACTACCGGTTAGACTGACACACAGTCAATACTACCGGTAAGACTGACACACAGACAATACTACCGGTAAGACTGACACACAGACAATACTACCGGTTAGACTGACACACAGACAATACTACTGGTTAGACTGACACACAGACAATACTACCGGTAAGACTGACAATACTACCGGTAAGACTGACACACAGACAATACTACCGGTAAGACTGACACAGACAATACTACCGGTAAGACTGACACTGACAATACTACCGGTTAGACTGACACACAGACAATACTACTGGTAAGACTGACAATACTACCGGTTAGACTGACACACAGACAATACTACCGGTTAGACTGACAATACTACCGGTAAGACTGACACACAGACAATACTACCGGTAAGACTGACACACAGACAATACTACCGGTAAGACTGACACACAGACAATACTACCGGTAAGACTGACACACAGACAATACTACCGGTTAGACTGACACACAGACAATACTACCGGTAAGACTGACACACAGACAATACTACCGGTTAGACTGACACACAGACAATACTACCGGTAAGACTGACACACAGACAATACTACCGGTTAGACTGACACACAGACAATACTACCGGTTAGACTGACACACAGACAATACTACCGGTTAGACTGACACACAGACAATACTACCGGTTAGACTGACACACAGACAATACTAGCGGTTAGACTGACACACAGACAATACTACCGGTTAGACTGACAATACTACCGGTTAGACTGACACACAGACAATACTAGCTGTTAGACTGACAATACTACTGGTAAGACAGACAATACTACCGGTTAGACTGACACACAGTCAATACTACTGGTAAGACAGACAATACTACCGGTTAGACTGACAATACTACCGGTTAGACTGACACACAGACAATACTACCGGTAAGACTGACAATACTACCGGTTAGACTGACACACAGACAATACTACCGGTAAGACTGACACACAGACAATACTACCGGTTAGACTGACAATACTACCGGTTAGACTGACAATACTACCGGTTAGACTGACACACAGTCAATACTACCGCGAAGACTGACACACAGACAATACTACCGGTTCGACTGACAATACTACCGGTTAGACTGACACACAGACAATACTACCGGTAAGACTGACAATACTACCGGTAAGACTGACAATACTACCGGTTAGACTGACAATACTACCAGTAAGACTGACAATACTACCGGTTAGACTGACACACAGACAATACTACCGGTAAGACTGACATACAGACAATACTACCGGTAAGACTGACACACAGACAATACTACCGGTTAGACTGACACACAGACAATACTACCGGTTAGACTGACACACAGTCAATACTACCGGTAAGACTGACACACAGACAATACTACCGGTAAGACTGACACACAGACAATACTACCGGTTAGACTGACACACAGACAATACTACCGGTTAGACTGACACACAGACAATACTACCGGTTAGACTGACACACAGACAATACTACCGGTTAGACTGACAATACTGCCGGTAAGACTGACAATACTGCCGGTTAGACTGACACACAGTCAATACTACCGGTAAGACTGACACACAGTCAATACTACCGGTAAGACAGACAATACTACCGGTTAGACTGACACACAGACAATACTACCGGTTAGACTGACAATACTACCGGTTAGACTGACACACAGACAATACTACCGGTAAGACTGACAATACTACCGGTTAGACTGACACACAGACAATACTACCGGTAAGACTGACACACAGACAATACTACCGGTTAGACTGACAATACTACCGGTTAGACTGACACACAGTCAATACTACCGCTAAGACTGACACACAGACAATACTACCGGTTCGACTGACAATACTACCGGTTAGACTGACACACAGACAATACTACCGGTAAGACTGACAATACTACCGGTAAGACTGACAATACTACCGGTTAGACTGACAATACTACCGGTAAGACTGACAATACTACCGGTTAGACTGACACACAGACAATACTACCGGTAAGACTGACATACAGACAATACTACCGGTAAGACTGACACACAGACAATACTACCGGTAAGACTGACACACAGACAATACTACCGGTAAGACTGACACAGTCAATACTACCGGTAAGACTGACACAGACAATACTACCGGTAAGACTGACACACAGACAATACTACCGGTAAGACTGACACACAGACAATACTACCGGTTAGACTGACACACAGACAATACTACTGGTTAGACTGACACACAGACAATACTACCGGTAAGACTGACAATACTGCCGGAGCGCCGCCGGTAAGACTGACACACAGACAATACTACCGGTAAGACTGACACAGACAATACTACCGGTAAGACTGATACACAGACAAAACTACCGGTTAGACTGACAATACTACCGGTAAGACTGACACAGACAATACTAACGGTTAGACTGACACACAGACAAAACTACCGGTTAGACTGACAATACTACCGGTAAGACTGACACACAGACAATACTACCGGTAAGACTGACACACAGACAATACTACCGGTAAGACTGACACACAGACAATACTACCGGTAAGACTGACACACAGACAATACTACCGGTAAGACTGACACACAGACAATACTACCGGTTAGACTGACACACAGACAATACTACCGGTAAGACTGACACACAGACAATACTACCGGTAAGACAGACAATACTACCGGTTAGACTGACACACAGTCAATACTACCGGTAAGACTGACACACAGACAATACTACCGGTTAGACTGACAATACTACCGGTTAGTCTGACAATACTACCGGTTAGACTGACACACAGACAATACTACCGGTAAGACTGACACACAGACAATACTACCGGTTAGACTGACACACAGACAATACTACTGGTTAGACTGACACACTGACAATACTACCGGTTAGACTGACACACAGACAATACTAGCTGTTAGACTGACAATACTACCGGTAAGACAGACAATACTACCGGTTAGACTGACACACAGTCAATACTACCGGTAAGACAGACAATACTACCGGTTAGACTGACACACAGACAATACTACCAGTTAGACTGACAATACTACCGGTTAGACTGACACACAGACAATACTACCGGTAAGACTGACAATACTACCGGTTAGACTGACACACAGACAATACTACCGGTAAGACTGACACACAGACAATACTACCGGTAAGACCGACAATACTACCGGTTAGACTGACACACAGTCAATACTACCGGTAAGACTGACACACAGACAATACTACCGGTTAGACTGACAATACTACCGGTTAGACTGACACACAGACAATACTACCGGTAAGACTGACAATACTACCGGTTAGACTGACACACAGACAATACTACCGGTAAGACTGACAATACTACCGGTTAGACTGACAATACTACCGGTAAGACTGACAATACTACCGGTTAGACTGACACACAGACAATACTACCGGTTAGACTGACATACAGACAATACTACCGGTAAGACTGACACACAGACAATACTACCGGTAAGACTGACACACAGACAATACTACCGGTTAGACTGACACACAGACAATACTACTGGTTAGACTGACACACAGACAATACTACCGGTAAGACTGACAATACTACCGGTAAGACTGACACACAGACAATACTACCGGTAAGACTGACACAGACAATACTACTGGTAAGACTGACACTGACAATACTACCGGTTAGACTGACACACAGACAATACTACTGGTAAGACTGACAATACTACCGGTTAGACTGACACACAGACAATACTACCGGTTAGACTGACAATACTACCGGTAAGACTGACACACAGACAATACTACCGGTTAGACTGACACACAGACAATACTACCGGTAAGACTGACACACAGACAATACTACCGGTTAGACTGACACACAGACAATACTACCGGTTAGACTGCACACGACTACTACCGGTAAGACTGACACACAGACAATACTACCGGTAAGACTGACACACAGACAATACTACCGGTAAGACTGACACACAGACAATACTACCGGTAAGACTGACACACAGACAATACTACCGGTTAGACTGACACACAGACAATACTACCGGTAAGACTGACACACAGACAATACTACCGGTAAGACTGACACACAGACAATACTACCGGTTAGACTGACACACAGACAATACTACCGGTTAGACTGACACACAGACAATACTACCGGTTAGACTGACACACAGACAATACTACCGGTAAGACTGACACACAGACAATACTACCGGTAAGACTGACACACAGACAATACTACCGGTTAGACTGACACACAGACAATACTACCGGTTAGACTGACAATACTACCGGTTAGACTGACACACAGACAATACTAGCTGTTAGACTGACAATACTACCGGTAAGACAGACAATACTACCGGTTAGACTGACACACAATCAATACTACTGGTAAGACAGACAATACTACCGCTAAGACTGACACACAGACAATACTACCGGTTCGACTGACAATACTACCGGTTAGACTGACACACAGACAATACTACCGGTAAGACTGACAATACTACCGGTAAGACTGACAATACTACCGGTTAGACTGACAATACTACCGGTAAGACTGACAATACTACCGGTTAGACTGACACACAGACAATACTACCGGTAAGACTGACACACAGACAATACTACCGGTAAGACTGACACACAGACAATACTACCGGTTAGACTGACACACAGACAATACTACTGGTTAGACTGACACACAGACAATACTACCGGTAAGACTGACAATACTGCCGGTAAGACTGACAATACTGCCGGTAAGACTGACACACAGACAATACTACCGGTAAGACTGACACAGACAATACTACCGGTAAGACTGATACACAGACAAAACTACCGGTTAGACTGACAATACTACCGTTAAGACTGACACAGACAATACTAACGGTTAGACTGACACACAGACAAAACTACCGGTTAGACTGACAATACTACCGGTAAGACTGACACACTGACAATACTACCGGTTAGACTGACACACAGACAATACTACTGGTAAGACTGACAATACTACCGGTTAGACTGACACACAGACAATACTACCGGTAAGACTGACAATACTACCGGTAAGACTGACACACAGACAATACTACCGGTAAGACTGACACACAGACAATACTACCGGTAAGACTGACACACAGACAATACTACCGGTAAGACTGACACACAGACAATACTACCGATAAGACTGACACACAGACAATACTACCGGTTAGACTGACACACAGACAATACTACCGGTTAGACTGACACACAGATAATACTACCGGTAAGACTGACACACAGACAATACTACCGGTAAGACAGACAATACTATCGGTTAGACTGACACACAGTCAATACTACCGGTAAGACTGACACACAGACAATACTACCGGTTAGACTGACAATACTACCGGTTAGTCTGACAATACTACCGGTTAGACTGACACACAGACAATACTACCGGTAAGACTAACAATACTACCGGTTAGACTGACACACAGACAATACTACCGGTAAGACTGACAATACTACCGGTTAGACTGACACACAGACAATACTACCGGTTAGACTGACAATACTACCGGTTAGACTGACAATACTACCGGCAAGACTGACAATACTACCGGTTAGACTGACACACAGACAATACTACCGGTAAGACTGACATACAGACAATACTACCGGTAAGACTGACACACAGACAATACTACCGGTAAGACTGACACACAGACAATACTACCGATTAGACTGACACACAGACAATACTACTGGTTAGACTGACACACTGACAATACTACCGGTTAGACTGACACACAGACAATACTGCCGGTAAGACTGACACACAGACAATACTACCGGTTAGACTGACACACAGACAATACTACCGGTAAGACTGACACACAGACAATACTACCGGTTAGACTGACACATAGACAATACTACTGGTTAGACTGACACACAGACAATACTACCGGTAAGACTGACAATACTACCGGTAAGACTGACACACAGACAATACTACCGGTAAGACTGACACAGACAATACTACCGGTAAGACTGACACAGACAATACTACCGGTTAGACTGACACACAGACAAAACTACCGGTTAGACTGACAATACTACCGGTAAGACTGACACGCTGACAATACTACCGGTTAGACTGACACACAGACAATACTACTGGTAAGACTGACAATACTACCGGTTAGACTGACACACAGACAATACTACCGGTAAGACTGACACAGACAATACTACCGGTAAGACTGACACACAGACAATACTACCGGTAAGACTGACACACAGACAATACTACCGGTTAGACTGACACACAGACAATACTACCGGTAAGACTGACACACAGACAATACTACCAGTTAGACTGACACACAGACAATACTACCGGTTAGACTGACACAGACAATACTACCGGTAAGACTGACACAGACAATACTACTGGTTAGACTGACACACTGACAATACTACCGGTTAGACTGACACACAGACAATACTACCGGTAAGACTGACACACAGACAATACTACCGGTAAGACTGACACACAGACAATACTACCGGCAAGACTGACAATACTACCGGTTAGACTGACACACAGACAATACTACCGGTAAGACTGACATACAGACAATACTACCGGTAAGACTGACACACAGACAATACTACCGGTAAGACTGACACACAGACAATACTACCGATTAGACTGACACACAGACAATACTACTGGTTAGACTGACACACTGACAATACTACCGGTTAGACTGACACACAGACAATACTGCCGGTAAGACTGACACACAGACAATACTACCGGTTAGACTGACACACAGACAATACTACCGGTTAGACTGACACACAGACAATACTACCGGTTAGACTGACACACAGACAATACTACCGGTAAGACTGACACACAGACAGTACTACCGGTTAGACTGACACACAGACAATACTACCGGTTAGACTGACACACAGACAATACTACCGGTAAGACTGACACACAGACAATACTACCGGTAAGACTGACACACAGACAATACTACCTTTCAGACTGACACACAGACAATACTACCGGTTAGACTGACACACAGACAATACTACCGGTAAGACTGACACACAGACAATACTACCGGTAAGACTGACACACAGACAATACTACCGGTAAGACTGACAATACTACCGGTTAGACTGACACACAGACAATACTACCGGTTAGACTGACACACAGACAATACTACCGGTTAGACTGACAATACTACCGGTTAGACTGACACACAGACAATACTACCGGTAAGACTGACACACAGACAATACTACCGGTAAGACTGATACACAGACAATACTACCGGTAAGACTGACCCAATTATGGGGTATTGTGTGTAGGCCAGTGACACAAAATCAAAATTTAATCAATTTGAAATTCAGGATATAATACAACGAAATTTGGAAAAGTCAAGGTGTGTGAATACTTTCTGAAGGCACTGTATGTTTATTCCTGGGACTGCATTAGTAAATGTGTGTTCCAGGGACTGTATTAGTAAATGAGTGTTCCAGGGACTGCATTAGTAAATGTGTGTTCCAGGGACTGCATTAGTAAATGTGTGTTCCAGGGACTGTATTAGTAAATGAGTGTTCCAGGGACTGCATTAGTAAATGTGTGTTCCAGGGACTGCATTAGTAAATGTGTGTTCCAGGGACTATTTCATGGTGTAGGTGTACTCTCTTAATTTGGCCAGTTTTGTCACAGCAAAATAATCCTTCAGCAACAGGATTTCAACCCATTCACACTGTTCTGCCAATGTAATGTTGCTTGATTGGTAATTAAACTATTAGCTGAACAAAGTTAGGGCTACATGAAAAAGGCAATACTGTAATTACAATGATGTGTTAGTGCAGGTTTTTAATGTATTTATGTAAATCCTGTGGTGCAAGAAAACAACAGAGTGATCAAATTAAGATTCTCTCTCGCTCTGTCTGTCTGTCTGTCTGTCTGTCTGTCTGTCTGTCTGTCTGTCTGTCTGTCTGTCTGTCTGTCTGTCTGTCTGTGTGTCTGTCTCTCTGACCTGTCTGTCTGTCTGTCTGTCTGTCTGTCTGTCTGTCTGTCTGTCTGTCTGTCTGTCTGTCTGTCTGTCTGTCTGTGTGTCTGTCTCTCTGACCTGTCTGTCTGTCTGTCTGTCTGTCTGTCTGTCTGTCTGTCTGTCTGTCTGTCTGTCTGTCTGACTGTCTGTCTGTCTCCCTGTCTGTCTGTCTGTCTGTCTGTCTGTCTGTCTGTCTGTCTGTCTGTCTGTCTGTCTGTCTGTCTGTCTGTCTGTCTGTCTGTCTGACTGTCTGTCTGTCTGTCTGTCTGTCTGTCTGTCTGTCTGTCTGTCTGACTGTCTGTCTGTCTGTCTGTCTGTCTCCCTGTCTGTCTGTCTGTCTGTCTGACTGTCTGTCTGTCTGTCTCCCTGTCTGTCTGTCTGTCTGTCTGTCTGTCTGTCTGTCTGTCTGTCTGTCTGTCTGTCTGTCTGTCTGTCTGACTGTCTGTCTGTCTGTCTGTCTGTCTGTCTGTCTGTCTGACTGTCTGTCTGTCTGTCTGTCTGTCTGTCTGTCTGTCTGACTGTCTGACTGTGTGTCTGTCTGTCTGTCTGTCTGTCTGTCTGTCTGTCTGTCTGTCTGACTGTGTGTCTGTGTGTCTGTCTGTCTGTCTGTCTGTCTGTCTGTCTGTCTGTCTGTCTGTCTGTCTGTCTGTCTGTCTGACTGTCTGTCTGTCTGTCTGTCTGTCTGTCTGTCTGTCTGTCTGTCTGTCTGACTGTGTGTCTGTCTGTCTGTGTGTCTGTCTGTCTGTCTGTCTGTGTGTCTGTGTGTCTGTCTGTCGGTCCGTTCCACAGGGACTGCATCATGCTGTGCTGTCTGAATAGTGGGACCAGCTTTGTGGCGGGCTTCGCCATCTTCTCTGTGCTTGGCTTCATGGCCTTAGAACAGGGTGTGCCCATCGAGGCCGTGGCAGAGTCTGGTAAAAACGATAATCTTGTTCTCTTTAGCACCAGCCAATGTCAAATAAAGGATAAAAGGCTGTTGCCGAAAAGCGTCCATTTTGGGAAATGAAAACTTCTTAAAGACTGTGTTTCCAATGAGTGCAGGTTTTCCATTTCTTTCCAACCTTGCACCCAGAGACCTTTGTTAAAGGACTGTCGAGCTGCATGCCAGTTTGCGGTTCTACTGACAAACCCAGCCTTCTGTATGACTGGAACTACAATGTGATGGAGGATGATGATGATGTAACTGCCTTCCTCTCAGAAGCTCTTAGTGTAGTAGAACCACCGCTGTGCTATGTCTTATTCAAGTCCAACATGAATGATTCAGCTGTGTGGAGCATGACAGAGACAGAGACAGAGACAGTGTTATGAAGTGGGGCAGATGGGAGGCGTTTGGCAGGAGATGGGAGGAGTTTGGCAGGAGATGGGAGGAGTTTGGCAGGAGATGGGAGGAGTTTGGCAGGAGATGGGAGGAGTTTGTCAGGAGATGGGAGGAGTTTGGCAGGAGATGGGAGGGGTTTGGCAGGAGATGGGCGGAGTTTGTCAGGAGATAGGAGGAGTTTGGCAGGAGATGGGAGGAGTTTGGCAGGAGATGGGAGGGAGATGGGAGGAGTTTGTCAGGAGATAGGAGGAGTTTGGCAGGAGATGGGAGGAGTTTGGCAGGAGATGGGAGGAGTTTGGCAGGAGATGGGAGGAGTTTGGCAGGAGATGGGAGGAGTTTGGCATGAGATGGGAGGGGTTTGGCAGAACTTTTGCAGGAGATGGGAGGAGATTGGAAGGAGATGGGAGGAGTTTGGCAGGAGATTGGGAGGAGTTTGGCAGGAGATTGGGAGGAGTTTGGCAGGAGATGGGAGGAGTTTGGCAGGACTTTGGCAGGAGATGGGAGGAGTTTGGCAGGAGATAGGAGGACTTTGACAGGAGATGGGAGGAGTTTGGCAGGAGATGGGAGGCAGTGAATGGACAGACCAGTTAGCTCACAGAGAACTCTACTGTTTGTCTGCTGATTTGTGATTATTTACTTGTAAATTACAAATTGCTGACATGTGTAATATGTTCGTCTGAATCTCTGCATGTCCTTGATCACATTGAGTGCCATGTAGACACAGCCAGCAGTATGTATCAAAGGCCTAACCTTTGTAGTCTAAACCCTGAAGCTGTGTGTTGTTGTTGCTAATGTTGTTATTGTTGTTGTTTACACCAGGTCCAGGCTTAGCCTTCATAGCCTACCCTAAAGCTGTGACCATGATGCCTCTGTCTCCTCTGTGGGCTTGTCTCTTCTTCATGATGCTCATCTTCCTGGGGCTGGACAGCCAGGTTAGGACACCAGAGGGGAGAGGGAGGGAGGGAGGGAGGGAGGGAGGGAGGGAGGGAGAGGGGGGAGGAGGGAGGGAGAGAGAGGGGGGAGAGAGAGGGGGGAGGGAGAGAGAGGGGGAGGGAAGGAAGGATGGAGGGAGGGAGGGAGGCAGAGAAGAAGGGAGCGAGAGAGAGGGAGGGAGGGAGGGAGAGAGAGAGAGAGAGGGGTTAGGGAGTCAGGGAGGGAGGGAGAGAGAGAGAGGGATGCAGGGAAGGAGGGAGAGAGAGAGAGGCAGGGGAGGAGGGAGAGAGAGGAAGGGAGGCAGGGAAGGAGAGAGAGAGAGGGAGGAAGGAAGGGAAGGAGGGAGAGAGAGAGAGAGGAAGGGAGGCAGGGAAGGGGAGAGAGAGAGAGAGAGAGAGGCAGGGAAGGAGGGAGAGAGAGAGGAAGGGAGGCAGGGAAGGAGAGAGAGAATGAGTTGTGTTGTGTTGTGTAGTTTGTGTGTGTAGAGAGCCTGGTGACAGCGGTAATAGACATGTACCCAGAGACCTTCAGGAGAGGCTACCGTCGAGAAATGCTCATCCTGGGCTTGTCTATATGCTCTTTCTTCGTGGGGCTCATCATGTTGACAGAGGTAAGTCCGTTGTACTTCCTGCTTGTACTTCCTGCTTCACTCCCATGGGTACACTCAATATGGCCACTGGTTCACACACCACAAAACATTGACTTGAATGTTCTTGTAGTTATATTTCTGCCTATTTCCAAATGAGCGTTTCATATAAGGAGCTATACCACCAATACACCAATACAAACCACCATTCAGAAATGGGTCAAAATGGTGTTGAATGCTGCTTAAAGCTCTTTCTGCTCAGTTCTTCTGTAAAGCCAGGCATGAATAAATCTCACGTGTAGCTGACCTATGAATTATGCCATCGTTCAAATGGGCTCACCTCTAAATGGCTGACCCACATTGATACCGGTTCAGATTATATAGCACAGAAGCCAGTAACTAAAAACGAGTGACCCGCTGAAACCATTCTCAGGTCCATTTGAAACCGTTTGAACCGTTTCTGATCATGTGTTGATGTCATCAGGGTGGAATCGATACAGACTAGACGTCATGTTGGGGAGATCTAAAATCGAAAATACTATGTAAATAATCCATTACCTTTGATTCTCTTCATCAGATGTCACTTCCAGGTATCACAGGTCCATAACGAATGTAGTTTTGTTCAAAAAAGCTCATCATTTATGTCCAAAAATCTCCGTCTCGTTAGCACATGATGTAAGCCAGCCGGACTTCTCGTCATGAACGAGGGAAAAAATATATTTCCGTTCGTTCAAACATGTCAAACGTTGTATAGCATAAATCATTAGGGCCTTTTTTAACCAGAACATGAATAATATTCAAGGTGGACGAATGCATAGTCTTTTATAACGTATTGGAACGAGGGTACCCAACATGAAGTAGCGCGCCAGGTGTCTAATGGGACATCACCGTTCCATGGCTCTTGTTCGGTCAGATCTCCCTCCAGAAGACTCAAAACACTTTGTAAAGGCTGGTGACATCTAGTGGAAGCAATAGGAAGTGCCAAAATATTCCTAAACCCCTGTGTTTTTCAATGGGATAGGTTTAAAGTCAATACAACACATCAGGTATCCACTTCCTGTCAGAAAATGTCTCAGGGTTTTGCCTGCCAAATGAGTTCTGTTATACTCACAGACACCATTCAAACAGTTTTGGAAACTTTAGAGTGTTTTCTATCCATATATAATAAGTATATGCATATTCTAGTTACTGGGTAGGATTAGTAACCAGATTAAATCGGGTACATTTTTTTTATCCAGACGTGCAAATGCTGCCCCCTAGACCCAACAGGTTAAATCCACTTCAATCAGTGTAGATGAAGGGGAGGAGACATGGTTAACTTCTCTAGGGTCGGTGGGACGAAATCGTCCCACCTACGTAACAGCCAGTGGAATCCTGTGGCGCGTTATTCAAATACCTTAGAAATGCTATTACTTCAATTTCTCAAACATATGACTATTTTACACCATTTTAAAGACAAGACTCTCGTTAATCTAACCACACTGTCCGATTTCAAAAAGGCTTTACAACGAAAGCAAAACATTAGATTTTGTCAGCAGAGTACCCAGCCAGAAATAATCAGACACCCATTTTTCAAGCTAGCATATAATGTCACATAAACCCAAACCACAGCTAAATGCAGCACTAACCTTTGATGATCTTCATCAGATGACACACCTAGGACATTATGTTATACAATACATGCATGTTTTGTTCAATCAAGTTCATATTTATATCAAAAAACAGCTTTTTACATTAGCATGTGACGTTCAGAACTAGCATACCCCCCGCAAACTTCCGGTGAATTTACTAAATTACTCACGATAAACGTTCACAAAAAACATAACAATTATTTTAAGAATTATAGATACAGAACTCCTCTATGCACTCGCTATGTCCGATTTTAAAATAGCTTTTCGGTGAAAGCACATTTTGCAATATTCTAATTAGATAGCCCGGCATCACAGGGCTAGCTATTTAGACACCCACCAAGTTTAGCCCTCACCAAAGTCAGATTTACTATAAGAAAAATGTTATTACCTTTGCTGTTCTTCGTCAGAATGCACTCCCAGGACTTCTACTTCAATAACAAATGTTGGTTTGGTTCAAAATAATCCATAGTTATGTTCAAATATCCTCTGTTTTGTTCGTGCGTTCAAGACACTATCCGAAAGGGTAAAGAAGGGTGACGCGCACGACGCATTTCGTGACAAAAAAATTCAAAATATTCCATTACCGTACTTCGAAGCATGTCAACCACTGTTTAAAATCAATTTTTATGCCTTTTTTCTCGTAAAAAAGCGATAATATTCCGACCGGGAATCTGTGTTTTAGTACAAAGAGAGAGAAAATAAAAACATGGGGTCGCCTCGTGCACGCGCCTCAGTCTCATAGTACTCTGACCGACCACTATCCAAACGCGCTAATGTTTTTCAGCCAGGGGCTGCCTCGACATCATTCAGCTTTTTCCCGTGTTCTGAGAGCCTATGGGAGCCGTAGGAAGTGTCACGTTACAGCAAAGATCCTAAGTTTTCAATAAAAAGAGTCAAGAAGCTCAAGGAATGGTCAGAGAGGGCACTTCCTGTACAGAATCTTCTCAGGTTTTTGCCTGCCATATGAGTTCTGTTATACTCACAGACACCAATCAAACAGTTTTAGAAACTTTAGGGTGTTTTCTATCCAAAGCCAATAATTATATGCATATTCTAGTTTCTGGGCAGTAGTAATAACCAGTTTAAATCGGGTACGTTTTTTATCCGGCCGTGTAAATACTGCCCCCTAGCCCTAACAGGTTAAAGAAGGATTTTTAAGCCTTGAGATAATTGAGACATGTATTGTGTGTGTGTTCCATTCAGAGGGTGAAGGGGCAAGACAATTATTTTTAAGTGCCTTTGAACGGGGTATGGTAGTAGGTGCCATGCACACCAGTTTTAGTGTTTCAAGAACTGCAATGCTGCTGGGTTTTTCATGCTCAACAGTTTCCCATGTGTATCAAGAATGGTCCACAATTTTTTTTATTTTATTTCACTAGGCAAGTCAGTTAAGAACAAATTATTATTTACAATGACAGCCTACCAGGGAAGAGTGCAGAACAACCTTTTTTTTTTTAATACTTTGTCAGTTTGGGGATTTGATGCAGCAACCTTTTGGTTACTGGCCCAAAGCTCTAACCACTAGGCTACCTGCCACCAGTAGGTACAGATATATCATCTTTGTTTCCAGTCAGATAACACCACCAGCACTCAGATATTTAGAGGGGTTGGGTTAAATGCGGAAAACACATTCCAGTTGAATGCATTCAGTTGTATAACTGACTAGGTATCCCCCCCCCCCACCC
>NC_138312.1:60400000-60662500 GCF_965601325.2 Salmo salar | reverse complement strand
TCCTGTCCTCCTCTCCCTCTCTCCCTGTACAGAGGATGACTTTTCTGACCACCCCCAGTCCAGATCTGGTGATGAGAGGTAAACTGGCTGGTATGAGCCCCTTCACCATCAGACCCAAGCCCAGTAAAGAGTCAAAGAAAGCTGCAAAGATCTCTACCATCACAGAGAAGGAGACCCATTTCTAACGCTTCTCAAAGTCCAACCACTGACCAAGCCTCTGTCTGTCTGTCTGTCCCCAACCACAACCACAATGAAGACAACAACAACAACAAACAAACAAACAAACAAACAAACAAACAGACAGAAGAGAATAAAGGACTGTTTTATTTTGTTTAAAAAAAAAGAGAAAGAAGTTATCACATAATTACTAGTCTTGCTTCTTTTTTTTTAGCACAAACTTTATTAACACGTCATCTACGTTAACATTATGACTAAAGAGATCATTTTTAACGATTAGAAGAATGTCAAGTTTATTGATTGAGATCGGCATGATATCTTGCAAAGTTATTCGTGTCACTGTACTCTTAGGATGCTATCAATGTGCTGTGTAACTGTAGGTCTTTATCTTTAGCCCCATGTTGACTCCAATGCCTCCCCACAGTTGTGTCAAGTTGTCTGGATGTCCTTTGGGTGGTGGATCATTCTTGATACACACAGGAAGCTGTTGATCATGAAAACTCCCAGCGGCACCTACTAAGACATCCCGTTCAAAGGCCTATTCACCCTCTGAGTAGAACACACACACACACACAATCCATGTCTCAATTATCTCAAGGCTTAAAAATCCTTCTTTAACCATGTCCCCTCCCCTTCATTTACACTGCTTAAAGTGGATTTAACAAGCGAGATCAATAAGGGATCATAGCTTTTCACCTGAATTCAGCTGGTCGGTCTATGTCATGGAAAGAGCAGGTGTTCTTAATGTTTTGTCCAGTCAGTGTACAGCAGTACTGCTGGGACCATGCTGAAGTGTATTGTGTGTTTAGAGAGAACCTCCTTCCCAGGGATGCTATAAACTTATAGAGAGAACCTCCTTCCCAGCGATGCTATAAACTTATAGAGAGAACCTCCTTCCCAGGGATGTTATACACTTATAGAGAGAACCTCCTTCCCAGGGATGCTATACACTTATAGAGAGAACCTCCTTCCCAGGGATGTTATAAACTTATAGAGAGAACCTCCTTCCCAGGGATGCTATAAACTTATAGAGAGAACCTCCTTCCCAGGGATGCTATAAACTTATAGAGAGAACCTCCTTCCCAGGGATGCTATACACTTATAGAGAGAACCTCCTTCCCAGCGATGCTATACACTTATAGAGAGAACCTCCTTCCCAGGGATGCTATACACTTATAGAGAGAACCTCCTTCCCAGGGATGTTATAAACTTATAGAGAGAACCTCCTTCCCAGGGATGTTATAAACTTATAGAGAGAACCTCCTTCCCAGGGATGTTATACACTTATAGAGAGAACCTCCTTCCCAGCGATGCTATACACTTATAGAGAGAACCTCCTTCCCAGAGGGATGCTATAAACTTATAGAGAGAACCTCCTTCCCAGCGATGCTATACACTTATAGAGAGAACCTCCTTCCCAGGGATGTTATACACTTATAGAGAGAACCTCCTTCCCAGGGATGTTATAAACTTATAGAGAGAACCTCCTTCCCAGGGATGCTATAAACTTATAGAGAGAACCTCCTTCCCAGGTTTGCAAAATTATATAAACTTTCCTCAAGTTCTTGGGTTTTCCAGAAACTCTGGTTGGAGGATTTGCTCCCAGCTACCCCCGTGATTCCGTTATTCTGTGAATTTTGTAACTCTACCCTTTCCTAGTCTTAAAGAGGCAGAATGGGCACTGTGCTCCGGCCCTGGTTGAAAGTTCCTTAGTCCCCATTGTCATCTCTGACTGACTCGCAGGCCGAGTTAGTTTCAGTGTCAGTGACAGCAATGACGTCTTCTTTCCCCTCGGTCATTTCACAGCGATTAGACTGAGTTTAATCCAAACTGACAGATGATACACGTCACATCATTTTTTTTCCGGTTCTGCTCTGCTCCGTTCGGCTCAGAGTCCAGATAGATAGAGAGACAGACAGAACCGTCTGTCTCCTCCCCCCTCCTCTTCCTCCTTCTCCCCCCTCCTCTTCCTCCTTCTCCCCCCTCCTCTTCCTCCTTCTCCCCCCTCCTCTTCCTCCTTCTCCCCCCTCCTCTTCCTCCTTCTCCTCCCTCATCTTCGTCCTCCTCGTTGATTGTGACACTAGCTGGTTGTGGCCTTAAGTAGGGGGCGGAATGAGCTGGTCTCATCCACAGTCGCCCCGCCCATCTTCCTTGTCCAATCAGCTCTTTGTGGCCACTAGCTGCTAATTGGTCCTGTCTACTGCGGTGTGACTAGTCCGCTTCCTGGAGAGCATGCAGTGCAGGCTTTTTCTCCAGCCCTGCGCTAAAACACCTGATTTTACCTAATCAGCTGCTGCTCATCAGGACCTTGATTGGCTGATTCACACTTCATTCTACCAATCATCAGAGTTGTGATTGGTTCAGATGAATCGTGTTTGTTAGGGGAAAAAACCTGGAGGAGTGTTGCTGAACCCACCAGGGTTCTCCAATGCTGTTCTTGGAGGAGCGTTTCTTGGTCCACCAGGGTTCTCCAATGCTGTTCTTGGAGGAGCGTTTCTTGGTCCACCAGGGTTCTCCAATGCTGTTCCTGCAGTAACGTTGCTGGGTCCACCAGGGTTCTCCAACGCTGTTCCTGGAGGACCGTTTCTTGGTCCACCAAGGTTCTCCAACGCTGTTCCTGGAGGGCTATCGTCCCCAGTTGTAACTAACCTGATTCAGTTTATCAGCTTATCAACCAGCTCATTATCAGAATAAGGTGTTATAGATTAGGGTTGGCATGGAAACCTACAAGACGGTAGCTCTCTGGCCTTGATATATACTGTGGACTGGACACAGGGGTGCTCTGTTATCTCTGGCCTCTACTCTCTCTATCACCACTCTGTTATCTCTGGTCTCTACTCTCTCTATCACCACTCTGTTATCTGTGGCCTCTACTCTCTCTATCACCACTCTGTTATCTCTGGTCTGTACTCTCTCTATCACCACTCTGTTATCTCTGGTCTTTACTCTCTCTATCACCACTCTGTTATCTCTGGTCTCTACTCTCACTATCACCACTCTGTTATCTCTGGTCTCTACTCTCTCTATCACCACCCTGTTATCTCTGGTCTCTACTCTCACTATCACCACTCTGTTATCTCTGGTCTGTACTCTCTCTATCACCACTCTGTTATCTCTGGCCTCTACTCACTCTATCACCACCCTGTTATCTCTGGTCTCTACTCTCACTATCACCACTCTGTTATCTCTGGTCTCTACTCTCTCTATCACCACTCTGTTATCTCTGGTCTCTACTCTCACTATCACCTCCCTGTTATCTGTGGTCTCTACTCTCTCTATCACCACTCTGTTATCTGTGGCCTCTACTCTCTCTATCACCACTCTGTTATCTCTGGTCTCTACTCTCTCTATCACCACTCTGTTATCTGTGGCCTCTACTCTCTCTATCACCACTCTGTTATCTCTGGTCTCTACTCTCTCTATCACCACTCTGTTATCTCTGGTCTCTACTCTCTCTATCACCACTCTGTTATCTCTGGTCTCTACTCTATCACCACCCTGTTATCTCTGGTCTCTACTCTCTCTATCACCACTCTGTTATCTCTGGTCTGTACTCTCTCTATCACCACTCTGTTATCTCTGGTCTCTACTCTCTCTATCACCACTCTGTTATCTCTGGTCTCTACTCTATCACCACTCTGTTATCTGTGGTCTCTACTCTCTCTATCACCACTTCATCTTCACTGACGTTTGTGCAACTTAATGTGTGGCATTATTTTAACAGCTTGTTTTAACACTGGAGATTGATGTATATGTTTACATCCTAGTAGAAATGTTTTGTGGTCTTATTTCTTTGTAGATGAAGTGTGAAAAGGACAAAGTATGCGTCCTAAATGGCACAGTGTTTGCTATATAGTGCACTCACTACCCATTGGTCTCTGGTGAAAAGTTGTGCGCTACCCATTGGTCTCTGGTGAAAAGTAGTGCACTACCCATTGGTCTCTGGTGAAACTATGTTGGGAATACAGTGCCATATGAGACAAACAAATATACAGTGCCTTCAGAAAGTACTCATACCCCCAATTTTTTTCTCACCCATCTACACACAATACTTCATAATGACAAAGTCAAAACATGTTTTTAGAAATGTTTGCAAAGTGTATTGAAAATGAAATACAGAACTACCTAATTTACATAAGTATTCCCACCCCTGAGTCAATACTTTGTAGAAGCACCTTTGGTGGCGATTACAGCTTTGAGTCGTCTTGGGTATGTCTGTATCAGCTTTGAGGCATCTTGGGTATGTTTGTATCAGCTTTGAGTCGTCTTGGGTATGTTTGTATCAGCTTTGAGTCATCTTGGGTATGTCTGTATCAGCTTTGAGTCGTCTTGGGTATGTCTGTATCAGCTTTGAGTCGTCTTGGGTATGTCTGTATCAGCTTTGAGTCGTCTTGGGTATGTCTGTATCAGCTTTGAGTCGTCTTGGGTATGTCTGTATCAGCTTTGAGTCGTCTTGGGTATGTCTGTATCAGCTTTGAGTCGTCTTGGGTATGTCTGTATCAGCTTTGAGTCGTCTTGGGTATGTCTGTATCAGCTTTGAGTCGTCTTGGGTATGTCTGTATCAGCTTTGAGTCGTCTTGGGTATGTCTGTATCAGCTTTGAGTCGTCTTGGGTATGTCTGTATCAGCTTTGAGTCGTCTTGGGTATGTCTGTATCAGCTTTGAGTCGTCTTGGGTATGTCTGTATCAGCTTTGAGTCTTCTTGGGTATGTCTGTATCAGCTTTGAGTCGTCTTGGGTATGTCTGTATCAGCTTTGAGTCGTCTTGGGTATGTCTGTATCAGCTTTGAGTCGTCTTGGGTATGTCTGTATCAGCTTTGAGTCGTCTTGGGTATGTCTGTATCAGCTTTGAGTCGTCTTGGGTATGTCTGTATCAGCTTTGAGTCGTCTTGGGTATGTCTGTATCAGCTTTGAGTCGTCTTGGGTATGTCTGTATCAGCTTTGAGTCGTCTTGGGTATGTCTGTATCAGCTTTGAGTCGTCTTGGGTATGTCTGTATCAGCTTTGAGTCATCTTGGGTATGTCTGTATCAGCTTTGAGTCATCCTGGGTATGTCTGTATCAGCTTTGAGTCATCTTGGGTATGTCTGTATCAGCTTTGAGTCATCCTGGGTATGTCTGTATCAGCTTTGAGTCGTCTTGGGTATGTCTGTATCAGCTTTGAGTCGTCTTGGGTATGTCTGTATCAGCTTTGAGTCGTCTTGGGTATGTCTGTATCAGCTTTGAGTCATCCTGGGTATGTCTGTATCAGCTTTGAGTCGTCTTGGGTATGTCTGTATCAGCTTTGAGTCGTCTTGGGTATGTCTGTATCAGCTTTGAGTCGTCTTGGGTATGTCTGTATCAGCTTTGAGTCGTCCTGGGTATGTCTGTATCAGCTTTGAGTCATCCTGGGTATGTCTGTATCAGCTTTGAGTCGTCTTGGGTATGTCTGTATCAGCTTTACACAAATGGATTTGGGAATTTTCTTCCTTTCTTCAGGCAACAAAGTTACATTTTTGTCTCATCAGACCACATAATCTTTTGCCTTATGTGCTCAGAGTCTTTCAGGTGTCTTTTTGCAAATCAACTCCAGGCGTGCTGTCATGTGCCTTTTTCTCAGAAGTGGCTTCCGTCTGGCCACTCTCCCATAAAGCCCAGACTGGTGAAGTGGTGTCCTTCTGGTAGGTTCTCCCATCTCAGCCAAGGAAACTCTGTAGTTCTGTCAGAGTGGTCAATTTTCAATTTTCTTTTCAATACATTTTCAAAAATGTCTAAAAACATATTTTTACTTTGTCATTATGGGGTTTTGTGTGTAGATTGGTAAGAACAAATATACAGTACCAGTCAAAAGTTTGGACACACCTATTCATTTAAGGGTTTTTCTTTATTTTTACTATTTTCTACATTGTCGAATAATAACAAAGACATAAAAACAATGAAATAACACATATGGAATCATGTAGTAACCAAAAAAGTGTTAAACAAATAAAAAAATATTTTATATTTGAGATTCTTCAAAGTAGCCACTCTTTGCCTTGATGACAGCTTTGCACACTCTTGGCAAATATATATGTATTTTGTTACTACATGATTTTATGTGTTATATCATAGTTTTTATGTCTTCACTTTTATTCGACAATGTAGAAAATAGTTTTAAAAAAAGAAAGAAAAACCCTTGAATGAGTAAGTGTGTCCAAACTTTTGACTGGTACTGTATGTTTAATCCATGTTGAATTCAGGCTGTAATACAATGTGGAATAAGTCAATGCTTTTCTGAAGGCACCTTTTTTTTTTGTTTCTTTGGAATCTTTTGATATGTCACTCAAACAAACATACGTTTTAGAGAAATAATAGGGGGGAAAAAAGTTGTATCATGTTACTGTTTTACACCGATTTTGGTATTCAAATCACAGGGCACAAGAACTGCTTGCTTACCCATTTTTAAAAATAAATATTACAAAAGAAAAAGCGAGTTTGACTTCCATCTCATGTGGTACTATGAGTACACTGTTGTTGTAGTTAGAGGTTCAGCAGCAAAGCTGATGAAACCCTGTTTTATTTGTTGGCGTTCATTATTATTATTATTCCGTCGTGGAATATTAACATTGAGATGGTAAGACCTAGGAAGGTGCAACTTGGCAACTTACCCTCTCATTTACATCATTTATCCAGAGCGACTTACAGTAGTGAGTGCATACATTTTCAAGGGGTAATCGAACCCACAACCTTGGTATTGCAAATGCCATGCTTTACCAACTGAGCTACACAGGAATCATGCGATCCATTGCCAATTGGCCACATGGTGGTGCTATTACAATTGAAAATGTTGAAATGTGCAAGGGCAACAATAGGTTAAGTGCCTTGCTCAAGGGAACAACGACAGAATCTGGGATTCGAACCAGCAATCTTTCTGTTTACTGGTCCAACCACTTAACCGCTAGGCTACCTGCCACCCATCAGACATGGTTATTCACATCATAACAAATCTGGATACACATTGTCAAAAAAACACTGCCAAGACTCAACATATGCAACATTTAGATCAACCACATGGGGGCGCTATAATGGACACATGTTTATATGAGTGGCACATGTTTATATCTCTTGATCTGTTTGACTCAGAGTGATGAAATGTGGCACACATGCTCAGGGATTTAGAGTATGTTTATGGTTATTTTCTTGACTGCATGGGGGGGAGCTGTTTAACAGGAAAACCATTCATGCAAGATCATTGGTTCATAGCGACCATATTGTTTGACTAGAGTCTTGGGAAATGTTGCGTAGGAAGAGGTGTATCCATAGATGCTATATACCAAATTTCGTACCGACTGGTCCAGTTGTTCAGGAGAAGAAAATGTTTTTAAGTAGTCAATATCATAACAAAACAGTCTAAAATACATCAAAACTACATTGAATGATCTTGTTGATTTGTGATGGTAAGGAGTACAGAAGTGTCAAATGTGTCCTGATGGTGGCACAGCTTGAACCCCGGGCAATGCTGCATGCAGCTATATTTATTATTATTAAGGGTTTAAGCAGTGAAGCTGATGAAACCCTATCATATATATATATATATATATTGCAGTTCATTATTACGGGTTCAGCGAAGAAGAAAAGGCCCAGGACTGTGCAACATAGCAATATGGTAAAGCCCTAAGGGCCACATAGGGCCTAGAGACATTACATTGTTTCATAGGTCCCTCTCACAAGGAACACATTTGCCGCAAGATGAATTTTCCACCATTTAGGATTTTGTGAAAATCACTTAAAATGCTTCTCCTCTAACACTGATTTGCATGAAACTTAACATTTAGGTATTTTTATTTGATCTTCAATTTAACTAGGCAAGTCAGTTAAGAACAAATTCTTATTTACAATGACGCCCTACCCCTGCCTGGATGACGCTGGGCCAATTGTGCACCGCCAAATCACAGCTGGTTGTGATACAGCCTGGAATCGAACCAGGATCTGTAGTGACGCCTCTAGCACTGAGATGCACTGCCTTTTGACCGCTGTGCCACTCAGGAGCCCTGAAATATTTTTCGCACTAGTAACAAAAACAACATGGCCACTATTGACAAATGAACGTTCACATGGGTGTGGTCAAGCACATAAATGCATACAATCAGACAAGGATGTTCGTATTGTGACAAAAAATAGGTACACATGTTCCAAACACTGTCAAGACTAAACCAATACAAGCACATTTAGATCGACCACACGGTGGCGCTATAACGGAAACATGTTTATACCACTTAAACTGTTTTACTCAAGAGGTTCGAAATTTGGCACACATTCTCAGGGAGGTGAGTCTAGCTAACCGCATGGTGGTACTGTTGGACAGGGAAAAAAAACATTCATGCAAGGTCATTGGTTGATAGCGGCCATGTTGTTTTAGCTAGACTCTTGGAAAACGTTTAAAGACGTCCATCCATAGATTCTATATACTAAATTGTGTTCTAATCGGTCCAGTGGTTCAAGAGAACAACACATTTAAAGTAATCAATATCATTAAAAAGGTGTCCGAGAAACATCAAAAGCATTTTGCATGATATTGTTGATTTTGATCTCTGATATTTGCCAAGCGTGCTCAGGAGTACAGAATCAAATCAAATGTATTTATATAGCCCTTCTTACATCAGCTGATATCTCAAAGTGCTGTACAGAAACCCAGCCTAAAACCCCCCAAACAGCAAGCAATCCAGGTGTAGAAGCACGGTGGATAGGAAAAACTCCCTAGAAAGGCCAGAACCTAAGAAGAAACCTAGAGAGGAACCAGGCTATGAAGGGTGGCCAGTCCTCTTCTGGCTGTACCGGGTGGAGATTATAACAGAACATGGGCCAAGATGTTCAAATGTTCATAGATGACCAACATGGTCAAATAGCGACGATATTGGTTCAGCTAGAGTTTTGTAAAATAGTGCGTAAGTAGTCAACATCATTAAAAATGGTCCAAACTACATCAAACGCAAAACAGTAGTTTGAAGTTTGTGACCTAGAGTCCTAAAAATTGGTAAATAAATCCCTCTCATTACAAGGAACAGATTTGCCTAAAGAACCCATGAAGTTTGCCTCTTTGTCCTATATTTTTTATTTTTAATCCCAGCCTTTTATCTTTTGGTAGACTGACATTGTAAATAAGAATTTGTTCTTAACTGACTTGCCTAGTTAAATAAACGTTTAATAAATAAATAAATAAAGTTTGCCATTATAGATTTTCAGCCATTTTGAATTTTGTGAAAAACACTCAAAGCGCTACTGCTCTGACACCGAATGACCGATCTGCACAAAACTATATACTAAATATGTTGCCGATTGGTCCAGCGGTTCTGGAGAAGAAGACGTTTAGTCAACATCATTGAAAATGGTCCAAAAATACATCAAAAGCCTATTTTATTGCATTGTCCGTTTGATTTTAAGTTCTGGTATTTGGCAAGCATGGTAAACAGAAGTAGCGAAGTAACTCGTCCTAGGTCAATGTATCCAATTTGTTCTGATGGTGGCACCGTGGGCATACAGCTGAACCCCGGCGTTGCTGCTTGGAGCTATATTTGTTGTTCTTCTTCTTCGTCTTCTTCTTCTTCTTCGTCTTCTTCTGCTTCTGTTGCTTCTTCTTCTCTCTGTCACACTTTAAAACTCAAACTTTTTCTAGCTCCTAAGGCTCCACAGCATCGTCTTGCTCTGATCCGATAAATGACGCAATAAAACTGCTTTGAAGTTTCAGCATCAGCATGATCAACGCCTCTGGCCAGCACTGCCCTCAGACAGAGCCTGTGTCCTAAATGACACATAGGGCCCCACACAACCTGCATAGGGCCCTGGACCAAAAGTAGTGTGCTATATAGGGAATAGGGGGCCCATTTGGGACTCATCCAGAGTCTCAGCTGTGCTGGTGTTCTGTATCCCAGAGGAGGCACGGATGAGGATTTCTATAATATCATATGCTAGTTCCGCCCAGGCTACGCTCCAAGATAGAACGAACATCATCCCAAATCTCACAGGCAGAAGGAAGGAACGAACTTCATCCCAAATCTCACAGGCAGAAGGAAGTGTGGTGGATGAATCAGAATTAGTTGGGTAACATAGATAATTAAGATGTTTTATTAGTATAATATGCTTATGTGAGATACTTGTCATTAGAAAGTGTCCTTTGGACTCTGGTATGTTTCAGTTGCACGTTTCCCTTAGTTGGGGCTCAGACACTTGGGGCCCAGAGAGAGGAGAGGTCAGACTTGTCTTTTATATGTGAATGTGTCTTTACCTATTTCTTAAACCATGTGAAGGGATGGCGTGATTAATGGGGAACCAATGACTTGTCTCCACAATGTCTGTGAGCAAGTCACTCCCTCCTTTTCTTTATTGTGGGGAGATTTATGGCAGTGTCTGGGAACATTGTATGTCCTCTCTTAGATCTCGCACTTATCCTGTGATAATATATGGCCTAGAGGCTCACTCCCCCCAGTGAGCCTGTCCAGGAGTGGGGTCAAGAGGGGGTTTGCTTGAGATGGGAGTATCTAGAGTTGACAATTGATATATGCCATTGGATGAAATGGTGTTTTGGTTCTATGAAGTACCAGGGACGAGATTAGAACCTCGTCATTAGGGACCAAACTGAACGACAATTTATAGCGAATGCTATCTGGCTGTAGATATTCCTCTCTAAAGTAAACAGTCTTTCTTTGTGAACCGTTCCTAACTATCTGTGGTTTGTCATGTCAAAAGGGGGGGGATATTTGGGTATAAAATATCTCAGTAGCCATTGTGTTAAAACCTTCCTGGTTCATTTGAGAGAGTGCATTATTGAAGGTCAAAGAGGCTTTTGCAAAAGTATCTTAATTATTAAAGATGTAGTTAATTCGGACTGGTGTGTTTGTAACTCTCCTCATTTGGTAATGCAGAAATTAGCCACCACATCAGCTGCACCAATGTGTCAGAGGAAACACCGTACACCTGGCGACCGTGTCAGTGGGCATGCGACCAGCCCTCCACAGGAGTCAGAAATTAGCCACCACAGAAGGAACGAACATCATCCCAAATCTCAGCTGTTGCCTAAAAAAGTGTGGCAACCTGGATTGGATGCCAGATTGGTTGATAAGGTTACAAAGGAGAATGGTAAACAAACAATTCTAGTGTTTGTAAACAAACGGTAGTAACACAAACAGAAATATAACAGATGTATACAGATGTGGGATCTTAATTTGAGCTAGTTTACTAGAGCAGAAAATAATCCTGCAGCAACAGGAAATGTGATGTATTATGTTTATAACTAATGGGCATTTTTAGTAGGTTCTTTATAGAAACTTTAAACTTTACAAGCATTTTTCAACCTAGAATACACTTCAAGTTTGCATATCCTGCGGTACAGAAAAATTCCTGCAACAACAGGACGATCAAATTAAGATACCGCATCTGTACAATGCTTTGGCTGATATGGTGTATATATAGTAAATTCGGAAAGTATTCAGACACATTGACTTTTTCCACATTTTGTTACTTTATAGCCTTATTTTAAAATTGATTTAATTGTTTTACCCCCCCTCATCAATCTACAGAATACCCCATAATGACATCACAATACCCCATAATGACAAAGCAAAAACACGTTTTTAGAAAATGTTGCACATTTATATATTTCTTTAAATCAACAAAAAAAAATGATTGTTTTCCAGGTTTTCATGAAGGATCTCTCTGTACTTCATCTTTCCCTCAATCCTGGCTAGTCTCCCAGTCCCTGCCGCTGAAAAACATCCCCACCGCATGATGCTGCCACCACCATGCTTCACCACCATGCTTCAGGGATCGTGCCAGGTTTCCTCCAGACGAGTTCAATCTTGGTTTCATCAGACCAGAGAATCTTGTTTCTTATGGTCTGAGAGTCCTTTAGGTGCCTTTTGGCAAACCCCAAGAGGGCTGTCATGTGCTTTTTACAGTGGAGTGGCTTCCATCTGGCCACTCTACCATAAAGGCCTGATTGGTGGGGTGCTGCAGAGATGCTTGTCCTTCTGGAAGTTTCTCCCATCTCCACAGAGGAACTCTGGAGCTCTGTCAGAGTGACCACTCGGGTTCTTGGTCACCTCCCTGACCAAGGCCCTTCTCCCCTGATTGCTCAGTTTGGCCGGGCGGCCAGCTCTAGGAAGAGTCTTGGTGGTTCCAAACTTCTTCCATTTAAGAATGATGGAGGCCACTGTGTTCTTGGGGACCTTCAATGCAGCAGACATTTTTTGGTACCCTTCCCCAGATCTGTGCCTCGACACAATCCTGTCTCAGAGCTCTACGGACAATTCCTTCGACCTCATGGCTTGGTTTTTGCTCTGACATGCACTGTCAACTGTGGGACCTTATATAGACAGGTGTGTGTCTTTCCAAATCATGTCAAATTAATTGAATTTACCACAGGTGGACTCCAATCAAGTTCTAGAAACATCTCAAGGATAATCAATGGAAACAGGATGCACCTGAGCTCAATTTCAAGTCTCATATCAAAGGGTCTAAATACTTATGTAAATAAGATATTTCAGTTTTTTCCTAAAAAAACAGTTTTTGCTTTGTTACTATGGGGTATTTTGTGTAGATTGATGAGTTAAATGTTTTATTTAAAGCATTTTAGAAAAAGGATTTAACTTAACAAAATGTGGAAAAAGTCAAGGGGTCTGAATACTTCCCGATTGCACTGTATATATACACAATGCTATAAGTAGCCATTTTGCATCTGATTTTGTTTTGGTTTCAAATGCATTTCGCTATTGCAATCCACTGCATCATAAGATTGAGATGCCATGTTGTTGTTTCCCTGTCATATCTATAGGATATCTGCACTGTGTTGTTCTGGGGTTCTTCTTTTCTTTTGACAGAGGGAAAGGCAGAGAGAAAGAGGGAAAGGTTGAGACGGAGAGAGAAAGAGGGAGGGGTGGAGACGGAGAGAGAACGAGGGAGGGGTGGAGACGGAGAGAGAAAGAGGGAGGGGTGGAGACGGAGAGAGAAAGAGGGAGGGGTGGAGACGGAGAGAGAAAGAGGGAGGGGTGGAGACGAGAGAGAGAAAGAGGGAGGGAGGGGTGGAGACGGAGAGAGAAAGAGGGAGGGGTGGAGACGGAGAGAGAAAGAGGGAGGGGTGGAGAACGGAGAGAGAAAGAGGGAGGGGTGGAGACGGAGAGAGAAAGAGGGAGGGGTGGAGACGAGAGACGAGAAAGAGGGAGGGGTGGAGACAGAAAGAGGGAGGGGTGGAGGTGGAGACAGAAAGGGGGAGGGGTGGAGATGGAGAGAGAAAGAGGGAGGGGTGGAGACAGTGGGAGGGGTGGCGACAGAGAGAGAAAGAGGGAGGGTGGAGACGGAGACAGAAAGGGGGAGGGGTGGAGACAGAGAGAGAAAGAGAGAGGGGTGGAGACAGAGAGAGAAAGAGGGAGGGGTGGAGACAGAGAGAGAAAGAGGGAGGGGTGGAGACAGAGAGAGAAAGAGGGAGGGAGGGGTGGAGACAGAGAGAGAAAGAGGGAGGGGTGGAGACAGAGAGAGAAAGAGGGAGGGGTGGAGACAGAGAGAGAAAGAGGGAGGGGTGGAGACAGAGCGAGAAAGAGGGAGGGGTGGAGACAGAGAGAGAAAGAGGGAGGGGTGGAGACAGAGCGAGAAAGAGGGAGGGGTGGAGACGGAGAGTGAAAGAAAGGTGAGACATGAAGACAGATCGATAGAGAGACATAGAGATCGATTGAGATCGATAGAGAGACATGAAGAGAGATCAAAAGAGAGACAAAGAGAGATCGATAGAGAGACATAAAGAGAGATCGATGGAGAGACATAAAGAGAGATCGATAGAGAGACAGAGATCGATAGAGAGACAGAGAGATCGATAGAGAGACATAAAGAGAGATCGATAGAGAGACAAAAAGAGATCGATAGAGAGACATAAAGAGAGATCGGTAGAGAGACAAAGATCGATAGAGAGACAGAGAGATCGATAGAGAGACATAAAGAGAGATCGATAGAGAGACAAAGATCGATAGAGAGACAGAGAGATCGATAGAGAGACAAAGAGAGATCGATAGAGAGACATGAAGAGAGATCGATAGACATAAAGAGAGATCAGTAGACATAAAGAGAGATCAATAGAGAGACATAAAGAGAGATCGATAGAGAGACAAAGAGAGATCGATAGAGAGACATGAAGAGAGATCAATAGACATAAAGAGAGATCGATAGAGGGACATAGAGAGAGATCGATAGAGAGACAGATCGATAGAGAGACATAAAGAGAGATCGATAGAGAGACATGAAGAGAGATCGATAGAGAGACATAACGAGAGATCGATAGAGAGACAGAGAGAGATCGATAGAGAGACATGAAGAGAGATCAATAGACATAAAGAGAGATCGATAGAGGGACATAGAGAGAGATCGATAGAGAGACAGATCGATAGAGAGACATAAAGAGAGATCGATAGAGAGACATAAAGAGAGATCGATAGAGAGACATAAAGAGAGATCAATAGAGAGACAGAGAGAGATCGATAGAGAGACAGATCGATAGAGACATAAAGAGCGATCGATAGAGAGACATAAAGAGAGATCGATAGAGAGACATAAAGAGAGATCGATAGAGAGACAAAGAGAGATCGATAGAGATCGATAGAGAGACATGAAGAGAGATCAAAAGAGAGACATAAAGAGAGATCGATAGAGAGACATAGAGAGAGATCGATAGAGAGACAGAGATCGATAGAGAGACATGAAGAGAGATCAAAAGAGAGACATAAAGAGAGATCAATAGAGAGACATAGAGAGAGATCGATAGAGAGACATGAAGAGAGATCAATAGACATAAAGAGAGATCGATAGAAAGACAGATCGATAGAGAGACATGAAGAGAGATCAATAGAGAGACATGAAGAGAGATCGATAGAGGGACATAAAGAGAGATCAGTAGAGAGACAGAGATCGATAGAGAGACATAAAGAGAGATCGATAGAGAGACATGAAGAGAGATCGATAGAGAGACAGAGATCGACCGAGAGATCAATAGAGATACATAAAGAGAGATCGATAGAGAGACAGAGATCGATAGAGAGACAGAGATCGATAGAGAGACAGAGATCAATAGAGAGACAGAGATCGATAGAGAGACAGAGATCGATAGAGAGACATGAAGAGTGTGAGAGAATGATGCGGACATTTCCACTGGCTCATGCAATAGTGCTGCAGTGTAATGAAACCTTTACATCCTGGCACCAGCAGTGTGTTTTCTCTCTCTCTCTCTCTCTCTCTCTCTCTCTCTCTCTCTCTCTCTCTCTCTCGCTCTCTCTCAGCTTTAATGGAATGCAAATGACAGCTAGCAGAGGAGATAAGACAGGGAGGGAGGAGAGGAGAAAGAGGAGAGGATGGAGAGAGGAGAGTAGAAGAGGATGCTGCATTGTCTGACTGGGAGGATGGACCTCAGAGTAGTGTGATTGCCCCGGGGACAAGAAAAGACAAAGGAGAAAAAAAAAGTTATGGAACGCGAGGAGGATGAAGTGGAAGATGGACAGGAGGACGGACAGGAGGACGGAGAGGAGGATTGACAGGAGGGCGGAGGAGAAAGCAGTCAAGACAGAATTTGCAACGGCAGTGTATTTTTGAGGGTTAGAGCAAGACAATTTAAGTCAAACTGGCGGAAGAACATTGACTGTGGCGACTGGGAGGGAGAGGGAAGACCGTAAAGGAAAGGGGCCATGTTGGTGCTGTCGGCAGTGCATCATGGAGATGCCATCTCTGTAGTGGCACCCTTACATCCCCCTACACCACAGTGAATTACTAGTTAGCTCACTTAGACCCATCTCTCCTAATGGAGCCATCACACTGTTCACTGCTACACTAAACTACTGATCCATCCAATCACAGTTCAGTACTGCACAGCTGATTGATCCATCCATCCAATCACAGTTCAATACTACAATAACTGATTGATCCATCCATCCAATCACAGTTCAGTACTACACTAACTGATTGATCCATCTATCCAATCACAGTTCAGTACTACACTAGCTGATTGCAGAGCAGCCGGTGACCGTGTAGCTTCTCTTTCCATCTCTGCTCCTTGTTTCAGAGAGAGAGAGAGAGAGAGAGAGAGAGAGAGAGAGAGAGAGAGAGAGAGAGAGAGAAAGAGAGAGAGTCCCCAAAGACAGATTTGTCTTGAGAAAGCCAAATATATACATCGTAAAACCTGACTTGAGAAAAAGACCTTCATAATTATAACCAGCATCTATGATTGTGAATTTTTTTTACAATATAAAGGTTACAATAGTGGAGAGAGTGTAACATCATATGGTAAAGGGTACATTTTCTGTGTTTTGCATCTCTATGTAACGTCAACAATATTCCAGTGTAATAAACAACTGACCAGGTGGGGGCAGTATCGTCCAGACGGACTCTTTACTCCCTCCTCTACACCCATCGAAAGCTTCTCTCTCTCTCTCCCTTCTTCACTGCTATATGCCGATAATAAAGCCTTTCTGTGGCTGAAGTAAAGTACATAAAAGGATTCTGTTCTATTATATATTTTCACAAGACACTCTTCAGAGTATTTTATTTGACATGCAACACTGGTTGAAT
The DNA here is from genome assembly GCF_965601325.2 of Salmo salar. Taxonomy (NCBI): domain Eukaryota; kingdom Metazoa; phylum Chordata; class Actinopteri; order Salmoniformes; family Salmonidae; genus Salmo; species Salmo salar. The sequence goes on along the minus strand of NC_138312.1, from coordinate 60,645,776 downwards.
AACTGCATGGGAACCGTATAGACCCGCGGAATTAGAATCTCACCAATCGCAACAGAACAGAAAGCATTGTTGGGATTTTGACTGCAGGTTGCTATAGAAACTCCTCTCTCCGCTCTGTTGTGTTCTGTAGTAGCAGGTAGCAAACAAACAAAAAAAAGTGTTACTGATGGGTGAAACTAAACACTTCAGCCCTTTAATAAAAGCCTGCCTCACCCACATTATTGAAGACTCCTTATGCCATTTGCTTCTCTCTTCTCAGACATCAACGACGCCAGGACAGCGTAGTCAATCACCACCTTCCGGAGACACCTGAAACCCCACCTCTTTAAGGAATACCTGGGATAGGATAAAGTAATCCTTCTAACCCCCCCCCCCCCCCCGCCCCCCGCCCCTTAAAAGATTTAGATGCACTATTGTAAAGTGGTTGTTCCACTGGATATCATAAGGTGAATGCACCAATTTGTAAGTCACTCTGGATAAGAGCGTCTGCTAAATGACGTAAATGTAAATGTAAACATCTCTCCTTTCTCTGATAATATGCAGTGTGACCATAGATAGTTATGTGTTTTACAACAGAGACTATGTCAGGGTGCAGGCTTCCAAGTGCTGTGTTCAGAGCTCAACTGTAAATCTAGCTTGTGATTTCACCATGTACCGTGTGTAGGCTATAACCTATACACGCTCAGTCATCTCTCCGTTCGAGGTTATACACAATCCTCAGCTGCATGACATTGAGTCTCTCTATTCCCTCTCTCTCTCTCTCTATTCTCTCTCTCTCTCTCTCTCTATTCTCTCTCTCTCTCTCTCAACAGACATAACTATCTCTGAGCTCAGTTCTGCATTGACAACTCACTGGTTTCATAGCCTAGTGTAGAGTTTATTACTAGGCTATGACAGGATTATCTTAATCCTGGTCCTGTGAACCCAAAGTGGTTGCACATCTGATTCCACTAATCAACTCATCATCAATCTTGATCATTTGAATCATCTGTGTAGTTCTTGAAAACATAAATGTGCAATCCCCAGGACCAGGATTAGTTTGGCTGTAAACGCACCACACATATAGTAGGATGTAGTGTGTGAGAGAGAGAGAGACATTGTACAGTTTGTCTCTGTTGAAAGTATAGGATGTTTTCTGTCCATCTCGAGCATGGTTCAGTTCAGACAGTTGTCCTTGCAGTGGGGTCTCTGTTACACACACACACACACACACACACAGTAGGAGAGGGATGGAGGAGAGAAGGTAATCTATAATGAAGCGTGAGGGGAACTGGGGGGCGGTGGGAGGGGGCTGGGGGGCAGCGTGAGGGGGCTGGGGGGCGGTGGGAGGGGGCTGGGGGGCAGCGTGAGGGGGCTGGGGGGCAGCGTGAGGGGAACTGGGGGGCAGCGTGAGGGGGCTGGGGGGCAGCGTGAGGGGGCTGGGGGGCAGCGTGAGGGGGCTGGGGGGCGGTGGGAGGGGGCTGGGGGGCAGCGTGAGGGGAACTGGGGGGCAACGTGAGGGGGCTGGGGGGCAGCGTGAGAGGGCTGGGGGGCAGCGTGAGGGGGCTGGGGGGCAGCGTGAGGGGGCTGGGGGGCGGTGGGAGGGGGCAGCGTGAGGGGGGCTGGGGGGCGGTGGGAGGGGGCAGCGTGAGGGTGGCTGGGGGGCGGTGGGAGGGGGCAGCGTGAGGGGGGCTGGGGGGCGGTGGGAGGGGGCAGCGTGAGGGGGGCTGGGGGGCGGTGGGAGGGGGCAGCGTGAGGGGGCTGGGGGGCGGTGGGAGGGGGCAGCGTGAGGGGGGCTGGGGGGCGGTGGGAGGGGGGCAGCGTGAGGGGGGCTGGGGGGCAGCGTGAGGGGGCTGGGGGGCGGTGGGAGGGGGCAGCGTGAGGGGGGCTGGGGGGCGGTGGGAGGGGGGCAGCGTGAGGGGGCTGAGGGGCTGGGGGGCGGTGGGAGGGGGGCTGGGGGCGGTGTGCGGAGGGCAGCGTGAGGGGGCTGAGGGGCTGGGGGCGGTGGGAGGGGGCAGCGTGAGGGGGCTGGGGGGCTGTGCCTTTTTTTCTCCACACATAGTGTTGTGTTCCTTCCAAACAACTCAACTGTAGTTTCATTTGTCCACATAATATTTTGCCAGTAGTGCTGTGGAACATCCAGGTGCACTTTTGTGAACTTCTGACATGCAGCAATGTTTTTTTTTTTGGACAGCAGTGGCTTCTTCCGTGGTTTCCTCCCATGAACACCATTCTTGTTTAGTGTTTTACATATCGTAGACTCGTCAACAGAGATGTTAGCATGATCCAGAGATTTCTGTAAGTCTTTAGCTGACACTCTAGGATTCTTAACCTCATTGAACATTCTACACTGTGCTCTTGCAGTCATCTTTGCAGGATGGCCACTCCTAGCGAGAGTAGCAACAGTGCTGAACTTTCTCCATGTATAGACAATTTGTCTTCCATGGACTGAGGAACATCAAGGCTTTTAGAGATACTTGTGTATCCCTTTCCAGCTTTATGCAAGTCAACAATTCTTAATCTTAGGTCTTCTGAGATCTCTTTTGTTCAAGGCATGGCTCACATCAGGCAATGCTTCTTGTGAATAGCAAAATATCATTTTGTCAGTGTTTTTTATAGGGCAAGGCGGCTCTAACCAACATCTCCAATCTCCTCTCATTGATTGGACTCCAGGTTAGCTGAGTCCTGACTCCAATTAGCTTTTGGAGAAGTCATTAGCCTAGGGGTTCACTTTGTGACATTGGCTGATGTAAAAAGGGCTTCGTTATAAATACATTTGATTTGAGAAGTCATTAGCCAAGGGTTCACATACTTTTTCCAGCCTACACTTTAAATGTTTAAATGATGTATTCAATATAGACAAGACAAATACAATAATATGTATGTTATTAGTTTAAGCAGACTTGTGTTTGTCTATTGTTGTAACATAGATGAAGATCAGATCAAAATGGATGACCAATTTATGCAGAAATCCAGGTAATTCCAAAGGGGTCACATACTTATTCTTGCCACTGTGTGTAATGTCCTGATGTTCCACAATACAGACAGCTCTTGGTGCTCTTGGTGCGTAGTTGTTCAGCAGGAGACAATCTGGCCCTGCCCAGTTGCGTGGGCTCTGGAGGAAGCGATTCGAAGGCCCTCTGTGATTCCCCAGGGAACTCGGGTGACATCAGCTTCTCACGGGGACTTCCGGTATTCCTCTGAGGGAAAGTGGGCGCCGTGGATGAGCAAGTGTGACCGGGAGCAGACCTCCTCTCCCTCCTATGTTACAGTAGTCGCCCGTCGATCCGTATGGTCAAGGCTATGAGAGAGTCGAGATCCATGGGAAGCTCAGGGCAGGACAGTCAGACATTTGTAACCAGGTCCGACAGGTACAGGACGGCAGGCAGGCTCAGGGTCAGGGCAGGCAGATGGTGGTAATCCAAAACAGCGTCAATAAGGAACAGAATTGCAGGCAGGGCCAGGGCAGGCAGAATGGTCAGAACCGGGAAGACTAGAAAACAGACCCTTAGGAAACTGGGAAAACACACTGGTAAGACTTGACATGACAAGATGAACTGGCAACAGACCAACAGAAAACACAGGTATAAGTACACAGGGGATATGAGGCTCAGCCACACGGTCCCGTGTGGCTCAGTTGGTAGAGCATGGTGTTTGCAACGCCAGCGTTGTGGGCTCGATTCCCACGGGGGACCAGTACGGAGAAAAAATTTATGAAATGTATGCATTCACTACTGTAAGTCGCTCTGGATAAGAGCGTCTGCTAAATTACTAAAATGTGGATATTTGGGGAAAATGAGAGACACCTGGTAGAAGGTGGAGACAAGCACAAGACAGGTGAAACAGATCAGGGTGTGACAGTATCTTAATTTGATCATCCTGACATTGCAGTTTGTCATTTGCACGTAAAAAAATGCAGTCTTGATACGCCTTAACGAAAAACATTTAAACCCCTACAAACAATGTCCAATAATTATAAACTACAAAATAATTCACATTTCCTGTTGGAATTATTTGGGATTATTTGGGTCAAATGAAGACACAGCATCTGTATGAACTGTGTACTACATGGTTAGTATTACACAGTTTTTTTTACCCAGGAGACCCTGCACTGCCAGCGCTAATCAGAGAACAGCCACGAGGGTTAAACATATCAATGTAGTTACCCTCTGTAAATGGGAATATAAATAACCTTCACATTCCAGAATAGAAGTGAATACTGTACATATGTAGGTTTCAGGTACCCCTCAAAAGGGTTAGTGTGTCATTTCAATTCTTCATCAAGGGTCAGGTTATATTTTTCTATATCCACTGTATATATCTATAAAGAGAATTATAATGTTCTTAATTGAAGGATTTTTTGTTGTTGTGATGTTTCTAATGCAGTTGTTGATGCTGTTTCTGAAATGAAAATAGAACAAACAGATTGAATTTAATCTAAATATCCTAAATGGAACAACTTTTAACATTTTAAAATTAAAAAATATTTTAAAATTAAGAAAATTAAATGAAATTGCTAAAAACTAACATCATTGAGGTTTTCAAGCAGAACAACTCAGCAGCAGAACAACTCAATATATTTCAATAACTTCTCTCCCACCTCTCTGCACCGGAAACTAATCAAATCAAATGTTATTTGTCACATGATTCCTAAACAACAGGTGTAGACTAACGGTGAAATGCTTACTTACAGGCCCTTCCTAACAAGCGAGAAAGAAAATAGATAAATAATAGAAAAGTAAAACACGTAATAATAAAAGTAATATTAAATATACAACAAGTAACAATAACTTTGCTATATCGTCTTGCGGTCATATGCCAAGCAGTTGCCATACCAGGCGGTGATGCAGCCAGTCAAGATGCTCTCAACGGTGCAGTTGTAGAACTTTTTGAGGATCTGAGGGACCATGACAAATCTTCTCAGCTTCCTGAGTGGGAAGAGGCGTTGTTGTGCCCTCTTCACAACTGTGTTGCTGTGGACCATGATAGATTCTTAGTGTTGTGGAAACTGAGGAACTTGAAGCTCTCGACCCGCTCCACAACAGCGCAGTTGATGTGAATGGGGACATGCTCAGCCCTCCATTTCCTGTTGTCCACGATCATCTCCTTTGTCTTGATCACGTCGAGGGAGAAGTTGTTGTCCTGGCACAACACTGACAGGTCTCTGACCTCCTCCCTGTAGGCTGTCTCATCGTTGTCGGTGATCAGGCCTACCACTGTCGTGTCGTCAGCAAACTTAATGATGGTGTTGGAGTTGTGCACGGCCACACAGTCGTGGGTGATTAGGGAGTACAGGAGGGGACTAAGCACGCACTCCTGAAGGACCCCTGTATTGAGCTTCAGCGTGGCGGATGTGTTGTTGTCTACCTTCACCACCTGGGGGCGGCCCATCAGAAAATCCAGGATCCAGTTGCAGAGGGAGGTGTTCAGTCCCAGGGTCCTTAGCTTAGTGATGAGCTGGGAGGGCTCTATGGTGTTGAATGCTGAGCTGTAGTGTGGAGTGCAATAGAGATTGCATCACCTGTGTATCTTTTGGGGTGGTATGCCAATTGGATTGGTTCAAAGACTCAATCATGGACACTCTTACTGACAGTTGTGGCTGCTTTGCGTGATGTATTGTTGTCTCTACCTTCTTGACCTTTGTGCTGTTGTCTGTGCCCAATAATGTTTGTACGATGTTTTGTGCTGCTGCCATGTTGTGTTGCTACCATGCTGTGTTGTCATGTGTTGCTGCCATGCTGTGTTGCTGTCTTTAGGTGTCTCTTTATGCAGTGTTGTGTTGTCTCTCTTGTCGTGATGTGTGTTTTGTCCTATATTTGTATTTTTTTTTTTTTTTATCCCAGCCCCCGTCCCCGCAGGAGGCCTTTTGCCTTTTGGTAGGACGTCATTGTACTCAGATCAGTACACTGAGACTAAAGGAACTGATTGTCAAGCATAGTCTTGTTAGGCCTACACTGACTGGCTGACTGACTGGCTGACTGACTGGATGGATGGCTGGGTGGCTGGCTGACTGACTGACTGGCTGGCTGGCTGGCTGACTGGCTCCTGGCTGGCTGGATGGTTGACTGACTGACTGGCTGACTGACTGGATGGATGGATGGATGGATGGATGGATGGCTGGGTGGGTGGCTGGCTGGCTGGCTGGCTGGCTGGCTGACTGACTGGCTCCTGGCTGGCAGGATGGTTGACTGACTGACTGGCTGACTGGCTCCTGGCTGGATTGCTGACAGGCTGGCTGGCTGGCTAGCTGGATGTCTGACAGGCTGGGGAGTCAGAAAGCTAGCTTAGGACAAGGAGCCACTGACTGCTGGACTCAGGCCTGATTTAGCTGCAGCCTGCGGTGCCCGACACACACACACACACACACACACACACACACACACACACACACACACACACACACACACACACACACACACACACACACACACACACACACACACACTCATCAGCCCTATCCTCCCTGAGCTTGCCTGACATGTGGGGAAGTAAGGGTGACTATATCAGTCGGCTGTGAGTGTGTTGTGTGTGTGTGTGTGTGTGTAGGTGTAGGTGTGTAGGTGTGTTGTGTGTGTGCTGGTCTGACTCTGTGGAGTATTTCTGTCTGTCTAAAGTACTTTTGTGGGGAAAAACTCATTCTGATTGGCTGGGCCTGGCTCCCCTGTGGGTGGGCCAATGCCCTCCAAGCCCACTCATGGCTGCTTCCCTGCCCAGTCATGTGAAATCCATAGATTAGGGCCTAATTTATTTATTTAAATTTAATGATTTCCTTATATAATTTTTGCATGTTAGTTTATATTTCTGTTCAGTATTGGATACTATATACTAGATGCTAAATACTATATACTAGATACTACATATTATATACTACATACTGTATACTACATATTATATAGTAAATACTATATACTACATACTATATACTAAATACTATATACTACATAATATATACTACATACTATACACTAGATACTACATACTATATACTAAATACTATATACTACATAATATATACTACATACTATACACTAGATACTACATACTATATACGATATACTAGATACGACATACTATATACTATATACTATACACTAGATACTACATACTATTTACTATATACTACATACTATATACTACATACTATACACTAGATACTACATACTATTTACTATATACTACATACTATATACTACATACTATATACTAGATACTATATACTACATACTATATACTACGTACTATATACTACAAACTATATACTAGATACTATGCACGACATAATATATACTATATACTATATAAAACATACTATACACTAGACACCACATACTTTATAATATATACAACATACTATGCGTTAACAATGCCTACCCACGAAAACCAAGTGGGAAAAGGCTGCCTAAATATGGCTTCCAATCAGAGACAACGATAGACAGCTGCCTCTGATTGGAAACCATACCCGGGCCAAAACATAGAAAACACAAACATAGAATGCCCACCCCCTATCACACCCTGACCGAACTAAACAGAGAAAAAAACAGCTCTCTTAGGTCAGGGCGTGACATTAATGTTGATCTTCCTCCCAAATTGAGCCCCCAGGTTAGAGAGGCTGGAGCACAATGCAGCCGCAGTACAGCGTCCAATGAACAGTTTACTAAAACCAAGATGCAGATATATTGAATTGTATGGCCCAATAACAATGGCTTCTAATCATCTCGTAGTGATGCTAACTAAATCAAATCACATCTCATTTGTATAATAGCCACCAAATTTGAGTCAGTTGAAATGTTGATACAGAGAGACACAACATATTATAAACCTCATCATAAGATCAGCCATCGGTACAGAGAGATATAATGTATTATAAACCATCGGTACAGAGAGACACAACATATTATAAACCTCATCATAAGATCAGCCATCGGTACAGAGAGATATAATGTATTATAAACCATCGGTACAGAGAGATATAATGTATTATAAACCTCATCATAAGATCAGCCATCGGTACAGAGAGACATAATGTATTATAAACCATCGGTACAGAGAGATATAATGTATTATAAACCATCGGTACAGAGAGATATAATGTATTATAAACCTCATCATAAGATCAGCCATCGGTACAGAGAGACATAATGTATTATAAACCATCGGTACAGAGAGATATAATGTATTATAAACCATCGGTACAGAGAGATATAATGTATTATAAACCTCATCATAAGATCAGCCATCGGTACAGAGAGACATAACGTATAATAAGTCGTCTGTGTGGATATGAAGTTGGAAGTTAAGCACCCTAGACCCAGACCATGGCATTTAACATAAGCACAATGATTTATGAGTAGAGTCACACACTGAATGAGGTCCTTCGGGGCGAATGGAGGCAACATCATTACGGAAGAACTGAGGTCCTTCAGGTGAATGGAGGCAACATCATTACGGAAGAACTCTAAGCATGTTCATTCTTTATTCTCAAAGGGAAGCCATACCAAAAGAACAAAACTAGATAACTTTAAATGTTACTTAAAATAATAATTATAAAATAACTACCAAAATGCTGTTTTAGACATTGACACAAGTCATGCAATCTTGTCAGTGTTGACCGCAACGGTGTTTAAGCCTACAGCCAATCAACTTGGCAATCAGCAGTTCTAGGAAATCAACAGTAACACAGGAAGACATCTGTCAGCTACATCTACACCTGCATCTCCTTAGAGTACAGCTTAACTGAACATGTTGATCTACACCTGCATCTCCTTACAGTACAGCTTAACTGAACACGTTGATCTACACCTGCATCTCCTTACAGTACAGCTTAACTGAACATGTTGATCTAGACCTGCATCTCCTTAGAGTACAGCTTAACTGAACACATTGATCTACATCTGCATCCCCTTAGAGTACAGCTTAACTGAACATGTTGATCTACACCTGCATCTCCTTACAGTACAGCTTAACTGAACACGTTGATCTACACCTGCATCCCCTTACAGTACAGCTTAACTGAACATGTTGATCTACACCTGCATCCCCTTACAGTACAGCTTAACTGAACACGTTGATCTACACCTGCATCCCCTTACAGTACAGCTTAACTGAACATGTTGATCTACACCTGCATCCCCTTACAGTACAGCTTAACTGAACATGTTGATCTACACCTGCATCTCCATAGAGTACAGCTTAACTGAGCATGTTGGAACAATGGAGCCCCATTCATTTTCAATGAAGGAAGAGAAGTATGTGGGGGGGGAACGTTGGGTGATGCGAACATGGGCGAGCGAGCGTGAACAGGGCGTGACCAAAGTTGGGGCAAAGCTAAACTTTTGCTATGTACTCTGAGACATTGCGGTGCTATTGACCAATCGAAGCTCACTATAGCTTCCGGCCCCCTACTGGATTGGCTGTTGATACCATGCACTTCCTAGTATGCTTGCTAGTTTGCTAGCACCCACATTTGGCTTGGCACCTAAAACCCTCACACACTTTCACAGATGCACAATTGAGCGCATCCTATCGGCTGCATCACCGCCTGGTACGGCAACTGCACCGCCCGCAATCGCAGGGCTGTCCAGAGGGTGAAGCGGTCTTCCCAAAGCATCACCGGGGGGCAAAATACCTGCCATCCAGGACACCTACAGCACCCGATGTCACAGGAAGGCAAAAAAGATAATCAAGGACATTAATCACCCGAGCCACTGCCTGTTCACCCCGCTATCATCCAGAAGGCGAGGTCAGTACAGGTGCATCAAAGCTGGGACTGAGAGACTGAAAAACAGCTTCTATCTCAAGGCCTTCAGACTGTTAAATAGCCATCACTAGGTGGCTTCCACCCGGTTACGCAACCCTGCACCTTACAGGCTGCTGTCCTATATACATAGACTTGAAATTACTGGCCAACTACTGGCCAATGGAACACTAGTCACTTTAATAATGTTTACATATTTTTGCTTTACTCATTTCATATGTACACTACCAGTCAAATGTTTTAGAACACCTACTCATTCAAGGGTTTTTCTTAATTTTTTTCAATGTTCTACATTGTAGAATAATAGTGAAGACATCAAAACTATGAATTAACACATATGGAATAATGTAGTAACCAAAAAAGTGTTAAACAAATACAAATATATTTGAGATTTGAGATTCTTCAAATAGCCAACCCTTTGCCTTGATGAAAATCTACTTCAGTGCTTAGAGCAATTACAGTACCTTGCCATGCTGCTTCTAGTGCTAACATACTGTACAACCAAGGAAGAACTGACAAAATTTACACTGCTCCCAGCAAATGCAGTACCTTACCATCTGTGCTTAAAGCAGAGCCTCCAGTCTTCTAGGAAGACATACACATGTAATTGACTAGGAACAGTTGGAACCCTTACAGAAATGTGCCATCAGTGACTTTGAGAAATCGGTGCTTGTGACTAAGAGAGAAATCAACCATGTTGTTTTCTATGTTTAGCTCCAGGAGCGAGTCACCCCACTGTTTGTCTTCAAACTCACAAAGGAGTCAGGTGATCAACATTCGAGTCAATCAGAGATGCGAGTTAAAGTCTCTCATCAGAGAAGTTGATTGTATAAAGATATCTGCAGCGGATTTACATCACTGGCAACTTTTTTGGCCATAATGACAATATTTCTGAGTTTCTGCTTCCAACGCCACGAATGCCTCTTCAGTCACGTTTGGACCTGAATATAAAATGAACCACTATTACAATCTTGATCCACTGATAGGCATTGCATGCTAGAAATATCTTTCACCTTTTAAATCAGTACAGAACAGATACAGATGATTGTATCAGTATATACAGTGCATTCGGAAAGTATTCAGACCCCTTGACTTTTTCCACATTTTAATTTTTTTGACGTTACAGCCTTATTCTAAAATGGATTAAATAGTTCCCCCCCCCCCCCCATCAATCTACACATAATACCTCATAATGACAAACCAAAAATAAACTTTTAGAAATGTTTACAAATCTATTACAAATACAACAACTGAAATATAACATTTACATCAGTATTCAGACCCTTTACTCAGTACTTTGTTGAAGCACCTTTGGCAGTGATTACAACCTCGAGTCTTCTTGGGTATGACACTACAAGCTTGGCACACCTGTATTTCCCTCGACCCTGACTAGTCTCCCAGTCCCTGCCACTGAAAAACATCCCCACAGCATGATGCTGCCACCACCATTCTTCACCGTAGGGATGGTGCCAGGTTTCCTCCAGACGTGATGCTTGGCATTCAGGTCAAAGAGTTCAATCTTGGTTTCATCAGACCAGAGAATCTTGTTTCTCATGGTCTCAGAGTCCTTTTGGTGCCTTTTGGGAAAACTCCAAGCGGGCTGTCATGTGCCTTTCACTGAGAAGTGGCTTCCGTTTGGCCACTCTACCATAAAGGCCTGATTGGTGGAGTGCTGCAGAGATGGTTGTCCTTCTGGAGGGTTCTCCCTTAACAAAATGAGGAAAAAGGGAAGGGGTCTGAATACTTTCCGAATGCACCGTATTTAATTGTGTCGCAAGTTGGTTAAAGTTTGTGCATTCGTACTCATATCCATGGACTGATTATCATTAATATATAAACTCAGCAAAGTAACGATAATCTATGGTCGGAACAATAGAACTCTGTGGTTCAGACCATAGAACTCTGTGGTTCCGACCATAGAACTCTGTGGTTCAGACCATAGAACTCTGTGGTTCCGACCATAGAACTCTGTGGTTCAGACCATAGAACTCTGTGGTTCAGACCATAGAACTCTGTGGTTCCGACCATAGAACTCTGTGGTTCCGACCATAGAACTCTGTGGTTCAGACCATAGAACTCTGTGGTTCCGACCATAGAACTCTGTGGTTTAGACCATAGAACTCTGTGGTTCAGACCATACAACTCTGTGGTTCAGACCATAGAACTCTGTGGTTCCGACTATAGAACTCTGTGGTTCAGACCATAGAACTCTGTGGTTCCGACCATAGAACTCTGTGGTTCCGACTATAGAACTCTGTGGTTCCGACCATAGAACTCTGTGGTTCCGACCATAGAACTCTGTGGTTCCGACCATAGAACTCTGTGATTCAGACCATAGAACTCTGTGGTTCCGACCATAGAACTCTGTGGTTCAGACCATAGAACTCTGTGGTTCCGACCATAGAACTCTGTGGTTCAGACCATAGAACTCTGTGGTTCCGACTATAGAACTCTGTGGTTCAGACCATAGAACTCTGTGGTTCCGACCATAGAACTCTGTGGTTCCGACTATAGAACTCTGTGGTTCCGACCATAGAACTCTGTGGTTCAGACCATAGAACTCTGTGGTTCCGACTATAGAACTCTGTGGTTCCGACCATAGAACTCTGTGGTTCCGACTATAGAACTCTGTGGTTCCGACCATAGAACTCTGTGGTTCAGACCATAGAACTCTGTGGTTCCGACCATAGAACTCTGTGGTTCCGACTATAGAACTCTGTGGTTCCGACCATAGAACTCTGTGGTTCCGACTATAGAACTCTGTGGTTCCGACCATAGAACTCTGTGGTTCAGACCATAGAACTCTGTGGTTCCGACCATAGAACTCTGTGGTTCCGACTACACCACCGGGAAAATAGAAATGTATGGCTGTACAATATGTGCCCTTCTTCTTATAATTAGAATTACTTTGGGATACGACCTGAAAAGAGGAGTACACAGTCACTGTCAACCATTTAATGAGACGCTTTATCCACACGGTAGAACACACAAGGTAAATTACCCATGAATATTCTCTCAAAATCATTTAATGAATTAGATATTATCCATTTAATTTAGCCACTGGCTCTATAGTGTTGTGAAAGAGCACATGAGATTGATTGTATGTTCTCTACCATGTCGCATGGGAGGAAGATACCCTAACCATGGTAAATAGATCCGCACAAATGCCTGTGTGATGAAGGCATGAGGGGGTTGGTGTGTGTGTGTGTGTGTGTGTGTGTGTGTGTGTGTGTGGTGTGTGTGTGTGTGTGTGTGTGTGTGTGTGTGTGAGAGAGAGAGAGAGACAGAGAGATCATTAGTAAACATTAGAGTGTACCTCAGTGCACCAACCCAGCCTCAGGCCTTTAGATGGCAGGAATATTGAATCCAATAACTCACAAATCTTGGCAGTTGTAGTTGAAAATTATAATTGACTGTCCAATTACACGATTTTAATCACTTTGTCATAATGGAAAAATAAATTCTATTAGTTATAGACAGTAGTTTTATCTCCCATGGGGGATTGTAGAAGTTTGGAAAGATTGTGTAACGCTGTTGGTTTCCCCCAGACAGATTGAGTAACGCTGTTGGTTTGATGCCAGACAGATTGAGTAACGCTGTTGGTTTGATGCCAGACAGATTGTGTAACACTGTTGGTTTGATGCCAGACAGATTGAGTAACGCTGTTGGTTTGATGCCAGACAGATTGTGTAACGCTGTTGGTTTCCCCCCAGACAGATTGTGTAACACTGTTGGTTTCCCCCCAGACAGATTGAGTAACGCTGTTGGTTCCCCCCAGACAGATTGAGTAACGCTGTTGGTTTCCCCCCAGACAGATTGTGTAACGCTGTTAGTTTCCCCCCAGACAGATTGTGTAACGCTGTTGATTTCCCCCCAGACAGATTGTGTAACGCTGTTGGTTTCCCCCCAGACAGATTGTGTAACGCTGTTGATTTCCCCCCCAGACAGATTGTGTAACGCTGTTAGTTTCCCCCCAGACAGATTGTGTAACACTGTTGATTTCCCCCCAGACAGATTGTGTAACGCTGTTAGTTTCCCCCCAGACAGATTGTGTAACACTGTTGATTTCCCCCCAGACAGATTGTGTAACGCTGTTAGTTTCCCCCCAGACAGATTGTGTAACACTGTTGATTTCCCCCCAGACAGATTGTGTAACACTGTTGATTTCCCCCCAGACAGATTGTGTAACACTGTTAGTTTCCCCCCAGACAGATTGTGTAACACTGTTGATTTCCCCCCAGACAGATTGTGTAACGCTGTTAGTTTCCCCCCAGACAGATTGTGTAACACTGTTGATTTCCCCCCAGACAGCGTCAGGATGTACATGGTTGGATCTGGTCATACCATTGGTCCTCAGACAAAATAACAAAATTAAATTTTCATAAATCCAAATCTGTCACAAATGTGACAGAGAAACGTAAGGACTCTTTTCACAATGTTTTGCTGTCTTGATTTCATCTCTGCTGACACACTCGGTGTTTCCTGTAACTGCATGTATGCATTATCAACCACTGGATAATTGCAATCAATTCATAAAATGACAGGTCATTTCTGTTTCTTTTAAAGTGGCAATTGGCAGTTGACACATTAACAAAAAGGGGTTTTCCCTGCCCGTCTTTCGGTAAAAAGATGAGGGATCGGGATTCATAGACAGATCTATGGATGCTTGGACTGACCATCCATGATATCAACATTATAGTTTTAACCATGTTTTGAGCAATATAATGTTTTTTTGTGTTTTTTTTACAAACAAGCTAATATTTTGGTTTCTGATGGGGAATGACAATTAAACTAATCTAATGAGGCATTTATAAGTTATATTCTTCAAGATTCAATGGGTACATTTTATTCATTTATAAGTTAAAACTGCACATTGCCCCTTTAAAGGATCCGTCGTCTCCCATCTAGGTCAGATGAGGATCCAGGGGCTTTGCTGTCTTCAACATGCTCCTTCCTTTCTCCCAGATGAAAATGAGTCTTCCATGGTGATGGATCACAATCTCACACGTGAGCACGGACCCACGCACACACACACGCACGCACGCACGCACGCACGCACACACGCACACACACACACACACACACAATTCCATTGCGCTGAGACACTGCATCATCACTCCATTTGGAGGGCCTCATCTCATTAATGTGGAAGCACTAGATCCAATATATATATATATATATATATATTTAAATCAAAACATAATTCTCAGAAAATCACACAATCAAATATGTATGCCTTCCTGTATATTTGCAATGCATGTGTGTTAAGAGACTGGTTTTGGTTTGCTGGGTCTTGAGCATCCCCATTTGTTCGGTTTGTTTCGGGTCTAGCCACGATCTCCTTCTGTAACGATACTTCAGGTTCCCAGTTGTATTCCTTACCTCTCATCTACCTAACAATACTTCCTGGTGTGTTTCAGTTGGAGGGACTGTGGAGAGGGAGCTGTAAACAGAATCTAATCTACAAGGTCAGGGCTGTCTGTGATGGGGGCTGTTATCTTTGGTTATTCATCTGCTGATATTAGCTTCCCTAAATGACTACTGACCTTGCAATAACATTCTTATTAAACTGATGCATCGTTATTGAAACCAGTTGAGCTGACAGACGTTTTTCTATGGCTTTAGTCATCAATCTAGCAAGAGGGCAATATTGTATTAATGTGTGTGTGTGTGTGTGTGTGTGTGTGTGTGTGTGTGTGTGTGTGTGTGTGTGTGTGTGTGTGTGTGTGTGTGTGTGTGTGCCAGAAAGCTATGGCCTTTGGTTTTCACCTGGAATTGTTTATTTATGTCTTAGAAAAATAATTACACAATACAAATATAGTAACACATATCGAAATATAATGGTATGATAAAAACAATATTGTGAATGAATAAACCTTTTTCATACTTTATAATATGTCCATATATAGTTATAATCTGTTTTAGGAACATCTACCCCAAAATATTACACCTTCTTTATTATTTTACCAAACATAATCATGATGTTAGTGATCGTTAAAATCTGTTAAACTTGTAAACTTCGAAATCAACATTTGGGCCATTTAAACAGCATGAGTCCATTTTTACATTTGAGTCATTTAGCAGACGCTCTTATCCAGAGCGACCTACAGTAGTGAATGCATACATTCCATACATTTTTTTGTTGTTGTTGTACTGGCCCCCCGTGGGAATCAAGCCCACAACCCTGGCGTTGCAAACACCATGCTGGCGTTGCAAACACCATGCTCTACCAACTGAGCCACAGGGAACTCCCTCCTCTAGACAAGGGGAGAAGGGCTCTATTTTGTCATTCTGAGCATATGCAATGTTTTTGCCTCCAATGTAAAACAAATATTTGACTTCCACACCTATTTACTTCCTCACTTATTTTAGGTTTAAGGAAGTGTGTAGGTTGCATTCCTTGTTGTAGAGGTATTAAAGTTATATATTTAGATCCACCTGCTCGAGACAAATTCAGCGATTGATTTGCCATGTCTGTGCCGTGAAGCAGTCCAGCTGGATAAATGTTTTACTAAGGACCTCACCTTTGACGTAACATTGCAGTGAAGTGATGTAAATGGATGTAATGATGCAGCCGACCACCAGAGGGAAGCAAATACAACTTTATTCGACAGGGGACATTTACATGGTCCTAGGAAGGTCTGGATGGCTGTTTTCTGACTTATAAAACGGTGGGAGATCAATAAAATAAGTCAAGTAAAGATTTAGATATTTTTAAGTAATTCTAGTGTCCAATTTCGGGGACTGTCAGTTTAAGAGGTTTTAACTTCTAGTGCTGAAGCTGTATTTTTTAAATTTTTTATTATACCCCTTTTTCTCCCCAATTTCGTGCTATCCAGTTGGTAGTTACAATCTTGTCTCATCGCTGCAACTCCCGTACGGACTCGGGAAAGGAGAAGTTAGAGAGCCGTGCGTCCTCCGAAACACAACCCAACCAAGCCGCGCTGCTTCTTGACACAATGCCCACTTAACCCGGAAGCCAGCTGCACCAATGTGTCTGAGGAAACACCGTACACCTAGCGACCGTGTCAGCATCTCCAGGAGTCACTAGAGCACGATGGGAGAAGGACATCCCTGCCGGCTATACCCTCCCATAACCTGGACGACGCAGGGCCAATTGTCTCCCGGTCTCGGCCGACTGCAACAGAACCTGGACTCTAACCAGGATTTCTAGTGGTACAGCTAGCACTGCAATGCAGTGCCTTAGACCACTGCATCCACTCAGGAGGCCCACGAAGCTGAATTTTAGGATGTTCATTTAGCATATACAGATGCCGTATCTTAATTTGATCATCCTGTTGTTGGAGGAAATGCAAACTTGTAGTGTATTCAAGGTTTTAAAAAAGCCATCTAAAGTTTGTAATTTACACTTTAGAATTTCAGACTTGATTTGCCCTGAACGAAAAATGTATCAACTCCTACATTAATTATAATCCACAAAACAATTCACATTTCCTGTTCCTGCAGGATTGTGAACCGGGACGCATCACAGCAGAGGCCTTGTGTCTCTGTTCTGATTGTAATCACAGGTTTTTAATCCAACAGCAGCTTTCTCAGATGTCCCAAATGGCACCCTATTCCCTATACAGTGCACTACTTTTGACCAGAGTCTACGGGCCCCTATATTGAGAATAGGGTGCCATTTTGGACACAGCCTCAGAGGGGTTTATTTTCAGCTTGAGGAAGTGGTGTATATAAACGTCACACTCATCCTTCTATCTGGGGAGAAGAGATATAAAAAAAATATATATTTATTTAACCTTTATTTAACTTGGCAAGTCAGTTAAGAAGAAATTCTTATTTACAATGACGGGTCTAGGCTGGTTGAACCTTAAACCGGACGACGCTGGGCCAATTGCGCGCCGCCCTATGGGACTCCCAATCACAGCCGGTTGTGATACAGCCTGGAATCAAACCAGGGTCTTTAGTGACACCTCTAACACTGAGATGCAGTGTCTTAGACCGCTGTGCCGCTCGGGATTAATTTGTTCTATCTGGAGGAGAACTGATTCATTCCTTCTATCTGGGCAGAACAGATTCATTCCTTCTATCTGAGGAGAACTGATTCATTCCTTCTATCTGGGCAGAAGAGATTCATTCATTCTATCTGGGGAGAACAGATTCATGCCTTCTATCTGGGCAGAAGAGATTCATTCATTCTATCTGGGGAGAACAGATTCATGCCTTCTTTGTCTAAGCTACAGAATGAAAATGGCTTCCCTGTGAAACTAGGCTATGTGATGTTGTTTGAGACACAACAAGACTAAAATGGTTTAGTTAGGAGCAGCCGTGGCAGGTTTGGGACACTCCACGCTATCACTGGCATTTACATTACGTGTTCATGCTCAGCTCTGTAAAAAATAGGCTGAGATTGGGTCCTCAGCTCTGAGGATAGAAAGAGCTAGCAGACATAGCCTGCCTGGAGGCTGGAGGCTGCATCATTACAGCTCGCTGGATTTAAAATGGGGGGAGCGGGGGAGAGAGGGAGAGAGAGAGGGGTAGGTCGAGAGGATCTTAGCAAAATACAGATATCTTCTCATAGGCTCATTTGTGGACTGTTTGATGAGAAGGACATCAGAGGGAAGCCATTACTGGAGAGTTGCTCATTACAAACGCCGAAACAAATCCCAAATCAGCATGTCTTCATATTGAATGGCTCTGCCCATCCTCAAAAGCCAGCTGTAACTGCTCTGCCATGACCAGAGGTAGAATACTGTCAAATGTAACATTTAAAACTAAACATTTAAAAAATGTCCTTGTACATAGTGTAGAGTGTGGAAATTAGCCAGCTATAGTATGATAGGCTATGAACAGGTCCATGGAAATAACTCTGGATTATTGTAGTAATCACCACAGTTTCTCTCAGTTCGTGGACGGCACTGCTGCCTTTTTGCCTTTATTAAAACAAGCACACACACGCACGCACACACAGTACAAAACTGCTCTAGTGTAGTGTAACATTATAAAGCCATCATGGATCACTAGTCATCAGTCATTCGACCCAGTCTTTTCTCCCCCAGCGTCTCCACTAGAATTCTTTAACTTTATAAAGGGACCGTGGATTCACTCTTAAGGCTTTGTGTTTCCAGTGTACTACGGGGTGGGGGTGGGGGGGTGGGGGGGGGGGGGGGGTGGGGGGGGGCTGTGGATTTACTTAAAAGGAAAGATTCACTCGTTTTGAATTGTGCATTGTATTTGTGCATCTCTGAGCGATGTTCTGTCTATTCCTGGGGAGCCATTCTGTGTTGCCATCTGAGCTATTGCCTTTCAAGCAGGCAGAACGACGTAACATTGAAATAAAGCTACTCTCACTTTACTGTAACTTAGTAGGAATACGACTTTTAGATTGTGAAAATCTGTCTATCATACATGGAAGATGTCCATATACACACTACCGTTCAAAAGTTCGGGGTCTCTTAGAAATGTGCTTGTTTTTGTCCATTAAAATAAACATCAAATTAATCAGAAATACAGTGTAGACATTGTTAATGTTGTAAATGACTATTGTAGCTGGAAATGGCTGATTTTTATGGAATATCTACATAGGCGTACAGAGGCCCATTATCAGCAACCATCACTCCTGTGTTCCAATGGCACGTTGTGTTAGCTAATCCAAGTTTATCATTTTAAAAGGCTAATTGATCATTAGAAAACCCTTTTGCAATTATGTTAGCACAGCTGAAAACTGTTGTCCTGATTAAAGAAGCAATAAAACTGGCCATATTTAGACTAGTTGAGTATCTGGAGCATCAGCATTTGTGGGTTCGATTACAGCCTCAAAACGGCCAGAAACAAATAAGTTTCTTCTTAAACTCATCAGTCTATTCTTGTTCTGAGAAATGATGGCTCTTCCATGCGAGAAATTGGCAAGAAACTGAAGGTCTGGTGCAACACTGTGTACTACTCCCTTCACAGAACAGCTCAAACTGGCTCTAACCAGAATAGAAAGAGGAGTGGGAGGCCCCGGTGCACAACTGAGCAAGAGGACAAGTACATTAGTGTGTCTAGTTTGAGAAACAGACACCTCATAAGTCCTCAACTGGCAGCTTCATTAAATAGTACACGCAAAACACTAGTCTCAACGTCAAACAGTGAAGAGGCGACTCCGGGATGCTGGCCTTCGCGGCAGAGTTCCTCTGTCCAGTGTCTGTGTTCTTTTTCCCATCTTAATCTTTTATTTTTATTGGCCATTCTGAGATATGGCTTTTTATTTGCAATTCTGCCTAGAAGGCCAGCATCTCCGAGTCGCCTCTTCACTGTTGACGTTGAGACTGGTGTTTTGCGGGTACTATTTAATGAAGCTGCCAGTTTATAACGTACTGGGGAAGGATTACTTAAGAAGGGATTTTTTACGAAAACTTGTTCTGTGAGATTCTGATATTGCCTCTGTGCTGATGGATCTGAAATGTGGTCAATGTGTCTGTAATAATGTACGTGCATCGTCTACGACCTGGGGAATAGTTAGATGAGTCAAGTGTTGGTTTCTTGAAGAGGGGAGCAACTCGGGCCATTTTGAAGCCAGAAGGGATGCAGCCAGTGATCAGGGATGAGTTGATGAGGGAAGTGAGGAATGGGAGAAGGTCTCCAGAGATGGTCTGGAGAGGGGAGGATGGGACGGGGTCGAGCAGTGCAGTTTGTCAGGCGGCCAGACCTCACTAGTTGCAGGATGTCATCTGGAGAGAGAGTGGAGAACGAGGTCAAGGCGTAGGGTAGTTCTGTGTGAGTGAGACCAGTGGACTCAATAGGCTGAGTGAATGAGGAGCAGATGTCGTCAACCTTCTTTTCAAAGTGGTTGACAAAGTCGTCCGCAGAGAGGGAGGACGGAGAGGGTGGAGGATTAAGGCGGGATGAGAAGGTAAAAAAGAGTTTCCTAAGGTTAGAGGCAGAAGCTTGACATTTAGAGTGGTAGAAAGTGGCTTTAGCAGCGGATACAGAGGAAGAGAAGGTAGGGAGGAGGGAGTGAAAGGATGATAGGTCCTCCGAAAGTTTAGTTTTCCTCTATTTTTGTTCAGCTGCCCGCAGCCCTGATCTGTAAGCTCGCAATGAGTCACTCAGCCACTGAGAAGGAGGGGAGGGCCTAGCCGGCCGGGAGGAAAAGGGACAGTATGAGTCATAGGTCGCGGTAAATGGAAGGAAAGTAGGGTCAAAGAGGCAGAATCGGGAGACAGGAGGGAGAAGGATTTAGCAGAAGGGAGAGATTGTATGATAGATGAGGAGAGGGTAGTGGGAGAGAGACAGAGAGAGAGAGCAAAGATTGCGATGGGGCATGACCATATGGGTAGGGGCTGAGTGGTTAGGGTTGGAGGAAAGGAGACAGAAAAGGAAAAAAAGTAGAGATCAGAGACCTGGAGGGAGGTTACAGTGAGATTAGTAGGAGAACAGAGAGCTGGAGGGGGGTTACAGTGAGATTAGTAGGAGAACAGAGACCTGGAGGGGGGTTACAGTGAGATTAGTAGGAGAACAGAGACCTGGAGGGGGGTTACAGTGAGATTAGTAGGAGAACAGAGATCTGGAGGGGGGTTACAGTGAGATTAGTAGGAGAACAGAGACCTGGAGGGGGGTTACAGTGAGATTAGTAGGAGAACAGACCTGGAGGGGGGTTACAGTGAGATTAGTAGGAGAACAGAGACCTGGAGGGGGGTTACAGTGAGATTAGTAGGAGAACAGAGACCTGGAGGGGGGTTACAGTGAGATTAGTAGGAGAACAGACCTGGAGGGGGGTTACAGTGAGATTAGTAGGAGAACAGAGACCTGGAGGGGGGTTACAGTGAGATTAGTAGGAGACAGAGATCTGGAGGGGGGTTACAGTGAGATTAGTAGGAGAACAGACCTGGAGGGGGGTTACAGTGAGATTAGTAGGAGAACAGACCTGGAGGGGGGTTACAGTGAGATTAGTAGGAGAACAGAGACCTGGAGGGGGGTTACAGTGAGATTAGTAGGAGAACAGACCTGGAGGGGGGTTACAGTGAGATTAGTAGGAGAACAGACCTGGAGGGGGGTTACAGTGAGATTAGTAGGAGAACAGAGACCTGGAGGGGGGTTACAGTGAGATTAGTAGGAGACAGAGATCTGGAGGGGGGTTACAGTGAGATTAGTAGGAGAACAGAGACCTGGAGGGGGGTTACAGTGAGATTAGTAGGAGAACAGACCTGGAGGGGGGTTACAGTGAGATTAGTAGGAGAACAGAGACCTGGAGGGGGGTTACAGTGAGATTAGTAGGAGAACAGAGACCTGGAGGGGGGGTTACAGTGAGATTAGTAGGAGAACAGAGACCTGGAGGGGGGTTACAGTGAGATTAGTAGGAGAACAGAGACCTGGAGGGGGGTTACAGTGAGATTAGTAGGAGAACAGAGACCTGGAGGGGGGTTACAGTGAGATTAGTAGGAGAACAGAGACCTGGAGGGGGGTTACAGTGAGATTAGTAGGAGAACAGAGATCTGGAGGGGGGTTACAGTGAGATTAGTAGGAGAACAGACCTGGAGGGGGGGTTACAGTAAGATTAGTAGGAGAACAGAGACCTGGAGGGGGGTTACAGTGAGATTAGTAGGAGAACAGACCTGGAGGGGGGTTACAGTGAGATTAGTAGGAGAACAGAGACCTGGAGGGGGGTTACAGTGAGATTAGTAGGAGAACAGAGACCTGGAGGGGGGTTACAGTGAGATTAGTAGGAGAACAGAGACCTGGAGGGGGGGTTACAGTGAGATTAGTAGGAGAACAGAGACCTGGAGGGGGGTTACAGTGAGATTAGTAGGAGAACAGAGACCTGGAGGGGGGTTACAGTGAGATTAGTAGGAGAACAGAGACCTGGAGGGGGGTTACAGTGAGATTAGTAGGAGAACAGACCTGGAGGGGGGTTACAGTGAGATTAGTAGGAGAACAGAGACCTGGAGGGGGGTTACAGTGAGATTAGTGGGAGAACAGAGACCTGGAGGGGGGTTACAGTGAGATTAGTAGGAGAACAGAGATCTGGAGGGGGGTTACAGTGAGATTAGTAGGAGAACAGAGATCTGGAGGGGGGTTACAGTGAGATTAGTAGGAGAACAGAGATCTGGAGGGGGGTTACAGTGAGATTAGTAGGAGAACAGAGATCTGGGGGGTTACAGTGAGATAAGTAGGTGAACAAATCATAACAACAATGCAGTTTTAATTGGAAATAAAGACAAAAAGAAATATAACAAATAATTAAGGAGCAACAATAAAATAACAGTAGCGAGGCTATATACAGGGTATTACGGTACAGAGTCAATGTGGAGGCTATATACAGGGTTATTACGGTACAGAGTCAATGTGGAGGCTATATACAGGGGGTACCGGTACAGAGTCAATGTGGAGGCTATATACAAGGTGTTACGGTACAGAGTCAATGTGGAGGCTATATACAAGGTGTTACGGTACAGAGTCAATGTGGAGGCTATATACAGGGTGTTACGGTACAGAGTCAGTGTGGAGACTATATACAGGGTGTTATGGTACAGAGTCAATGTGGAGGCTATATACAGGGGGTACCGGTACAGAGTCAATGTGGAGGCTATATACAAGGTGTTACGGTACAGAGTCAATGTGGAGGCTATATACAGGGTGTTACGGTGCAGAGTCAATGTGGAGGCTATATACAGGGTGTTACGGTACAGAGTCAATGGGGAGGCTATATACAGGGGGTACCGGTACAGAGTCAATGTGGAGGCTATATACAGGGGGTACCGGTACAGAGTCAATGTGGAGGCTATATACAGGGTGTTATTGTACAGAGTCAATCTGGAGGCTTTATACAGGGTGTTACGGTACAGAGTCAATGTGGGGGCTTTATACAGGGTGTTACGGTACAGAGTCAATGTGGAGGCTATATACAGGGTGTTACGGTACAGAGTCAATGTGGAGGCTATATACAGGGATAGTCAATGTGTGGGGGCAGTGGTTAGCCTCTAGTAAAGATGAGGTCAAGTGTATTCCCTGCCTTGTGAGTTGGAGGGAGTTGGGAAAGGGTGAGGTCAAAAGAGGCAAGGAGGGGAAAGAGACAGTTGTAAAGAAATGAATCGAAGGCAGATGTTAGGCTACGACCTGGGCAATAGTTAGAGGGGAAAATACATGTCAGTACAGTACAGAGTATCTGTTCATAACAGCTTTGATTAAATGGGCCTATTATAAGTTTTGTAACATAATATAGGAGACAGACGGCATTTAAATGTAATTTAAAGAAAGGACACACGGCTTTTCAGAATAAGGGACTTGTAATTGTATTTTTATGGACGGTCAGATACCATGCTCACCTTGTGTCCTATAGATCATAGAATGGTTATGTTGGTTTACATTACAGGATGGAACTTCAGGCTTTTGAGGACTGGCCAATCGGGCTAGTAGACCACAAACTTTTTACTAGGCCGTGTCCAAAATCTGTTGCATTGCGATATTTGAAAAGAACAATGTTTCTTTAGCTGGCAGGCTAGTTGGTTCACATTTTCTACTATCCTGGTCTGTACAGTACTAGCCTCAGGCTACCGGGCTATCTTCGTTTAATTTACATCCCTGGTTACAGTATTATACCTTTCAAATATTGACCAATATTGATTTATTTTCAGATGTAAAAAAAAAAAAAAAAAGAAAAACGTTTTTTTGTGCTTTGATAAATTATGTATTTTCCCTAAAGAAATCTGAGAGGACAGAGAGACATTTTCCACAGAGAGAGAGAGTAACTGATAATATCAAACCCCAAACAAAAAATAAATATCCTCCACAGTTTCTTTGATCCGTCGTTGGTCCTCCTGAAGTATTACATCGTTGTTACTGTGAAGGTGGACACACTAGCCCAGAAAGGCTAGGTGGAAAGGTGAAAACCAGCCATCACTGCAAGATATACAAACAAAGACTTTGGCTGAGGGAGAAAAAAAAATTCTGTCAATTCTGCCATAGCAACCCAACCTCTGTAGGGGTATCCAACTGTCCATGCTTCCATACAAATGTGTCCCATTCTGAGAAAGATTAGCACCTTCCTGTGGATGCAGTCAGCCAGAATCTGGAATCAACCAAAACTATTCAGGTATTTTATTTGACTAATGGGAGGGGGGGGGGGGGTCTTTGTACTGTAATTCTGCTCTATAAATAACGTTACTGCATTGTGGCTTTGATTGAATAGCGTCGCTCCGCTGGTCTCTTTGTTTCAGGGAGGTAGGCAAGGCAGGCAGGCAGGCAGTCAGGCAAGGCAGGCAAGGCAGGCAGGCAGGAGGGAGGTCTGAAATGTCTCTAACTAGGAGCAGACAGCTGGCCGACCTCTCTGTCCCCTCACATCAGAGGTAATTATCTGCAATCAAAGTGGCTCTGAAAATCTATAGACCCTTAAACACCTTCCACTCCTACTGGGGACCTGCTGCTGTGGCCTCACACACACTCCACACACACACACACACACACCCACGCACTTCGCACACACACACTCCACACACACACACACACACACACACGCACTTCGCACACACACACACACACACACACACACACACACACACACACACACACACACACACACACACACACACACACACACACACACACACACACACACATTTCGAACATGCAGGAACACACACACACACTCACAACAATTTATGGAGGGGGGGGGCATTTTCAACAAGATATTATATTTTGAGTAAGATGACAAACAAAAACACAGCCTGCTGAGATATGTGTCCCTTCTTGATTGAAGTACCAAAGAAATGGTGCAAGATGTTCAAGCCTTCAGTGTGCATACAGCAGCAATAACAAACTAAACATAGAACTGATATGGGAGGGAGGAAGGGAGGGAGAGTGAAGGAGAGGAGGGAGGGAGGGAGGGAGGGAGGGAGGGAGGGAGGGAGGGAGGGAGGGAGGGAGGGAGGGAGGGAGGGAGGGAGAGACGGAGGGAGGGAGGGGGAGACGGAGGGAGGGAGGGAGGGAGGGGGAGGGAGACGGAGGGAGGGAGGGAGGGAGGGAGGGAGGGAGGGAGGGAGGGAGGGAGGGAGGGAGGGAGGGGGAGGGAGACGGAGGGAGGGAGGGAGGCCTATGGTAGCTGATCACTGGAGAAAAACACCCCACCACCATTTATCAACCATACATCAACATACAGACCACCATTTATCAACCATACATCAACACACAGATCAAACCTGACGTCCAACTTTAGCAATAATCACAGTACAGTCCGTAATGTCTACACTCCTATATGGTAACTGATTAACTCTGATTGCTGACTTCCGTTTCATAGCAGGGGATCAATCATTGATCGATCAATACACCATCGATTATAACCCATCAGGTACGGTATATTCCGTTTGTTATTAACCCGCGTTTCATAGCTCACGTGAGTCCCAGAGTGTGTTAGTTAGTAGACTGTAGGACTGGTACAAGATAAACACTCGTAGCCAGAGGAAATCTGTCCTCCTTGGAACCCATGTGTTACTGTGAGGTAACAATGACAATGACTGAGGATCGACTATCACACAACAAGTAGACTAAATGCATTTCGTGACCTGTTTTATCGTTCCCCATCTCAGTGTTGGGTTGTACCATAGAATCCAGCATGCAGAAGGTAGCTCGCATCTGCTACAAGACCATGGTGCTTGCCTACGGAGCTGTGAGGGGAACGGCACCTCCGTACCTTCAGGCTCTGATCAGGCCCTACACCCAAACAAGGGCACTGCGTTCATCCACCTCTGGCCTGCTGGCCCCCCTACCTCTGAGGAAGCACAGTTCCCACTCAGCCCAGTCAAAACTGTTCGCTGCTCTGGCACCCCAATGGTGGAACAAGCTCCCTCACGACGCCAGGACAGCGGAGTCAATCACCACCTTCCGGAGACACCTGAAACCCCACCTCTTTAAGGAATACCTGGGATAGGATGAAGTAATCCTTCTAACCCCCCCCCCCCCAAAAAAAAAAGATATAGATGTACTATTGTAAAGTGGTTGTTCCACTGGATATCTTAAGGTGAATGCACCAATTTGTAAATCGCTCTGGATAAGAGCGTCTGCTAAATGACGTAAATGTAAATGTAACGACGTGCAGTTGTCATTCCACATCATTTCATTTGAACGAAGAAAATCGTTTTGAAACATGAAATGATTGTCAGTGAACACTAAATGTATTCTTCACCTTCCACATGAATCCCAGTTTGTTTCCAGTCTGTACAAAACACTATTCCAGACCTGTCCACATTTGTTCCATAAAACAAATCATCTATAGGTCGACTGTACATTCCACCTCTTCAAGGTGAACATTCCTCCCCAGTCACCAAGGAGAATTGAAACGTGGAAAAGTTTCTAGAATTCCTTGGCCTGGGTTCCAAGGGAACATGGGTTCCATTTCATAGAGGTCTATTCCCTCTAGTCCCTCTGATCTCACTGTTCTCTGTGTTCCCTCTGTTCCCTCTGTTTTCTGTGTTCCCCCTGTTCCCTCTGTTCTCTGTGTTCTCACTGATCCCTCTGTTCTCTGTGTTCTCTGTGTTCCCACTGTTCTCTGTGTTCTCACTGTTCTCTGTGTTCTCACTGTTCTCTGTGTTCCCTCTGTTCTCTCTCTTCTCTGTGTTCCCTCTCTTCTCTGTGTTCCCTCTCTTCTCTGTGTTCCCTCTCTTCTCTGTGTTCCCTCTGTTCCCTCTGTTTTCTGTGTTCCCCCTGTTCCCTCTGTTCTCTCTGTTCTCACTGATCCCTCTGTTCTCTGTGTTCTCACTGATCCCTCTGTTCTCTGTGTTCTCTGTGTTCCCACTGTTCTCTGTGTTCTCACTGTTCTCTGTGTTCCCACTGTTCTCTGTGTTCCCACTGTTCTCTGTGTTCCCTCTGTTCTCTCTCTTCTCTGTGTTCCCTCTCTTCTCTGTGTTCCCTCTGTTCTCTGTGTTCCCCTCTGTTCTCTGTGTTCCGTGGCGGCGGAGATAAATAGGAGGTCTTTAGCTCCTGATGGGAGAACATTATGTTTCCTGCCTAGTAAAAGCTACATTAGTCAGTGTCACCAAGCTTTCTTCTCCACATAATTGTGCTTCATTGTCTAACACGGCAGCCTTGGGTTTTCTCCTGGAAAAGGGCTTACTGGGAAGAGAGGGCTTTGTGAATCTGGATATAAAACCTACTCCTGTCATGAGGGCTGGGAGCTTCAACCCTGCTGTTTTCTATGATTAACTGCGTCATTAGAGGGAAATAAACCATTATATTGTTGCTGTTGCCTGTACTTATCAGTTATCCACTTCTCCACATTTTGTTTTTGCTTTGTTAAACTATGTAGACGGTATAAACTTTGTTAAATCTTACAGAGGTATATTCACTGTCACGCCCTGACCATTGAGAGCCTTTTTATTCTCTATGTTGGTTAGGTCGGGGTGTGACTAGGGTGGGTAATCTAGATTGTTCTATTTCTATGTTGGCCTGGTATGGTTCCCAATCAGAGGCAGCTGTTTATCATTGTCTCTGATTGGGGATCATATTTAGGCAGCCATTTCCCCACTGTGTTTTGTGGGATCTTGTTTTGTTTTTGTGTAGTTGCCTGTGAGCACTTCACAGAACGTCACGTTTCGTTCGTTCTTTATTGTTTTGTTTGTGCTGAAGTTTCACTTTATAATAAAGATGATGAACGCTACTTACGCTGCACCTTGGTCCAGTTCTTACGACGACCTTGACATTCACAGATGGACAATATATCGACCCTGAACATCTTAGTGAAACGTCCTTTTTCATTCAAATGGTTTTTCTTCCTTCAGTTTTGCACCGATCAAAGACAGCAAAGAACAGGATGTTCACATCTTGGATTTTATAAATCAATCAAATCAAAAAGCTACTGTGATGGGATTAGGGTTAGGGTTAGGGTTAGGGTTAACCAATTAACCTCCAACCAATTACACTGCTATCAAAGGACTGGACACAGCTTTATACAGTATATAATGTAGGTGGGCCAGTGACTGTGTACTCCCAGGCCAATAAGGGTCCTTGTAAGTAGGCCAGGCTGGTCCAGTAAATTAATATCAAAATCTGTCAGTTTAAGCTAGACTAGTTGAATGGAAGTAAAAGTACAAAGGTTTCGAAACACCTACTCATTCAAAGGTTTTTCTTTAATTTTACAACTTTCTACATTGTAGAATAATAGTGAAGACATCAAAACTATGAAATAACACATATGGAATCATGTAGTAACCAAAAAAGTGTTAAACAAATTAAAATATATTTAGATTTTAGATTCTTCAAAGTAGACA
Organism: Salmo salar; assembly: GCF_965601325.2. Taxonomy (NCBI): domain Eukaryota; kingdom Metazoa; phylum Chordata; class Actinopteri; order Salmoniformes; family Salmonidae; genus Salmo; species Salmo salar. The sequence continues at coordinate 60,616,844 of NC_138312.1, read as the reverse complement.
CCCTTTGCACACTCTTGGCACTCTCTTTCTACAGCTAGACCAGGACATTTACATTTAAGTCATTTAGCAGACGCTCTTATCCAGAGCGACTTACAAATTGGTGCATTCACCTTAAGATATCCAGTGGAACAACCACTTTACAATAGTACTTTATTTTTGGGGGGGGGGGGGGGGGGGGTTAGAAGGATTACTTTATCCTATCCCAGGTATTCCTTAAAGAGGTGGGGTTTCAGGCGTCTACGGAAGGTGGTGATTGACTCCGCTGTCCTGGCGTCGTGAGGGAGCTTGTTCCACCATTGGGGTGCCAGAGCAGCGAACAGTTTTGCCTGGGCTGAGCGGAAACTGTGCTTCCGCAGAGGTAGGGAGGCGAGCAGGCCAGAGGTGGATGAATGCAGTGCCCTTGTTTGGGTGTAGGGCCTGATCAGAGCCTGAAGGTACGGAGGTGCCGTTCCCCTCACAGCTCCGTAGGCAAGCACCATGGTCTTGTAGCGGATGCGAGCTTCAACTGGAAGCCAGTGGAGTGTGCGGAGGAGCGGGGTGACGTGAGAGAACTTCGGAAGGTTGAACACCAGACGGGCTGCGGCATTCTGGACATGGAGGACAGCTGTCTGTATCTATAGTCAGACCAGGACATGGAGGACAGCTGTCTGTATCTATAGTCAGACCAGGACATGGAGGACAGCTGTCTGTATCTATAGTCAGACCAGGACATGGAGGACAGCTGTCTGTATCTATAGTCAGACCAGGACATGGAGGACAGCTGTCTGTATCTATAGTCAGACCAGGACATGGAGGACAGCTGTCTGTATCTATAGTCAGACCAGGACATGGAGGACAGCTGTCTGTATCTATAGTCAGACCAGGACATGGAGGACAGCTGTCTGTATCTATAGTCAGACCAGGACATCTAGGTGGGGGAGGTAAACACACACTGTCTTCATGTGACGGTATTGTTCTGTTCTATGAAGACCAACAGTTCATTATAGTGTTTATTATGCTAAATGGGCTGATATGACATTTAACTCAGGCCGGGATGCAATCAGATCGCAGTACATACAGTATGCATTGCAGATTTTAAAAGCAACGTTTACAGAGTTCGCGAACATCCCATTTACTGTAAATGCTGAGTACAGTATGTCAGCTCAGTCGGAAAATTGTCTTTAAAAGTTGGAATGCATATAACCCGTGATGGGATTGAATAGAGCCCTATGCTGTATACATTAACATGTTGACCTGTAGGGGGTGCGTACTGGCGGCAGAGAAGTCAGGCGCAGGAGAGCAAAAACTGATTTACAAAGGCGCAGTTTAATAAATCAAACCACCGTAAACAGTAAAATAAATCAATGGGTAACAAAACCCGTCACACACCAGCATAACGTGCACAAGCACTACAATAAACAATTCAAGGCAGGAACGTGGGGGGGAACAGAGGGTTAAATACACAACATGTAATGATGGAATTGAAACCAGGTGTGTGGGAAGACAAGACAAAACAAATGGAAAATGAAAAGTGGATCGGCGATAGCTAGAAGACCGGTGACGTCGACCGCCGAACATCGCCCGAACAAGGAGAGGGACCGACTTCGATTTGCTGGTTAATTGACCAGCAAATCAATTAACGTACATTATATATATATATATCACAGTGTGTCAGGGTATAAAGGCATTAACACATGCGACGTGTTTTGGCAAAATATGTTGAGTATAAATAAATGAATTCACTTGTCTTTTCCTATAAATACTGACGTTGCTGTTAATTACTTTATTGAGGAACGTTGTCCTTACTACCATACCGCTGTGATATCTGGTTGTCCCCAACAATGTCCTTACTACCGTACCACTGTAATTTCTGGTTTTCCCAACAATGTCCTTACTACCCTACCGCTGTGATATTTGGTTGTCCCAACATAATTCTGTTTCAAAGCTAGTGGGTAATGTAAGGACTGAATATTGCTTCATGAAGTTTAGATTTTAGTCATTTAGCAGACGCTCTTCCAAGAGCAATTTTCAGTTAGTTCATTCATCTTTCGAAAGCTATACTGCACCATTTTGTTTCTCTCCATAGTCCACGCACTGTTAAAATGTAAATGATAAATCATTTGATTTTTCCATTGTGTTTATAATTGAGAAGAGAATCGTCCAACCCATCGGGCATCTCTTCGGGACTAGTTTTTAAAATCTTCAGAGGGTTCCAAGTTATTCAAACGGTAAACCAAAACGCCAGCCAGCGAGAAAGAGAGAGAGAGAGAGACAAAGGCAGAGACAGAGAAAGAGAGAGAGAGAGCAAGAGAGAGAGAGCGAGCGAGAGAGAGAGAGAGACAAAGGCAGAGACAGAGAGAGAGAGAGAGAGAGAGAGAGACAAAGGCAGAGACAGAGAGAGAGAGAGAGAGAGACAAAGGCAGAGACAGAGAGAGAGAGAGAGAGAGAGAGAGAGAGAGAGAACGAGAGAGAACGAGAGAGAGAGAGACAAAGGCAGAGACAGAGAGAGAGAGAGAGAGAACGAGAGAGAGAGAGAGAGACAAAGGCAGAGACAGAGAGAGAGAGAGAGAGAGAGAACGAGAGAGAGAGAGAGAGACAAAGGCAGAGACAGAGAGAGAGAGAGAGAGAACGAGAGAGAGAGAGACAAAGGCAGAGACAGAGAGAGAGAGAGAGAGAACGAGAGAGAGAGAGACAAAGGCAGAGACAGAGAGAGAGAGAGAGAGAGAACGAGAGAGAGAGAGACAAAGGCAGAGACAGAGAGAGAGAGAGAGAGAACGAGAGAGAGAGAGACAAAGGCAGAGACAGAGAGAGAGAGAGAGAACGAGAGAGAGAGAGACAAAGGCAGAGACAGAGAGAGAGAGAGAGAGAGAACGAGAGAGAGAGAGACAAAGGCAGAGACAGAGAGAGAGAGAGAGAACGAGAGAGAGAGAGACAAAGGCAGAGACAGAGAGAGAGAGAGAGAGAACGAGAGAGAGAGAGAGAGAGACAAAGGCAGAGACAGAGAGAGAGAGAGAGAACGAGAGAGAGAGAGACAAAGGCAGAGACAGAGAGAGAGAGAGAGAGAGAGAGAGAGAACGAGAGAGAGAGAGACAAAGGCAGAGAGAGAGAGAGAGTAGAGAGAACGAGAGAGAGAGAGACAAAGGCAGAGACAGAGAGAGAGAGAGAGAGAACGAGAGAGAGAGAGACAAAGGCAGAGACAGAGACAGAGAGAGAGAGAGAGAGAGAGTAGAGCCAGCGATCCAGTCAGCAAGGCTTGTCTTTAATTCATGGTGTGTAATTAACAGTCTAAGCAGCTCCCTACCAACACTCAGCCATGAGTCACTGTTTTCTCTTATTTTCTCTAAACACAGAGGGTTTAACATGAGAAAGGGGACAGGGGGACACACAGAGGCATCAGGCCTGAATACGGCACACTTATTAGGATGAGGGACTCTCTCTCTCTCTGTTACTGTCAGTATGCTGTGCTGTGTGGGGTCTATTTATCTCTCTGTGTCTTTCTCTCTCTCTGTTTCTGTCTGTCTTTCTTTCTTTCTCTCTTTCTCTCTGTCTTTCTCTGTATTTTTCTCTCTTTCACTTACTCTCTCAGTGTCTTTCTCTTTCTTTCTTTCTCTCTCTCTTTCTCTCTCTCTTTCTTTCTCTCTTTCTGTCTCTCTTTCTGCCTCTCTTTCTCTCTCTCTTGGTCTCTTTCTGTCTTTCTCTCTCTCTATCTATCTCTCTCTCTTCCTCTCTATATACATGAGGATTGGTTAAGTAGATATTCAGTACCAGTCAAACGTTTGGACACACCTACTCATTCCAGGGTTTTTCTTTTTTTTTTTAAACTATTTTCTACATTGTATAATAATAGTGAAGACGTCAAAACTATGAAGTAACACATATGGAATCATGTAGTAACCAAATTGAGATGGTTTGGGATGTGTCGGACTGCAGAGTGAATGAAAAGAAGCCAACAAGTGCTCAGCATATGTGGGAACTCCTTCAAGACTGTTGGAAAATCATTCCAAGTGAAGCTGGTTGAGAGAATGCCATAGTTTTGATGTCTTCACTACTATTCTACAATGTAGAATATGGTAAAAAATTAAGAAAAACCCTTGAATGAGTAGGTGTGTATACACACTACCGTTCAACAGTTTCGGATCACTTAAAAATGTCCTTGTTTATGAAAGAAAAGCAAATTTTTTGTCCATTAAAATAACATCAAATTGATCAGAAATACAGGGTAGACATTGTTAATGTTGTAAATGACTATTTTCATTTTTTATGGAATATCTACATAGGTGTACACAGGCCCATTATCAGCAACCATCCCTCCTGTGTTCCAATGGCACGTTGTGTTAGCTAATCTAAGTTTATCATTTTAAAAGGCTAATTGATCATTAGAAAACCCTTTTGCAATTATCTTAGCACAGCTGAAAAAATATTGTCCTGATTAAAGAAGCAATAAAACTGGCCTTCTTTAGACTAGTTGAGTATCTGGGGCATCAGCATTTTTTGGGTTCGATTACAGGCACAAAATGGCCAGAAACAAATAACTTTCTTCTGAAACTCATCAGTCTATTCTTGTTCTGAGAAATGAAGGCTATTCCATGTGAGAAATTGCCAAGAAACTGAAGATCTCATACAACGCTGTGTACTACTCCCTTCACAGAACAGCACAAACTGGCTCTAACCAGAATAGAAAGAGGAGTGGGAGGCTCCGGTGCACAACTGAGCAAGAGGACAAGTACATTAGAGTGTCTAGTTTGAGAAACAGATGCCTCACAAGTCCTAAACTGGCAGCTTCATTAAATAGTACCCACAAATCTCAACGTCAAACAGTGAAGAGGCGACTCCTGGATGCTGGCCTTCTATGCAGAGTTCCTCTGTCCAGTGTCTGTGTTCTTTTTCCCGTCTTAATCATTTATTTTTATTGGTCAGTCTGAGATATGGCTTTTTCTTTGCAACTCTGCCTAGAAGGCCAGCATCTCCGAGTCGCCTCTTCACTGTTGACGTTGAGACTGGTGTTTTGCGGGTACTATTTAATGAAGCTGCCAGTTGAGGACTTGTTGAAGAGACTTGGGGCTAATGAACTATAACATACTGGGGAAGGATTACCTAAGAAGGGATTTTTTACGAAAACTCTTCTACCCTGTTACTCTGCTACTCTGCTACTCTGTTACTCTGTTACTCTGCTACTCTGTTACTCTGCTACTCTGTTACTCTGCTACCCTGTTACCCTGTTACTCTGTTACCCTGTTACCCTGTTACTCTGTTACCCTGTTACCCTGTTACTCTGTTACCCTGTTACTCTGCTACTCTGTTACTCTGCTACTCTGCTACCCTGCTACCCTGTTACCCTGTTACCCTGTTACCCTGCTACTCTGCTACTCTATTACTCTGCTACTCTGCTACCTGTTACTCTGTTACTCTGCTACTCTGCTACCTGTTACTCTGTTACTCTGCTACTCTGCTACCTGTTACCCTGTTACCCTGTTACCCTGTTAGTCTGTTACCCTGTTACTCTGTTACTCTGCTACTCTGCTACCTGTTACTCTGTTACTCTGCTACTCTGCTACCTGTTACTCTGCTACTCTGCTACTCTGCTACCTGTTACTCTGTTACTCTGCTACTCTGCTACCTGTTACCCTGTTACCCTGTTACCCTGTTAGTCTGTTACCCTGCTACTCTGTTACTCTGTTACTCTGTTACTCTGTTACCTGTTACTCTGTTACTCTGTTACCCTGTTAGTCTGTTACCCTGCTACTCTGCTACTCTGCTACCTGTTACTCTGTTACTCTGTTACCCTGTTACTCTGTTACCCCGTTACTCTGCTACTCTGTTACTCTGTTACTCTGCTACTCTGCTACTCTGTTACTCTGTTACTCTGCTACCCTGTTACCCTGTTACCCTGTTACCCTGTTACTCTGTTACTCTGTTACTCTGTTACCCTGTTAGTCTGTTACCCTGCTACTCTGCTACTCTGCTACTCTGCTACCTGTTACTCTGTTACTCTGCTACTCTGTTACTCTGTTACTCTGTTACTCTGCTACCCTGTTACCCTGTTACCCTGTTACTCTGTTACTCTGTTACTCGGTTACCCCGTTACTCCTGTTCCCAAGGTAACTGAACTAAATGACTATCGCCCTGTAGCATGTTATCATGAAGTGCTTTGAGAGACTAGTCAAGGATCATATCACCTCCACCCTACCTGTCACCCTAGACCCACTTCAATTTGCTTACCGCCCCAGTAGGTCCACAGACGATGCAATCGTGATCACACTGCACACTGCCCTATCCCATCTGGACAAGAGGAATACCTATGTAAGAATGCTGTTCATTGACTACAGCTCAGCCTTCAACACCATAGTACCCTCCAAGCTCATCATAAAGCTTGAGTCCCTGGGTCTTGACCCCGCCCTGTGCAACTGGTTCCTGGACTTCCTGACGGGCCACCCCCAGGTGGTGAAGGTAGGAAACTACATCTCCACTCTGCTGATCCTCAACACAGGGGCCCCACAAGGGTGCGTTCTCAGCCCCCTCCTGTACTCCCTGTTCACCCATGACTGCGTGGCCATGCACGCCTCTAACTCAATCATCAAGTTTGCAGACGACAGTACATTGGTAGGCTTGATTACCAACAACGACGAGACAGCCTACAGGGAGGAGGTGAGGGTGATGTCAGGAAAATAACCTCTCACTCAACGTCAACAAAACAAAAGAGATGATCGTGGACTTCAGGAAACCGCAAAGGGAGCACCCCCTTATCCACATCGACGGGACAGCAGTGGAGAAGGTGGAAAGCTTTAAGTTCCTCAGTGTACATATCACCGACAAACTGAAATGGTCCACGCACACAGACAGTGTGGTGAACAAGGCACAACAGCGCCTATTCAACCTCAGGAGGCTGAAAAACTGTGGCTTGTCACCTAAAACCCTCACTAACGTTTACAGACGCACAATCGAGAGCATCCTGTCAGGCTGTATCACCACCTGGTACCACCCACAACCGCAGGGCTCTCCAGAGGGTGATGTGGTCTGCACAACGCATCACCGGGGGCAAACTACCTGCCCTCCAGGACACCTACAACACCCGATGTCACAGGAAGGCAAAAAGATCATCAAGGACAACAACCACCCGAGACTCGGCCTGTTTACCCTGCTTCCATCAAGAAGGCGAGATCAGTACAGATGCATCAAAGCTGGGACAGAGAGATTGAAAAACAGCTTCTATCTCAAGGCCATGAAATTGTTAAACAGCCATCACTAGCACAGAGAGGCGGCTGCCTACCTACAGACTTGATATCATTAGCCACTTTAATAAATGGATCACTAGTCACTTTAATAATGCCACTTTAAGAATGTTCGCATTACTTATCTCATATGTATATACTGTGTACTGAATCCTTCACTATCTATTCTTTACTATCTATTCGAGGTGTGGACTCGAGTCACAAATATGATGACTTGCAACTCGGCTTTAACTTTAACACCAATGACTCGTGACTTGACTTGGACTTGAGCCTTATGACTCGACCTGACTTGATACCCTCCCCGAAGCCCAAATATTAAAAATGATGCTGTTAAAAAAAGTGGTCTGAGCATCAACTCTTCATTTAACGGATTACAGTTTGAATCGGACAGCAGCAAATCAAATTGTGCCAGCTGAGGAAAAAGTTGTGCGTGGCAGTGGAACGCCGGCGGGTGAATTCAGATGGAGCCCTTGGAAAGATGATGCCCAAAATTATTATTTTAGGATATAAAGACTACGCTGTATCACCAAAAAACGGATTGCAACTTGCAAAACATACGGGAAGAAAATTACAGACAGAGGCGCAACAACTTCCAACTTTGTTTGACATTTGAAGCTGCACAAAAGAACGGTAAGTCGTGGCTAATATAGCCGACATCTCTATAATTTACAACTTTGCTAGTGTAGCATGTAGGCTAACGTAACGTTAAATCAATGAGCCTCCACACAGTCAGTCAGTGTGGGAATGTGATCATTGAGTTACAACTGGCTAGACAGCTGGTAGCCTAAATCCTGCTTGATGTTACGGCTGTTCCTCACACCATTGACATACGTTAGCCTACTGTAAACACACACAGAGAGTGTGTGTGTGTGTGTGTGTGTGTGTAAGGTCGGGCGAATGTGTACAAGCCTACATCGCCCGATTGCGCCCCATAGCAATCCTCAATAGTCGATTGCTACCCATGTATTTCCATGGAAATATCAAGTTTATTTGGAAAGTAATAAATATATATTTTTTTAAAAGCGTTCATGATTTGCGCAAATGTAATAAACTAACTATGACTCTTTTATAAAAATATGAAATGGTATTACTTTTGGTGAAGAGCACATTATGACTTGTTTAGGACTCGAAACTCAAAGTTTAGGACTTGAGACTTGCTTGAGACTTGACTCAGACTTGCCTGTCTTTTCTTGAGACTTGACTTGAGATTTGACTTGAGAGTTGACTCAGACTTGCCTGTCTTGACTTGGGACTTGACTTGGGACTTGAGTGCTAAGACTTGAGACTTATTTGTGACTTGTAAAACAATGACTTGGTCCCACCTCTGCTATCTATTGCATCTTAGCCGCTCTGTCACTGCTCATCCATATATTTTATATTTATAAATTCTCATCCCATTCCTTTACTAGATTATGTGTATTAGGTTTTATTGTGGAATTGTTAGATATTACCTGTTAGATACTGCTGCACTGTCAGATCTAGAAGCATAAGCATTTCGCTACACTCGCAATAACATCTGCTAACAACGTGTATGTGACCAATAAAATTTGATTTGATTTGAACTAACATCTGTCTCTTGTCTGGAATCTGCCCCTATACCAGACAGACAAGCAAACTGAGGAAACAAAAAAAAGACCTCTCAAAAAAGCCACACAAGAGCAGCATCTATCTAACATAGCTTTAGAGCGCATATATCGTTGATTGTGTAATCTTATTGTCACGTCCTGGCCAGTATAAGGGTTAATTGTTATTGTAGTTTGGTCAGGACGTGGCAGAGGGTATTTGTTTTATGTGGTTAGGGGTGGTGTTTTAGTAGAAGGGCATTTGATTTATTTATCCGGGGTTTTGGTTTATGGTCTATGTTTATGTATTTCTAGGTGTAGTTTGGTTTGTGTATTTCTATGTTAGGTTGATTGGGGTTTGGGACTCTCAACTGGAGGCAGGTGCTTCCTCGTTGCCTCTGATTGAGAGTCCTATATATGGGTAATTGTTTGGTGTAGGTTTTGTGGGAGATTGTTTCTTGTCTAGCGTGTATGAGCCTGAGAAGACTGTTCGGGGATCGTGAGTTTGTTTTGGTGTTCATTTTGAGTTTAATAAATGTTCAAGATGAACAAACACAGTCCTGCTGCATTTTGGTCCTCCTTCACCATCGATAACCGTGACACTTATGTCATTTATAATGTACAGTCACTATTCTGATGGCATTGTACAATCACTAACCCTCACCACACAGAAAGTAGGTTAGGGTAATACTGCCACAGTTTGACTATTGTGAGCTAGCTGAGAGATCAACCATAGCTTTTCATGGCAAGATGCAGATTAAAATGCAAATGAATACCAATGTCAGAGTAAATACACATTGGTATGTCTTCCTTTTTAAGTCTAGTTGGGGCCCGATTAAGACTTAGGAAAAGCATGCTTTTCCTACACACTTCTCAGTATCTGGTATTCAGACTTACCTTATGCAGGTGCGTAAAGTCCTTTGCAGGCATGGATCCCTTGCACGTGCTGAATACATTTAATTCAATCGCTGAAACCCCCCCAATTGCTGAAACCCACCCCCCCTCCCCAACAGTTTTCATACAATAGGGTTTTCAATACATTTATCTAAAGCCATCCCTTTAAATTTGGTGTTCCTATAATTAAAATTGTCTCAACAGACTCACTAGAATATATGGAGAAGAAGGGTTCAGAATATTAGCGATCAGACAGTAATCAATATGCATATTCATCTGCATTTCAGCACCAACTGGTAGATCTAAAAATACTCTGATCTTGTCGGTGTTATTAAGGAACATTTTAAGGTTAGGAAAGTATGTAAAGAAAGTGAAGAGCTTAATCAATTGATATTGATAGTATTGGATTACTTCCCAAGCAAAGTCAGTCTTTGAATATCAATGAAACGAAACATATGATATCCCCATAATGAATCGGAGTCACATCTTTAACTGGTATTTTATAGCTTGTTTTTAGAATCAAGCGTTATGGACCAAAGCTCTGTTATAGATCCCTTTATAAAAAACTGAAGAAACCTTTGACTCTCCTCATGAACTGCCCCCGTAGGCCTACACTGCACAGCCATTGGTTAAGCAGCACAGACATTGGTTAAGCAGCACAGCCATTGGTTAAGCAGCACACAACAACGTTTTTTTTTTATCAGCAAGAGCAAAGCAGGCCGGCGCTCAGGGTTGGAATATCCATTACAGTGTGTAATGCAGAGTAGTTCTATTTACACCATCCCAGCAGCTACCTTAGAAATATAACTTTGCTCTGTGCTTCTCCCAACATGCACTTCGTTGCCTATAGCCTATACACCAGGCCTGGGCGACTCCAGTCCTCGATAGCCTGATTGGTGTCACACTTTTTGCCCCAGTCCCAACTAACACAGCTGACTCCAATAATCACCTAATCATGATCTTAAGTTTAGAATGCAATTAGTTTAAATCAGCTGTGTTTGCTAGGGATGGGGGAAAAAGTGTGACATCAATCAGGCCCCTGAGGACTGGAATTGCCCAGGCCTGCTATACGCTATTGATCATTTGATTGAGACCACACTAAATAGCCTATAGGCGTACTTGATATATAGCCTAATAAGCAACTAATTATAAAACACTGAGAAATATAGAAATGACATAACCCTCCCCTTCTGTAACTTTCGACCCGCCCCCTAAATGTGAAAGGTAAACATAATGGAATGGAATCACACAAAATGTAGAACACAAATTGAAGGCAACTAACACTAAATTACAGTTAAAAACGAATGTGGGGTATTACTGAAGGTAGCTCCTGATAGTGACTAATATTTAACATTAAGACTAATTGTCAAATAAAACTGAAAAAAAGGCCAGGAATTAAATTAAAACATTGTAAAGCACATACATCAACACAGCAGGTTCACCCCTACAGAAGCCTATAGAAGTGGTTCAGCCCAACAGAACCCTATAGAAGTGGTTTTGCCCAACAGACGCCTATAGAAGTGGTTCAGCCTTACAGAAGCCTATAGAAGTGGCTCAGCCTTACCAAAGCGTTCAGCCTGGGTTTCCACATTTCATCCATGCAAATGATGAGGGCATACAATACATATTGTGGCAAAGAAGGGGGTCTAGTGATAAATGGCAGATATGTGAGAGCAGAACTAATAAACGGGCTCTGCCCTATCACTAAAATGGCCACCCCAATCAGAATTACAGATCACAAAATGGCCGACTGACAAAACTACAATTCCCAGAAGCAAGGGGAACCCTCAGAAGGTGGGGCCGACCCACAGATAAAGGGTCAAGACAAACCAGGAAGAGAGAGAGAAAGGGCTGGAAGGATATGTGAACCATAGAGAAAGAGACAATACATATTGACTGGATTTACTGTGTATGAGCTGGACTGTTTGGACTTACCTGTTGACATTTGGACCTGGACCTACCGAGAACCCGATTCGTGTACCGAACCCTGCTATCCTTGACAATGCCTGCGACCTGGGTGGATCAGGATGGAGAAACAAACAAACCTGTTCGAAAGATTTTGGTGACAGTTTCCCACTTAATTTGTGACAAACGCTCCAAATCTTGAATAGATTTGCCACCGTGGTGGAGAATGCGGGAAGATGGACTAACCATACCGCTGGTTAGGTAGAAGAAAAAAAAGTTCAGTTAGCACTCCAAAGGGGAGTCAGATTTTTTTGTGGCTTTGTTTGGTTAGGACAGTTTTCTCAGAAAAATTAGTATGGGGGGAGCCATACAGGCCCTGTTACAAGCGGCGGCCGCCCAACAAGAGGCAAGTAGAGCTCAACAAATAGCTCATCAGGATGCAATGTGAATGTATCAGGACATGTTACAGGTCCAGCACTGCACCAACCAGCTGCTCAGAGAGGAGCAAGAGAGAAACACCTGGGAGTTAACCTCTATGGGCTAGGTGGGACGCTTGCGTCCCACCTACTCAACAGCCAGTGTAATCCCGTGGCGCGTTATTCAAATTCCTTAAAAATGCAAAAACTTCAATTTTTCAAACATATGACTATTTTACACCATTTTAAAGATAAGACTCTCGTTAATCTAACCACACTGTCCGATTTCAAAAAGGCTTTACAACGAAAACAAAACATTAGATTATGTCAGCAGAGTACCCAGCCAGAAATAATCAGACACCCATTTTTCAAGCTAGCATATAATGTCACATAAACCCAAACCACAGCTAAATGTAGCACTAACCTTTGATGATCTTCATCAGATGACAAGCCTAGGACATTATGTTATACAATACATGCATGTTTTGTTCAATCAAGTTCATATTTATATCAAAAAACAGCTTTTTACATTAGCATGTGACTAGCATGTGACTAGCATTCCCACCGAACACTGCCGGTGAATTTACTAAATTACTCACGATAAACGTTCACAAAAAGCTATAGATACAGAACTCCTCTATGCACTCGATATGTCCGATTTTAAAATAGCTTTTCGGTGAAAGCACATTTTGCAATATTCTCAGTAGATAGCCCGGCATCACAGGGCTAGCTATTTAGACACCCAGCAAGTTTAGCACTCATCAAAGTCAGATTTACTATAAGAAAAATGTTATTACCTTTGCTGTCTTCGTCAGAATGCACTCCCAGGACTTCTACTTCAATAACAAATGTTGGTTTGGTTCAAAATAATCCATAGTTATATCCAAACAGCGGCGTTTTGTTTGTGCGTTCAAGACACTATCCGAAAGGGTAAATAAGGGTGACGAGCATGGCGCAATTCGTGACAAAAAAATTGTAAATATTCCATTACCGTACTTCGAAGCATGTCAACCGCTGTTTAAAATCAATTTTTATGCCATTTTTCTCATAAAAAAGCAATAATATTCCGACCGGGAATCTGCATTTAGGTAAACAGACGAAAGAAAATAAAGCATTCGGTCGACTCGGGCACGCGCCTAAGCCCATAGTACTCTGATCGGCCACTTGCCAAAAGCGATAATGTGTTTCAGCCAGAGCCTGCCTCGATATCGTTCAGCTTTTTCCCGGGCTCTGAGAGCCTATGGGAGCCGTAGGAAGTGTCACGTTATTGCAAAGATCCTCAGTCTTCAATAAAAAGAGCCAAGATGAAACACAATTTGTCAGACAGGCCACTTCCTGCATGGAATCTTCTCAGGTTTTGGCCTGCCATATGAGTTCTGTTATACTCACAGACACCATTCAAACAGTTTTAGAAACTTTAGGGTGTTTTCTATCCAAAGCCAATAATTATATGCATATTCTAGTTACTGGGCAGGAGTAGTAACCAGATTAAATCGGGTACGTTTTTTATCCGGCTGTGTAAATACTGCCTCCTATCCCCAACAGGTTAAGAGAAGGCCTAAAGGGGCTAGCGGATCAAATTGGGGCTCAGTTACCAGCTGCAAATACCCAGCGGCGGGCCAATAATTTTCTTCAAAAAATGACAAAGCAGGATGATATGGAAGCATATCTTACCACCTTCGAAAGGACGGCAGAGAGGGAGAAGTGGCCGAAAGAAGAATGGGCAGTGCTTCTGGCACCATACCTGGCAGGGGACGCTCAAAAAGCGTATTTCGACCTGGAGTTGAAAGATTACAATAAACTAAAGGGTGAGATTCTGACTAGACTGGGAATAACCGATACCGTGAGGGCACACCGCTTCCACCAGTGGTCCTACTGACCTGGACAACCCCCCAAAACACAGATGTTCGACTTGATTCACCTGGCACGGAAATGGTTGCGACCGGAGACCCGTTCATCCACCAAGATCGTCGAGACCATCGTACTTGACCAGTTTCAGCGAGGTCTACCCCAAGAAGTTCGACGATGGGGTGGCCAGAATGAGGTACTTTTCCGCCGACCATCTCGTGGGCCTGGTTGAACAGTATTATACGGCAGGAACAGCTGAGCTGGCACAGGAGGAAAGATTCCCATTCCCCAGGCCTGGGCGAACCAGCGGACAGGGTCCCAACATTTGGAGGGGGAAGAGAGCAGCGTGGGGCCGTGAGGAAAGAATCAGAATGACACTAGAAATCCGGAAACCGGGACCGGGGGTTGAGGGGGTCTCCCCCCCGAAACCCTAATATCTGTTACAATTGTAATCGACTGGGACATATTGCAGCCTACTACCCTATTAAAGAAGAGCCAATGCAATGTAACCTCGGTGAAAAAGAAGAAGCTGATATATGGTATGCATGTCCTGTGGTAACCACTGTACTTGAAAGATCAAAAGCAAACATATGTGCAGGGTGAAGGTTGAAGGGAATAAGGTTGAAGCACTGCTGGATTCCGGCAGTATGCTGACCCTGGTCGTTGCAAACCTAGTGCCGACTCATAAACTGGATACAAGTCAGGATATCGGTGTTACGTGCATTCATGGGGATACCCGTCTGTACCCCACAGCCTTAGTGAGCATACAAACTGAGGACGGTCTGCTGGATTATGAGGTCGGTGTTGTCCCAAAGATGCCATATGATGTAATACTGGGTAGATACTTTGCGAAGTTAGGCCAAAAGAACGGCCTATTTGAGAAGGCAACAACCCTGACCAAGCAGGAAGTAACATGTAGCCCTCAACCAAAGCCAAGAAAAGAGTTCTCCCAGGGGCCAACCTCACAGGTGTTAGTAGGGGAGGATGAGGAAGAAGTGGCAGACCTCATTGATAACGAACAGCCCGGTACTGAATCCAGAGGACGACTATCTTGAACCAGCAGACCTGGCAGGATCCCTGACTCATTTCGGGACGGCCCAAAACCAGGATCCAACCCTGCAGCAAGCCAGAGCAGATGTGCAGGTCATAGATGGTACTCCCATAAATGATAGGATGATGCCTAATAGTTTTCCCCACTTCATCATGAAAAAGGGTTTGGTGTACAGAGTCTCAAAAATAGGTGTTGATGTGGTGGAACAGTTGTTGGTCCCCACCCGGTACCGGAGGACAGTACTGGATCTAACTCATGGGAATATTCTGGGTGGAAACCTTGGTATCGATAAAACCCGAGACCGGATTGTAAGGAGGTTTTACTGGCCAGGAAATCAGGCTGAGGTGGCTCGGCATTGTGGAGAGTTCCTGGAGTGCCAGTTAACAGCTCCCCGACCAGCTGTTAGAAGCCCGTTAGTGCCACTCCCCATAATCGAAACGCCATTTGAGAGGATAGTGATGGATATGGTGGGCCCGCTACCCAAATCCGCCAGAGGGCACCAATACATTCTCGTCATTCTAGATTATGCCACTCGCTACCCAGAAGTCATTCCCCTTTCGGACGATGGCTTCCAACAATATCGCCAAGGAATTAGTGCTCCTGTTCACCAGGGTAGGGGTTCCAAAGGAGATCCTTACTGACCAGGGGACCCCCTTTATGTCCCGCCTTATGGCGTACCTTTGTAAATTGTAGCAGGTGAAACAGTTGAGGACATTGGTTTACCATCCTCAGACGGACGGGCTGGTTGAGAGATTCAACCGTACCCTGAAGTCAATGCTCAGGAAGGTAATCGATAAGGATGGGATAAACTGGGATTGCATGTTGCCATATCTGATGTTTGCCATTAGAGAGGTTATTCAAGCCTCGCTGGGGTTTTCCCCCTTTGAGCTGGTATATGGGAGGCACCCCCGGGGAATCTTAGACATCGCCCAGGAAACCTGGGAACACCAATCCACTCCGTATACTAGTGTCATAGAGCACGTTACAGCAATGCAAGACAGGATAGCCACAGTCATGCCCATCGTCAGAGAACACATGAGACAAGCACAAGAGCACCAGACACACACTTATAACCGGCAGGCTACCCTGAGGGAATTTCAACCGGGAGATAAGGTGTTAGTGCTGATCCCCCAAGGTAGAGTGCAAACTTCTAGCCACATGGAAAGGACCATATGAAATACTGGAGAGAATAGGATTAATTATTAGTTAATTATCGGATCCGACAGCCAGGTCGACGGCCCCAGAAACAGATCTATCACATAAACCTGTTAAAAGCATGGAGAGAGAGAGAAACACTAATGGTCACGTACCCCACACACACTCAGGAGACAGACGAAGTAAATATTTCACCTACTCTGTCCCCAGCACAAGTACAGGAAGTAAAGACCCTGATCCAGAAAAACAGAGATGTGTTTTCAGAGGTACCCGGCCGAACTGAGGTTACAGCTCATGATTTCGTTTCCCTACCAGGGAGAAAAGTGAGCATGACGCCATATCGGGTACCCGAGGCTCGACAGGCCGCGATTAGAGCAGAGACGGAGAAAATGTTGGCAGCTTGGATTGAAGAGTCACATAGTGAGTGGTCTAGCCCAATTGTGATGGTCACCAAGCCCGATGGGTATTTGCGGTTCTGTAACGACTTTCGGAAGGTAAATGAAATCTTCAAGTTTAATGCCGAGTAGATGAACTACTGGAGAAAATTGGTAAAGCTCGGTACATTACGACCCTGGACCTAACCAAAGGATACTGGCAAATTCCTCTGACCCCCAGAGCCAAAGAAAAGACAGCCTTTGTAACCCCTGACGGTTTGTTTCAATACACCGTCATGCCATTCGGCTTACACGGGGCCCCAGCCACCTTTCAACGGCTAATGGACAAGGTCCTAAAACCGCCATATAGTAAAATTATCATATTGTGGAATTGCACATTGTCAAAGCTAGTGATAACGGACAACAGATGTATTGTTATGGGATTATTTTATCAGTGCAAATACAAAAAAATCCTTTCAAATCCATATCATTATTCACTGTATGCCTGTTTTCTTTCATATGTTTTAACATATCGTTCAGTACATGTCATTTTACACATATTCTAAACCATATAAACTGTAAACACACGAATTTACATGCATTCGAATATTAATATTTTGACACAAAAAATGTATAAAAAAAATTTATATTTGATATCAGTCCTCATTTAACTAGGCATATCATCAATGTTTTTAAGTAAATGAAGCAGACATAATGTAAATTCACGTTTCATTTTTGAGATGATAATAATATGCAAATTCCAATACAAAATGTGTTTACATCCAATTAGGAGTAAACACAACTGGATGGTTGAGATGTTTGCGATGCTTTATCGAAACGAGGTTTACGGCCTATCTATACTGAGGCTAAATACACATATTTAGCTGAAAAATAATTGTTCTGATATTTTGGGCACGCATTTCAAATAAATAATCATAAAAATTATGGATTTTAAACATTTAAGTGTCTTATATCGGCTGAAAGCTTAAATTCTGGTTAATCTAACTGCACTGTCCGATTTACACTAGCTATCACAGCGAAAACATGCCATGCGATTGTTTGAGGATGGCGCCCCACTTCAAAATATTTTTCCACCGGCACAGGTTTCATACATTCACAAATAACGATTACATTTTCACTTACTTTTTGAAAATCTTCCTCTGATTTGTCATCCAAAGGGTCACAGAAATATCATGTAGTGTCGTTTTGTTAGATAAAATTCTTCTTTATATCCCAGAAAGTCTGTTTAGTTGGCGCCATCGATTTGAGTAATCCACTCGTTCAACATGCAGAGAAAGGAATCCAAAAATCTACCCCTAAACTTTGTTTCAACAATGCAAAATATGTTTCTATTTACTCCTCAGATACCCTAAAATGCAATCAAACTATAATATTTCTTACGGAAAGAAGTATGTTCAATAGGAAACCGATTTTAGCAAGTGCGGTACGTCTTCATGGCATGCGCAAACACGAATTTCCAAGACTCTGTCCTTCTGCTAAAACTGATATTTCTTATTCGTTTTTAACCTCTCTAGGGTCAGCGGGACGAAATCGTCCCACCTACGTAACAGCCAGTGGAATCCTGTGGCGCATTATTCAAATACCTTAGAAATGCTATTACTTCAATTTCTCAAACATATGACTATTTTACACCATTTTAAAGACAAGACTCTCGTTAATCTAACCACACTGTCCGATTTCAAAAAGGCTTTACAACGAAAGCAAAACATTAGATTATGTCAGCAGAGTACCCAGCCAGAAATAATCAGACACCCATTTTTCAAGCTAGCATATAATGTCACATAAACCCAAACCACAGCTAAATGCAGCACTAACCTTTGATGATCTTCATCAGATGACACACCTAGGACATTATGTTATACAATACATGCATGTTTTGTTCAATCAAGTTCATATTTATATCAAAAAACAGCTTTTTACATTAGCATGTGACGTTCAGAACTAGCATACCCCCTGCAAACTTCCGGTGAATTTAATAAACATTTACTAAATTACTCACAATAAACGTTCACAAAAAGCATAACAATTATTTTAAGAATTATAGATACAGAACTCTTCTATGCACTCGATATGTCCGATTTTAAAATAGCTTTTCGGTGAAAGCACATTTTGCAATATTCTCAGTAGATAGCCCGGCATCACAGGGCTAGCTATTTAGACACCCAGCAAGTTTAGCACTCATCAAAGTCAGATTTACTATAAGAAAAATGTTATTACCTTTGCTGTCTTCGTCAGAATGCACTCCCAGGACTTCTACTTCAATAACAAATGTTGGTTTGGTCCCAAATAATCCATAGTTATATCCAAATAGCGGCGCTTTGTTCGTGCATTCAAGACACTATCCGAAAGGGTAAATAAGGGTTACGAGCACGACGCATTTCGTGACAAAAAATGTCTAAATATTCCATTACCGTACTTCGAAGCATGTCAACCGCTGTTTAAAATCAATTTTTATGCAATTTTTCTCGTAAAAAAAGCGATAATATTCCAACCGGGAATCTGCGTTTAGGCAAAAAGATGAAAGAAAATAAAGCATGGGGTCGACTCGTGCACGCGCCTAAGCCCATTGTCCTCTGATCGGCCACTTGCCAAAAGCGCTAATGTGTTTCAGCCTGGGGCTGGAATTACATCATTCAGCTTTTTCCCACCTTCTGAGAGCCTATGGGAGCCGTAGGAAGTGTCACCTTACAGCAAAGATCCTCAGTCTTCAATAAACAGAGGCAAGAAGCTCAAGGAATGGTCAGACAGGGCACTTCCTGTAAGGAATCTTCTCAGGTTTTTGCCTGCCATATGAGTTCTGTTATACTCACAGACACCATTCAAACAGTTTTAGAAACTTTAGGTTGTTTTCAATCCAAAGCCAATAATTATATGCATATTCTAGTTACTGGGCAGGAGTAGTAACCAGATTAAATCGGGTACGTTTTTTATCCGGCCGTGCAAATACTGCCCCCTATCCCCTACAGGTTAAAGTTACAAGCCTGAAACCTTGAACATAGACTGCTGACACCCTGTGGAAGCCATAGGAATTGCATCCAGGGAGCTAATTTTCAATATGACCTTTCTCTTGCTATTCTAAGAGGATGGTCTCTCAAAAAAACCCATTCTGGATGGTTTTTCTTTGGATTTTCTCCTACTATATCTATTGTGTTATATTCTCCTACATTATTTTAACATTTCTACAAACTTCAACGTGTTTTCTTTCCAATGGTACCAATTATATGCATATCCTGGCTTCAGGGCCTGAGCTACAGGCAGTTTACTTTGAACACGTCATTCAGACAGGAAGTGGAGAGAAAAAAGGGGCCTAGTCCTAAGAAGTTTTAAAGGGTTAATATGATTTTCAGTTTGCTTCCATATGATTTGTCTCAAGGGATCATAAGGAAAAATCATCTAAACAATTGCAATGTGTATTTACGATCCCCTTCTCCAAACAGATTACCCATTTACCTAGCTGTTATCAATTGCTCTCATCGATTTAGAAATCAACAGCGCACGGAGAATGCTGTTATTTCTATGGGAAAGAAAGAATGTAGATGATTTTTCACTTGAAACGGGCAGGTTCCCTTGACCTTGTTAATTTGCGTAAAAGTTGGTGGAATTAAATGAAATCAAGGTCAGAATTCAGCGTATCTATAGACTCATCTCCTCCACCGCTTCATTAATACGGTGTATCTGTAGACTCACCTCCTCCACAGCTTCATTAATATGGTGTATCTGTAGACACCTCCACCACACCTTCATTAATTAATACGGTGTATCTGTAGACACACCTCCACCACAGCTTCATTAATACGGTGTATCTATAGACACCTCCTCCACAGCTTCATTAATACGGTGTATCTATAGACACCTCCACCACACCTTCATTAATACGGTGTATCTATAGACTCACCTCCTCCACACCTTCATTAATACGGTGTATCTGTAGACTCACCTCCACCACACCTTCATTAATACGGTGTATCTATAGACACCTCCTCCACAGCTTCATTAATACGGTGTATCTATAGACACACCTCCACCACACCTTCAATAATACGGTGTATCTGTAGACTCACCTCCTCCACACCTTCATTAATAGGGTGTATCTATAGACACCTCCACCACACCTTCATTAATACGGTGTATCTGTAGACACACCTCCTCCACAGCTTCATTAATATGGTGTATCTATAGACACACCTCCACCACACCTTCATTAATACGATGTATCTATAGACACACCTCCACCACACCTTCATTAATACGGTGTATCTGTAGACACACCTCCACCACACCTTCATTAATACGGTGTATCTATAGACACCTCCACCACATCTTCATTAATACGGTGTATCTATAGACACCTTCACCACACCTTCATTAATACGGTGTATCTATAGACACACCTCCACCACACCTTCATTAATACGGTGTATCTGTAGACACACCTCCACCACACCTTCATTAATACGGTGTATCTGTAGACACACCTCCACCACACCTTCATTAATACGGTGTATCTGTAGACACACCTCCACCACACCTTCATTAATACGGTGTATCTGTAGACACCTCCACCACACCTTCATTAATACGGTGTATCTATAGACACACCCCCACCACACCTTCATTAATAAGGTGTATCTATAGACACACCTCCACCACACCTTCATTAATACGGTGTATCTGTAGACACCTCCACCACACCTTCATTAATACGGTGTATCTGTAGACACCTCCACCACACCTTCATTAATACGGTGTATCTATAGACACACCTCCACCACACATTCATTAATACGGTGTATCTATAGACACCTCCACCACACCTTCATTAATACGGTGTATCTGTAGACACACCTCCACCACACCTTCATTAATACGGTGTATCTATAGACACCTCCACCACACCTTCATTAATACGGTGTATCTGTAGACACACCTCCACCACACCTTCATTAATACGGTGTATCTGTAGACACACCTCCACCACACCTTCATTAATACGGTGTATCTGTAGACACCTCCACCACACCTTCATTAATACGGTGTATATATAAACACACCCCCACCACACCTTCATTAATAA
Source organism: Salmo salar (assembly GCF_965601325.2). Lineage (NCBI taxonomy): Eukaryota > Metazoa > Chordata > Actinopteri > Salmoniformes > Salmonidae > Salmo > Salmo salar. The sequence goes on along the minus strand of NC_138312.1, from coordinate 60,595,336 downwards.
GGTGTATCTATAGACACACCTCCACCACACCTTCATTAATACGGTGTATCTGTAGACACACCTCCACCACACCTTCATTAATACGGTGTATCTATAGACACCTCCACCACACCTTCATTAATACGGTGTATCTATAGACACACCTCCACCACACCTTCATTAATACGGTGTATCTATAGACACCTCCACCACACCTTCATTAATACGGTGTATCTGTAGACACACCTCCACCACACCTTCATTAATACGGTGTATCTGTAGACACACCTCCACCACACCTTCATTAATACGGTGTATCTGTAGACACACCTCCACCACACCTTCATTAATACGGTGTATCTGTAGACACACCTCCTCCACACCTTCATTAATACGGTGTATCTATAGACACACCTCCACCACACCTTCATTAATACGGTGTATCTATAGACACCCCCACCACACCTTCATTAATACGGTGTATCTGTAGACACACCTCCACCACACCTTCATTAATACGGTGTATCTGTAGACACACCTCCACCACACCTTCATTAATACGGTGTATCTATAGACACCTCCACCACACCTTCATTAATACGGTGTATCTATAGACACCTCCACCACACCTTCATTAATACGGTGTATCTGTAGACACACCTCCACCACACCTTCATTAATACGGTGTATCTGTAGACACACCTCCACCACACCTTCATTAATACGGTGTATCTGTAGACACCTCCACCACACCTTCATTAATACGCTGTATCTATAAACACACCCCCACCACACCTTCATTAATAAGGTGTATCTATAGACACACCTCCACCACACCTTCATTAATACGGTGTATCTGTAGACACCTCCACCACACCTTCATTAATACGGTGTATCTGTAGACACCTCCACCACACCTTCATTAATACGGTGTATCTATAGACACACCTCCACCACACCTTCATTAATACGGTGTATCTATAGACACCTCCACCACACCTTCATTAATACGGTGTATCTATAGACACCTCCACCACACCTTCATTAATACGGTGTATCTGTAGACACACCTCCACCACACCTTCATTAATACGGTGTATCTGTAGACACACCTCCACCACACCTTCATTAATACGGTGTATCTGTAGACACACCTCCACCACACCTTCATTAATACGGTGTATCTGTAGACACCTCCACCACACCTTCATTAATACGCTGTATCTATAAACACACCCCCACCACACCTTCATTAATAAGGTGTATCTATAGACACACCTCCACCACACCTTCATTAATACGGTGTATCTGTAGACACCTCCACCACACCTTCATTAATACGGTGTATCTGTAGACACCTCCACCACACCTTCATTAATACGGTGTATCTATAGACACACCTCCACCACACCTTCATTAATACGGTGTATCTATAGACACCTCCACCACACCTTCATTAATACGGTGTATCTGTAGACACACCTCCACCACACCTTCATTAATACGGTGTATCTATAGACACACCTCCACCACACCTTCATTAATACGGTGTATCTATAGACACCTCCACCACACCTTCATTAATACGGTGTATCTGTAGACACACCTCCACCACACCTTCATTAATACGGTGTATCTGTAGACACACCTCCACCACACCTTCATTAATACGGTGTATCTATAGACACCTCCACCACACCTTCATTAATACGGTGTATCTGTAGACACCTCCACCACACCTTCATTAATACGGTGTATCTATAGACACCTCCACCACACCTTCATTAATACGGTGTATCTGTAGACACCTCCACCACACCTTCATTAATACGGTGTATCTGTAGACACCACCACCACACCTTAATTTATTTGATCTCCACCCCAAACGAATAGCGGGTGAAATGCGGGTGAATAGCGGGTGAATAGCGGGTGAATAGCGGGTGAAATGCGGGTGAAATGCGGGTGAATAGCGGGTGAATAGCGGGTAAATAGCGGGTGAATAGCGGGTGAATAGCGGGTGAATAGCGGGTGAAATGCGGGTGAATAGCGGGTGAAATGCGGGTGAAAAGCGGGTGAATAGCGGGTGAAATGCGGGTGAATAGCGGGTAAATAGCGGGTGAATAGCGGGTGAATAGCGGGTAAATAGCGGGTGAAATGCGGGTGAAATGCGGGTGAATAGCGGGTGAAATGCGGGTGAAATGCGGGTAAATAGCGGGTGAATAGCGGGTAAATAGCGGGTGAAATGCGGGTGAAATGCGGGTGAATAGCGGGTGAATAGCGGGTGAAATGCGGGTGAAATGCGGGTGAATAGCTGGTGAATAGCGGGTGAATAGCGGGTGAAATGCGGGTGAATAGTGGGTGAATAGCGGGTGAATAGCGGGTGAAATGCGGGTGAATAGCGGGTGAATAGCAGGTGAATAGCAGGTGAATAGCGGGTGAATAGCATGCTATTCTCTTGCTTATGTTCAATGTCAGAATACACATACAGAGAAAGTGCATTGAAGGGAAATTGCGATACGCGCTTAGCTCAGATTTGTTATGCTCCATGATTTAAAACATTGCTGTTGATTGACAGAGCGGAATTACAGCTGTGTGTACTGGATGTCTGTCAGTGGGAATAGATTCTGCTGGCCCGTGTCTTGGAGCTGCTCTGGCTAATGTGGCCCGTCACAGGCCAAGCCAGATCAGTCACCATGTCACTTTGTAGTCTTAACCACTTCCGAAGAAAGACATCATTGTATATCTGTAATGTATATCTGTAATGTATAATATAACGTAAAGCGATGGGATTGTTATTTAAACCAAAGGTACTGTAGTTGGATCACTAATGGTGCCCCGTTGGCGAAATAGGGTTGCATTGGTGATCCCCATTGTAGCACTTTTTGTTTTTATTCATTTAGCTAAAAAAAACATCTACCTCAATCATCACATTTAGCTAAACCTCATCTACCTCAATCACCACATTTAGCTAAACCTCATCTACCTCAATCATCACATTTAGCTAAACCTCATCTACCTCAATCACCACATTTAGCTAAACCTCATCTACCTCAATCATCACATTCAGCTAAACCTCATCTACCTCAATCATCGCATTCAGCTAAACCTCATCTACCTCAATCATCGCATTCAGCTAAACCTCATCTACCTCAATCACCACATTTAGCTAAATCGCATCTACCTCAATCCTCACATTCAGCTAAACCGCATCTACCTCAATCACCACATTTAGCTAAATCTCATCTACCACAATTACCACATTTAGCTAAACCTCATCTACCTCAATCACCACATTTAGCTAAACCTCATCTACCTCAATAATTTATCTAAACCTCATCTTCCTCAATCACCACATTTAGCTAAACCTCATCTACCTCAATCACCACATTTAGCTAAACCCCATCTACCTCATTCACCACTTTTAGCTAAACCTCATCTACCTCAATCATCACATTTAGCTAGACCTCATCTACCTCAATCACCACATTTAGCTAAACCTCCTCTACCTCAATCACCACATTTAGCTAAACCCCATCTACCTCAATCACCACATTTATCTAAACCTCATCTACCTCAATCACCACATTTAGACAAAACTCATCTATCTCAATCATTTAGCTAAACCTCATCTACCTCAATCAGCACATTTAGCTAAAACACATCTACCTCAATCATTTAACTAAACCTAATCTACGTCAATCACCACATTTAGCTAAACCTCATCTACCTCAATCATTTACACAAACCTCATCTACCTCAAGTTTCTGTTATATCTAATCCAGCTAAGGTACCTAATGTATTTTGCAAAGCTGGTTGGAGTCTCCTAGCTCCAGAGCTCCTTGACTGGAGTCTTTTATTCCAATAAGATCCAACAACCATTTCCCCTTTTATGTCCCAATCAGCACCGCATTATCCACAAACCTGGTTTTGCATTTCTTCACATATGTCAAGGCTCTACTATAAAGACTGCTGCACAGTATGTTAATTATAGAGGCAGTAAATGCACAGTATGTCTTTCCGCTAACGAACATCTTCAACATGAGGTGACTGTAGGAGGCGACTTCTCTCTCTCCCTCTCTCTCTCTCTCCCCCCCTCTCTCCCTCTCTCTCTCCCTCCCTATCTCTCTCGCTCTTTCTTTCTCTCTCTCTCTCTCCCCCTCCCTCTGTCTCTCTCTCTCCCTCCCTCTGTCTCTCTCTCTCCCCTCTCCCTCTCTCTCCCTCTGTCTCCTCTCTCTCTCTCTCTTTCTCTCTCACTCTCTCTCTCTCTCTCTCATTTCCATCTGTGTTTTACACCATGTTAAATATGAGAGCGCCTCTCCCTCACGCCAACACTAATTACTACCGATTTATCTCCACATTGCCCGTGGCTACACTACACTTCTTTGATGCTGAAATGGAAGTAGGAAAGACAATCAACTGTTAGGGTTTTGGACAAGGCACAGAGGGTTGGGCTCTGTTCGTCTCTCCTCCAGGGCTGGTATCAGTTCTATTTAAATTTCAGTCAATTCAGGAAGTACACTGAATTTGCAATTATAATTCTCTTCAAAGATTTTCAATGGGTTGAACTTGGAATTACAATTGGAATTCTATCCTCTCCTCTATCTCCCCTCTAGCCTCTAGTTCTCCTCTATCTCCCCTCTAGCCTCTAGTTCTCCTCTATCTCTCCTCTAGACTCTAGTTCTTCTCTATCTCCCCTCTAGCCTCTAGTTCTCCTCTATCTCCCCTCTAGCCTCTAGTTCTCCTCTATCTCTCCTCTAGCCTCCTTTTCTCAACCAGCCTCTAGTTCTCCATCTCTCCTCTAGCCTCCATCTCCCCTCTAGACTCTCTCGCTTCTAGCCTTTATCGCTCATCTATCTCTACTCCATCTCTCCTCTATCTCTTCTATTTCTCTCCTCTAGCATCTATCACTCTTCTATCTCTCCTCTAGACTCTATCTCTCTTCTATCTCTCCTCTAGCATCTTCTAGAACCATTAGACTACTGTTCTGGTCCTCTCTTCTATAACAGACTACTGTTCTGGTCCTCTCTTCTATAACCATCAGACTACTGTTCTGGTCCTCTCTTCTATAACATTAGACTACTGTTCTGGTCCTCTCTTCTATAACAGACTGCTGTTCTGGTCCTCTCTTCTATAACAGACTACTGTTCTGGTCCTCTCTTCTATAACCATCAGACTACTGTTCTGGTCCTCTCTTCTATAACATTAGACTACTGTTCTGGTCCTCTCTTCTATAACATTAGACTACTGTTCTGGTCCTCTCTTCTATAACAGACTACTGTTCTGGTCCTCTCTTCTATACCATTAGACTACTGTTCTGGTCCTCTCTTCTATAACAGACTACTGTTCTGGTCCTCTCTTCTATAACAGACTACTGTTCTGGTCCTCTCTTCTATAACAGACTACTGTTCTGGTCCTCTCTTCTATAACAGACTACTGTTCTGGTCCTCTCTTCTATAACAGACTACTGTTCTGGTCCTCTCTTCTATAACAGACTACTGCTCTGGTCCTCTCTTCTATAACATTAGACTACTGTTCTGGTCCTCTCTTCTATACCAGACTACTGTTCTGGTCCTCTCTTCTATAACAGACTACTGTTCTGGTCCTCTCTTCTATAACATTAGACTACTGTTCTGGTCCTCTCTTCTATAACATTAGACTACTGTTCTGGTCCTCTCTTCTATAACATTAGACTACTGTTCTGGTCCTCTCTTCTATAACAGACTACTGTTCTGGTCCTCTCTTCTATAACAGACTACTGTTCTGGTCCTCTCTTCTATAACAGACTACTGTTCTGGTCCTCTCTTCTATAACATTAGACTACTGTTCTGGTCCTCTCTTCTATAACATCAGACTACTGTTCTGTTCCTCTCTTCTATAACAGACTACTGTTCTGGTCCTCTCTTCTATAACAGACTACTGTTCTGGTCCTCTCTTCTATAACAGACTACTGTTCTGTTCCTCTCTTCTATACCATTAGACTACTGTTCTCCGGTCTCTATATTTTCAACTTTCCATTTCACAGCTTTTCTCTTATTGAATTAAACTCCGATTTAAACTCCGATTTCCAGCTACTCAGAGGGGTGCTCAGGTGCCTGACTACTGGTGTGTGTGTGTGTGTGTGTGTGTGTGTGTGTGTGTGTGTGTGTGTGTGTGTGTGTGTGTGTGTGTGTGTGTGTGTGTGTGTGTGTGTGTGTGTGCGTGCGTGCGTGCGTGCGTGCGTGCGTGCGTGCGTGCGTGCGTGCGTGCGTGGGTGCGTGTGTGTGTGTGTCTTCGCCCATTCGCCATACCCGTTCACAATTCCTTAGCAGCTGTGATTCTATTTGATGGTGTAGTCTCCAGACATCCTGGCGACCTGGACAAACATTGAATACCACCTTTCATCTGGTGTAACTTCCCTGGATGTGAAGGGCTGTGCTGCCATAATCATCTGTCCCTCCCCTGTAGTCTCTCCATCACTCTCCATCTCTCCCCCATCTCTCCCCCGGGTCTCCCCCACCTCTCCCCTGTCTCTCTCCCTCTCTCCCCGTCTCTCCCCTGTCCCTCCCCTGTAGTCTCTCCATCTCTCCCATCTCTCCCCTGTCTCTCTCTCCATCTCTCCCCTGTCTCTCTCTCCATCTCTCCCCTCTCCCTCCCCTGTAGTCTCTCCATCTCTCCCGTCTCTCCCCTGTCTCTGCCCCATCTCTCCATCTCTGCCCCATCTCTGCCCCATCTCTCCCCCATCTCGCCCCTGTCTCTGCCCCATCTCTCCCCCATCTCGCCTCCATCTCTCCCCTGTCTCTGCCCCATCTCTCCCCCATCTCGCCCCTGTCTCTGCCCCATCTCTCCCCCATCTCGCCTCCATCTCTCCCCCATCTCTGCCCCATCTCTCCCCCATCTCGCCCCTGTCTCTGCCCCATCTCTCCCCCATCTCTCCCCTGTCTCTGCCCCATCTCTGCCCCATCTCTCCCCCGTCTCTCCCCCGTCTCTCCCCTGTCTCTTCCTCCCAAAAGCATATGGCGATTGCGTGGAGGCTGTTATGCGCTCGTGGAGTTAGGCCCTGAAGCTTAGGCTGATAGCCTAAAGTAATGACAGAAAAACCTAAATGTAGCCTATAGATATGAATTGCACAAGAATGATAGATTTATGGATTTTTGAAGGTATTGTTTTCTATTTTCTCCACCCTGTCTGGTAGTGGCTGGATGATGGCTGTCAGCTCTATCTGGTTGTGGCTGGATAATGGGTGGCTGTCAGACTGGTCATTAAAATAAATTGCAGGGCTTCTGTGGGGCTGGGGATAAGACAAGGGAGACAGGGGAAAGAGGGAGAGAGATATGGGAGAGATGGGGAGAGATGAGAGACAGGGGAGAGACGGGGGAGAGATGGGGGAGAGATGGGAAGAGAAGAGACGGGGTAGAGACGGTGAGAGATGGGGAGAGAGATGGGGAGAGACGGGAGAGAGGGAGAGAGATGGGGAGAGACAGGGGAGAGACAGGGGAGAGATGGGGGAGAGATGGGAAGAGATGAGACGGGGTAGAGACGGTGAGAGATGGGGAGAGAGATGGGGAGAGACGGGAGAGAGGGAGAGAGATGGGGAGAGACAGGGGAGAGACGGGGGAGAGACAGGGGAGAGAGGGAGAGAGATGGGGAGAGACAGGGGAGAGAGATGGGGAGAGACAGGGGAGAGACGGGGGAGAGACAGGGGGGTAATGGGAGAGAGATGAGGGAGAGAGAGGGGAGAGAGGGGAGAGAGATGGGGAGAGACAGGGGAGAGAGGGAGAGAGATGGGGAGAGACAGGGGAGAGACGGGGGAGAGACAGGGGGGTAATGGGGGAGAGATGAGGGAGAGAGAGGGGAGAGAGGGGAGAGAGATGGGGAGAGACAGGGGAGAGAGGGAGAGAGATGGGGAGAGACAGGGGAGAGACGGGGGAGAGACAGAGGGGAGAGACGGGAGAGAGATGGGGGAGACGGGGAGAGATGAGACGAGGTAGAGACGGTGAGAGACGGGGAGAGAGGGAGAGAGACAGGGGAGAGACGGGAGAGACGGGGGAGAGACGGGGGAGAGACGGGGGAGGGTGATGGCCTTCTGACAGCTCATGGCAGCACAGCCCTGGTTACACCAGATACAAGGTGATATTCAATGTTTGTCCAGGTCGCCAGGATGACTACAATATCGGCCACACGGTGAGATCTGTCACCATCAAGTAGAATCGTAGCTAATAAGGAGTTGTGGATGGCGAATGGGCGAAGGCAGGCACACAGACACACAGACACACAGACACACACACACACACACACACACACACACACACACACACACACACACACACACACACACACACACACACACACACACACACACACACCAGTAGTCTGGCACCTGAGCACCCCTTTGAGAAGCTGGAAATGGCCCCTTCACATCTAATATCCTGTCCTTACTGTGACACGAAGAGGAGGCATTTATTTCCTTGTTATGTTAACATTCAGTGGAAGTGACATGTTTCAATATGTGCAGTTATATGAAGATATGACAGGGACTTTAAAGAGGCAATCTGTCGTTGAAACAACAACGAGGCGATCTGTTTCGTTCAGAATTTTGCTTGATGGAGAAATATATACTATATTTTTTTTTTAAAAGACAAACTTATAGGCAGAGCTATGATGACTGACTATCCCATTATATCAAATGTATCTTTTTAAGCATATTTTGAGGCTATACGGTGTTTGTTTATGTTTACAACGTTTACAAACATTGGAGTAAAACAAGCGTATATTTGGGGTTCTGATTGGGTACGACGGTTAAACTACAGCTCATGACCCATTTATAAGTTATATTCTTTAAGAATCTGTGTATATATATATATCATTCATTTTTATAAGTCCAAAAACAAAGTAACAACTGCTGATGAGCCTTTTGTATTAAAATGTATGGCTGTAGCCTGGGCTTCACCCTTTAACCACAACAAGCCCTGCGAACCCTGGTGAATCACAGCCACGTCACATTGCACTACGCTCTGATGGCAGCGGTGTGATGCGGTACGACTCGTCTGCCAGGTGAACAATACTTACACACACACACACACACACACACACACACACACACTGTGTAAATGTGTACGAATCTCCTCTGCTCTCCTCTCCTCTGCTCTGCTCTGCTCTGCTCTCCTCTCCTCTCCTCTGCTCTCCTCTCCTCTGTCCTCCTCTCCTCTCCTCTCCTCTCCTCTCCTCTCCTCTCCTCTCCTCTCCTCTCCTCTCCTCTCCTCTGCTCTGCTATCCTCTGCTCTGCTCTCCTCTCCTCTCCTCTCCTCTCCTCTCCTCTGCTCTCCTCTGCTCTCCTCTCCTCTGTTCTCCTCTCCTCTGTCCTCCTCTCCTCTCCTCTGCTCTCCTCTGCTCTGCTATCCTCTGCTCTGCTCTCCTCTGCTCTGCTATCCTCTGCTCTGCTCTCCTCTCCTCTGCTCTCCTCTGCTCTGCTCTCCTCTCCTCTCCTCTCCTCTCCTCTCCTCTCCTCTCCTCTCCTCTCCTCTCCTCTCCTCTCCTCTCCTCTCCTCTCCTCTCCTCTCCTCTCCTCTCCTCTCCTCTCCTCTGCTCTGCTCTGCTCTCCTCTCCTCTCCTCTGCTCTCCTCTGCTCTGCTATCCTCTGCTCTGCTCTCCTCTCCTCTCCTCTCCTCTCCTCTCCTCTCCTCTCCTCTCCTCTCCTCTCCTCTCCTCTCCTCTGCTCTCCTCTGCTCTGCTATCCTCTGCTCTGCTCTCCTCTCCTCTCCTCTCCTCTCCTCTCCTCTGCTCTCCTCTCCTCTCCTCTCCTCTCCTCTCCTCTCCTCTCCTCTCCTCTCCTCTCCTCTCCTCTCCTCTCCTCTCCTCTCCTCTCCTCTGTTCTCCTCTGTTCTCCTCTCCTCTCCTCTGTTCTCCTCTCCTCTGTTCTCCTCTCCTCTCCTCTCCTCTCCTCTCCTCTCCTCTCCTCTCCTCTCCTCTCCTCTCCTCTCCTCTCCTCTCCTCTCCCATTGTGTTGCATGTTGAATCCCAGTGAAACGTAGCCTGCAGACCGTAGCCTTTTGTTCTTAACTGACTTGCCTAGTGCTGTATATAGATTTTTCTACTGTATTATTGACTGTATGTTTGTTTTACTCCATGTGTAACTCTGTGTTGTTGTTTGTGTCGAACTGCTTTGCTTTATCTTGGCCAGGTCGCAGTTGCAAATGAGAACTTGTTCTCAACTAGCCTACCTGGTTAAATAAAGGTAAAATAAATAAAAAATGTTAAAAAAAAAAGTTAAAGGTTCAATAAAAATCATTAAATCAGTGAAATGTAGCTTCCGCATAACTTGCTGGGTTTTTTTGTACGGCACTTTGTGACATTTGCTGATGTGAAAAAGGGGCTTTATAAATACATTTGATTTGATATGATTTAGCCTGCAGGAAGTTATCAGTGAAACGTAGCCTGCAGGAAGTTATCAGTGAAACGTAGCCTGCAGGAAGTTATCAGTGAAACGTAGCCTGCAGACCACTTCCCTTTGGTCAAATGCCTCGTCGTTTAATATGAGTTATATTGAGCTGTAGTAGATTACATTGCAAGGCAAGTGGCCTAAAGATTGACTAGCACAGTATGGAATACAACCAGTGGTGTAAAGTACTTAAGTAAAAATACTTTAAAGTACTACTTAAAGCGACCCGACCAAATTCACATAAAAAATGTGAGTTATAGATCTGTCATTCTCATTGAAAGCAAGTCTAGGAAGAGGCAGATCTGTTCTATGTGTGCTATTTCTATGCTCCCCATTCTGAAGTTTCATTTTTGCATCTCTTACTTTCTGGTTTTGTACACCAACTTCAGACAGCTGAAAATACTATATTTTTGGTTATGGACAATATGTTTCACAGTGGTTTAGATGGTACACTGATTCTCTACACAATGACTGCTTGTTTTGTCAAATACGGTAATGTCAGGTGCGTCGTAAAAAGTGGACCAAGGCGCAGCGGGTATCGGGCTCATCATCTTCTTTTATTTTAATAAACACTTAACAAAAATAACAAACAACAACGAAAAACAGTCCTGTAAGGCTACACAGCTATACATGGAACAACTACCCACAAAAACACTGACAAAAACCCCCTACTTAAATATGGCCTCCAATTAGACGCAATGAAGAACAGCTGCTTCCATTTGAAGGCCAAACAAAACCTGAACATAGAAATAGACTAAATAGACATTCAAACATAGAAATAGACAACATAGAACATTACCATAAAACCCAAGACACATAAATCAAACACACCCCTGCCACGTCCTGACCATACTATAATAACAAAATGATCACTTACTGGTCAGGACGTGACAGGTAAACTGAAATTAGGCAAAGTATTAGAATTATAGCAACCAGGAAATCGTGTGTATGTGTACTTTATATTTTTGACAACTTTTATTTTTACTTCACTACATTCCTGAATAAAATAATGTACATTTTCCCTGACATCCAAAAGTACTAGTTACATTTTGAATGCTTAGCAGGACAGGAAAATGGTCCAATTCACACACTTCTCAAGAGAACATCTCTGGTCATCCCTACTGCCTCTGATCTGGAGGACTAACTAAACAGAGAACATCCCTGGTCATCCCTACTGCCTCTGATCTGGTGGACTCACTAAACAGAGAACGTCCCTGGTCATCCCGTGCTGCCTCTGATCTGGAGGACTCACTAAACAGAGAACATCCCTGGTCATCCCTACTGCCTCTGATCTGGTGGACTCACTAAACAGAGAACATCCCTGGTCATCCCGTGCTGCCTCTGATCTGGAGGACTCACTAAACAGAGAACATCCCTGGTCATCCCTACTGCCTCTGATCTGGTGGACTCACTAAACAGAGAACATCCCTGGTCGTCCCTACTGCCTCTGATCTGGAGGACTCACTAAACAGAGAACATCCCTGGTCATCCATACTGCCTCTGATCTGGAGGACTCACTAAACAGAGAACATCCCTGGTCGTCTCTACTGCCTCTGATCTGGAGGACTCACTAAACAGAGAACATCCCTGGTCATCCCTACTGCCTCTGATCTGGAGGACTCACTAAACAGAGAACATCCCTGGTCATCCCTACTGCCTCTGATCTGGAGGACTCACTAAACAGAGAACATCCCTGGTCATCCCTACTGCCTCTGATCTGGAGGACTCACTAAACAGAGAACATCCCTGGTCATCCCTACTGCCTCTGATCTGGAGGACTCACTAAACAGAGAACATCCCTGGTCATCCCGTGCTGCCTCTGATCTGGTGGACTCACTAAACAGAGAACATCCCTGGTCGTCCCTACTGCCTCTGATCTGGAGGACTCACTAAAAAGAGAACATCCCTGGTCATCCCGTGCTGCCTCTGATCTGGTGGACTCACTAAACATACATGCTTAGTTTGTAAATGATGTCTGAATATTGGAGTGTGCCCCTGGCTATCCGTAAATACAAAAAAAACAAGAAAATTGTGCCGCCTGGTTTGCTTAATATAAGGAATATAAAATTATTTCAATTTGTACTTTTGCTTTTGATACTAAAGTAAATATTAGCAATTACATTTCATTTTACTCAAGTAGTATTTTACTGGGTGACTTTCACTTTTACTTGAGTCATTTTCTATTAAGGTATCTTTACTTTTACTCAAGTATGAAAACTGGGTACTTTTTGCACCACTGGATACAACCAGAAAGCCATACCTCATCAGTCCCCTTGTCATGCATTGTTCTAGCATTGTTCATTGTTCTAGCTTGTTAACCAGTGAGCCCAGGCATAGGAGGATCCTGGTAGGTTTGGTGCCGCTAAAGGCTCCAATCTTACATAGACAACCCATGTTCAAACCCGGGCCGTCAAACTGGCTACCCCATCTCTGATAATCGTTTTGAAGCGGAGAGAGGAAAGGCATCAAAGCCCATTAAACCCAACCCAATGGCAGGCAGGATTCTGCTGTTCAAACCACAGTCGTTCACACTGCATACAGTGGTAGATAGCTACCCAGCAACAAAACAGATCTGGGACCAGGCTAATCTTGGCTCTCTCTGCTAATCATTTTTGAAAGGAGGAGAAGAGGGAGATGTGTGACCAGGGAAGCCATGCAGGCAGGATCCTAGTAGGTTTGGTGCGGCCAGCCAAAGGCTCCCTATTGTCTCTGCCATGGGAGAAACCTGTCTGATCCAACTGGATGTCACGGTGTTTTAGCTGGCTGCCTGGCTGATCCGCCTGCCTGACACAGAGAGATGCCTTGTCTTCATTCATCAAAGGGAAAGAGTTCCCAGAGAAAACCAAACCTATGGTTCAAGGCCATAACCAACCACACAATAGAAGCGTTTCCTCTTTTTAATTTTTTTTTGAGTCTACTTCATTCTGTATTAATTCCTTCCTTGATGTATGAATTGCAATGCTAATACTCTAACATCTGTATAAAAAAATAATATTAAAAAATGTGTGCATTTTCCCACAAGAAATGTTTTCATCAAATTGATTAAAAAAAATCTGTGTGATGAAATTCCAATTTACCGAATAAAAAAAAAAATACAAGTCAAATGGGTTTCCCATCGAATTTTCAACTCTACTGATGGTTTTGTCACAAAAACTGGGAAACGTGCCCCCTCTGGTCTTGGCACGCTCTAGCCAACTGTCACGTCCTGACCAGAAAAGGGGTAATTTTGTTATTGTAGTTGGTCAGGACGTGGCAGGGGTGTGTTTGTTCTGTGTGTTTCGGGGGTTTGTGGGTAATGTTCCATGTATAGCTGTGTAGCCTTACAGGACTGTTTTTCATCGTTGTTTTTGTATAAGTGTTTTGTTTTGGTTTCCTTCTATTAAAAGAAGATGAGTATTCATATACCCGCTGCATTTTGGTCCACTTTCTACGACGCACCTGACAGAACTACCCACCAAACGAGGACCAAGCAGCGGAGAAAGGAGCAGCAAAGGAGCTATAGGGAGTCATGGACCTGGGAGGAGATACTAGCTGGAGAAGGACCATGGAGGAAGGCTGGAGAGGACCGGCAGTGTTATGTGGGAACACGGCTGGCAAGGAAGCCCGAGAGGCAGCCCCCCCAAAAAATGTTGGAGGGGGCACACGGGTAGTATGGCTAAGTCAGGTCGTAGACCTGAGCCAACTCCCTGTGCTTATTACAGGGAGCGATGGATCAAGAAAGCACCGAGCTATGCGGAAATGCGCACTATATTGCCCAGAAGCATTCAAAGGCCAGTGCAATTGGTTAAAGCTCCTCAGTATGGCCAGGCTATGTTGAGCACTCAGCCAGGAAGAGTTGTGCAGGCCGTATGCTCCAGACCTCCAGTGCATCTCCAGGGCCCAGTTTACCCTGTTCCTGCTCCTCGCACTAGCCCTGAGGTGCGTGTTACTAGGCAGGCGCCTCCAAAGCCAGCCCCACGCACCAGGCCTCCAGTGCGTCAGCCCAGTCCGGTACGTCCTGTTCCTGCTCCTCGCACTAGCCCTGAGGTGCGTGTCACCAGTCTGGCGCCTTCAAAGCCAGCACCACGCACCAGGCCTTTAGTGCGCCTGCCCAGCGACGCGACGCGCCTCAGCCCGAGGTCTCCAGCGACGCGCCTCAGCCCGAGGTCTCCAGCGACGCGCCTCAGCCCGAGGTCTCCAGCGACGCGCCTCAGCCCGAGGTCTCCAGCGACGCGCCTCAGCCCGAGGTCTCCAGCGACGCGCCTTAGCCCTGAGCCTTCAGCGGGGGTGGACAGGTTAGGTTGGGGACTAGGGCCAGAACCAGAGCCACCTCCGTAGGGGGGAGTATTGGGGAAGGGGGGTGTTTGCACAGGATCCGTCGGTGACGGAGGCCACCCTCCCTTCCCTCCCTGTAGTTTTGGGTTTTTGTTGTGGGGTTTTGTTTGTGTCTTATGGTTAAGGTGCATTCGGTGTCTGCACCTTTGGGGGGGGGGTACTGTCACGTCCTGACCAGAAAAGGGGTAATTTTGTTATTGTAGTTGGTCAGGACGTGGCAGGGGTGTGTTTGTTCTGTGTGTTTCGGGGGTTTTTGGGTAATGTTCCATGTATAGCTGTGTAGCCTTACAGGACTGTTTTTCATCGTTGTTTTTGTATAAGTGTTTTGTTTTGGTTTCCTTCTGTTAAAAGAAGATTAGTATTCATATACCCGCTGCATTTTGGTCCACTTTCTACGACGCACCTGACACCAACGTGTCGTATTATTGTTATTTGTCAAACAGCAGTCGAGCATCTATCATCAAGTCACCAGAATAAGACCCTCGATATTTATTGGAAAAGGAGCATCAAGCTCATCACCTTGCACTTTCACCACCCTGTGAAGTTCATCAGAACTTATTTCATCTGTAGCCTAATAAACTGCTTGCTTTCCTGAGGAGTCGTAGTGGGAGGACCACACAACATGCCATCTCATGACTTCAAGTTTACTTTGAACCAGTGGAGGCTCTTCATCGGAGGAAGGGGAGGATCATCCTCCTCAGTGAATTTCAAGAAGTTATCCCTTTTAGATAAAACTATAGTAAATATATCCACATGTCACAAAATAATTTATTAAAACACACTGTTTTGCAATGGTCTACAGTAGCCTCAACAGCACTCTGTAGGGTAGCACCATGGTGTAGCCGGAGGACAGCTAGCTTCCATCCTCCTCTGGGACTTCAATACAGAACCTAAGAGGCTCATGGTTCACACCCCCTTTACATAGACTTACACATTAATTATGACAACTTCCGGAGGACATCCTCCAACCTCGCAGAGCTTTTGTAGGATGTTCTGACATGTTGTCCACCCAATCAAAAAATAATAATAATTGTAGAGAGAGAGAGAGAGAGAGAGAGAGAGAGAGAGAGAGAGAGAGAGAGAGAGAGAGAGAGAGAGAGAGAGAGAGAGAGAGAGAGAGAGTTAAAACTAGCAAATGCAGCCAACTAGTTTAGCCTACTCAAACACTCGGCTCATTATTCATTTATTGCCAATGGGGCCCGCTAAACTGCTTTCTGACTGTTCACCGTACTTCATGATTGTAGCGGGTTTACTAATGCGTTAGTTCTAGTAGCTATATTGACTAGCTATGGCGTTAGCTAATATGGTGACAACAAGTGAAGGGAAAAGGTAAGAGGAGGAGAACGCGTAGATAGTTGCGAGAAGGAATTATGTATACAACGAGCAAAGAGATCATACCGTTTTCAGTGGTGTAAAATACTTTCAAGTACAACTTAAGTAGTTTTTTTTTGTATCTGTACTTTACTTTACTATTTGAGAAGATGAGAAGAAGGCACCGGAGGGGATGACTGCCGTTTTATGGGCTCTCAAACCAACAGCTAGTTATTTCACGTTGTTTGTAACTTCTTTTGTACATAATGTTGCTGATACCGTCTCTTATGACCGAAAAGAGCTTCTGGACATCAGAACAGCGATTACTCACCTCAAACTAGATAAAGAATTTTTCTTTAATGAGTCGGATGAGAGAGATTTATTCCAGATACACGACAAGGCCCTCATCCCCGTCATTTGCAGGAGGAAGAGACAGAGATATCGCGGAAGGAGATCGGGGTGCCTGGTAAGGAGCCGGCAATGAGTGGCTAATCTGCCTTTGCCATCGGTACTATTGGCCAACGTACAATAGCTGGATAATAAAGTGGACAAACTACAAGCAAATATATCCTACCAACAGGGCATTAAAAAACTGTAATATCTTATATTTCACAGAGATGTGGCTGAACGACAACATGAATAACATACAGCTGGCGGGTTGTACACAGTACCGGCAGGATAGAACAGCAGCCTCTGGTAAGATAAGTCGTGGCTGTAGTCGTGGCTGACAAGTCGTGGTCTATGTATATTTGAAAACAACAGCTGGTGCACGATATCTAAGGAAGTCTTGAGGTTTTGCTCGCCTGAGGTAGAGTATCTCATGATAAGCTGTAGATGCTATATACCAAGAGAGGTTTCATCTATATTAGTGCTGGCACTAAGACCGCACTCAATGAGCTGTATACAACCATAAGCAAACAGGAAACCGCTCATCCAGAGGCTGCGCTCCTAGTGGCCGGGGACTTTAATGCAGGGAAACTTAAATCTGTTTTACCTAATTTCTACCAGCATGTTAAATGTGCAACCAGAAGGAAAAAATCTCTAGATCACCTGTACTCCACACACAGAGCTCTCCCTTGCCCTCCATTTGGTAAATACAACCACAACTCTATCCTCCTGATTTCTGCTTACAAGCAAAAGCAAGAAGCATCAGTTACTCAGTCAATAAAAACGTGGTCAGAAGAAGCAGATGCTAAACTACAGGACTGTTTTGTAGTTTAGTTTAGTTTTTGCACAGACTGGAAAAAGTTCTGTGATTCTTCCGGTGGCACTGGCTTTATCAATAAGGTCATCGATGACGTCGTCCCCAAAGTGCCTGTACGTACATACCCCAACCAGAAGCTATGGATTACAGGAAACATTCGGACTGGGCGAAAGGGTAGAGCTGCCGCTTTCAAGGAGCAGGACTCTAATCCGGAAGCTTATAAGATATCCCGCTATGCTCTCCGACGAACCATCAAACAGGCAAAGCGGCAATACAGGACTAAGATTGACGCTCGTCGGATGTGGCAGGGCTTGCAAACTATTACATACTACAAATCGAAGCACAGCCACGAGCTGCCCAGTGACACGAGCCCACCAGTCGAGCTAAATTACTTCTATGCTCTCTTTGAGGCAAATAACACTGAAACATGCATGAGAGCATCAGCTGTTCCTGGACGACTGTGTGATCACGCTCTCCGTAGCCGATGTGGGTAAGACCTTAAAACAGGTCAACATTCACAAGACGGATTACCAGGACGTGTACTCCCAGCATGTGCTGACAAACTAGCAGATGTCTTCACTGACATTTTCAACCTCTCCCTGTCTGAGTCTGTAATACCAACATGTTTCAAGCAGACCACCATAGTCCCTGTACCCAAGAACACCAAGTTAACCTGCCTAAATGCCTACTGACCCGTAGCACTCTGTAGCCAAGAAGTGCTTTGGAAGGCTAGTCATGAATCACATCAACACCATTATCCCAGAACCCTCAGGGGTGCGTGCTGTCCCCACCTGTACTCTCTGTTCACTCATGACTGCACGGCCAGGCACGTCCCAAAAACCATCATTAAGTTTGCCGATGACACAATAATGGTATGCCTGATCACCGACCAAGACGAGACAGCTTATAGAGAGGAGGTCAGAGACCTGGCCGTGTGGTGCCAGGACAACAACATCTCCCACAATGTGATCAAGACAAAGGAGATGATTGTAGACTACAGGAAAAGGAGAGCACGTCCCCATTAACATCGACGGGGCTGTAGTGGAGCAGGTTGAGAGCATCAAGTTCCTTGGTGTCCACATCCACATTTGTAAGTCGCTCTGGATAAGAGCATCTGCTAAATGACGTAAATGTAAATGTAAATGTAAACTAACATGGTCCAAGCACACCAAGACAGTCGTGAAGAGGGCACGCCAAAGCCTATTCCCCCTCAGGAGACTGAAAAGATTTGGCATGGGTCCTCAGATCCTCAAAAGGTTCTACAGTTGCACCATTGAGAGCATCCTGACTGGTTGCATCACTGCCTGGTATGGCAACTGCTCAGCCTCCGACTGCAAGGAACTACAGAGGGTAGTGCATACGGCCCAGTACATCACTGGGGACAAGCTTCCTTCCATCCAGGACCTCTATACCAGGTGGTGTCAGAGGAAGGCCCAAAAGATGGTCAAAGACTCCAGCCACCCTAGTCATAGACTGTTCTCTCTGCTACTGCACAGCAAGCGGTACCGCGGCACCAAGTCTAGGTCCAAGAGGCTTCTAAACAGATTCTACCCCCAAGCCATAAGACTCCTGAACAGCTAATCAAATGGCTACCCAGACTATTTGCGTTGCCCCCCCCCCCCCAAGCTGCTGCTACACTCTGTTTATTTTCTATGCATAGTCACTTTAATAACTCTACCTACATGTACAGTCGTGGCCAAAAGTTTTGAGAATGACACAAATATAAATTTTCACAAAGTCTGCTGCCTCAGTTTATGAAGAGTGATCAGATGAATTGCAATTAATTGCAAAGTCCCTCTTTGCCATGCAAATGAACTGAATCCCCCCCAAAAAATATTTCCACTGCATTTCAGCCCTGCCACAAAAGGACCAGCTGACATCATGTCAGTGATTCTCTCGTTAACACAGGTGTGAGTGTTGATGAGGACAAGGCTGGAGATCACTCTGTCATGCTGATTGAGTTCAAATAACAGACTGGAAGCTTTAAAAGGAGGGTGGTGCTTGGAATTATTGTTCTTCCTCTGTCAACCATTGTTCCCTGCAAAGAAACACGTGCCATTATCATTGCTTTGCACAAAAAGGGCTTCACAGTCAAGGATATTGCTGCCAGTAAGATTGCACCTAAATCAACCATTTATCGGATCATCAAGAATTTCAAGGAGAGCGGTTCAATTGTTGTGAAGAAGGCTTCAGGGCACCCAAGAAAGTCCAGCAAGTGCCAGGACCGTCTCCTAAAGTTGATTCAGC
The DNA here is from genome assembly GCF_965601325.2 of Salmo salar. Classification (NCBI taxonomy): domain Eukaryota; kingdom Metazoa; phylum Chordata; class Actinopteri; order Salmoniformes; family Salmonidae; genus Salmo; species Salmo salar. The sequence continues at coordinate 60,575,867 of NC_138312.1, read as the reverse complement.
TGCGGGATCGGGGCACCACCAGTACAAAGCTTGCTCAGGAATGGCAGCAGGCAGGTGTGAGTGCATCTGCATGCACAGTGAGGCAAAGACTTTTGAAGGATGGCCTGGTGTTATGTAGGGCAGCAAAGAAGCCACTTCTCTCCAGGAAAAACATCAGGGACAGACTGATATTCCGCAAAAGGTACATGGATTGGACTGCTGAGGACTGGGGTAAAGTCATTTTCTCTGATGAATCCCCTTTCCGATTGTTTGGGGCATCCATAAAAAAGCTTGTCCGGAGAAGACAAGGTGAGCGCTACCATCAGTCCTGTGTCATGCCAACAGTAAAGCATCCCGAGGTCCTAGAGGCTTCTAAACAGATTCTAGAACACTCCTGAACATCTAAACATCTGAACTCTAAAATGTTCATGTGTGGGGTTGCTTCTCAGCCAAGGGAGAGGGCTCACTCACAATTTTGCCTAAGAACACAGCAATGAATAAAGAATGGTACCAACACATCCTCCAAGATAAAACTTCTCCCAACCATCCAGGAACAGTTTGGTGATGAACAATGCCTTTTCCAGCATGATGGAGCACCTTGCCATAAGGCAAAAAATTATAACTAAGTGGCTCGGGGAACAAAACATCGATATTTTGGGTCCATGGCCAGGAAACTCCCCAGACTTAATCCCATTGAGAACTTGTGGTCAATCCTCAAGAGGCGGGTAGACAAACAAAAACCCACAAATTCTGACAAACTCCAAACATTTATTATGCAAGAATGGGCTGCCATCAGTCAGGATGTGGCCCAGAAGTTAATTGACAGCATGCCAGGGCGGATTGCAGAGGTCTTGAAAAAGAAGGGTCAACACTGCAAATATTGACTCCTTGCATCAACTTCATGTAATTGTCAATAAAAGCATTTGAACTTATGAAATGCTTGTAATTATACTTCAGTATTCCATAGTAACATCTGACAAAAATATCTAGACACTGAAGCGGCAAACTTTGTGGAAATTAATATTTGTGTCACTCAAAACATTTGGCCACGATTGTACATATTACCTCAATTACCTCGACTAACCGGTGCCCCCGCACATTGACTCTGTACTGGTACCCCCTGTATATAGAATTGAAGTCGGAAGTTTACATACACCTAAGCCAAATACATTTAAACTCAGTTTTTCACAATTCCTGACATTTAATCCAAGTAAAAATTCCCCCCGTCGTAGGTCAGTTAGGATCACCACTTTATTTTAAGAATGTGAAATGTCAGAATAATAGTAGAAAGAATGATTTATATCAGCTTTAATTTCTTCGTTTACATACACTCAATTAGTATTTGGTAGCATTGCCTTTAAATTGTTGAACTTGGGTCAAACGTTTCGGGTAGCCTTCCACAAGCTTCCCACAATAAGTTGGTTGAATTTTGTCCCATTCCTCCTGACAGAGCTGGTGTAACTGAATCAGGTTTGTAGGCCTCCTTGCTCGCACACGCTTTTTTCAGTTCTGCCCACAAATGTTCTATAGGATTGAGGTCAGGGCTTTGTGGTGGCCACTCCAATACCTTGATTTTGTTGCCCTTAAGCCATAACTTTGGAAGTATGCTTGGGGTCATTTCTCTTTTGGAAGACCAATTTGTGACCAAGCTTTAACTTCCAGACTGATGTCTTGAGATGTTGCTTCAATATATCCACATACTTTTCCTACCTCATGATGCCATCTATTTTGTGAAGTGCACCAGTCCCTTCTGCAGCAAAGCACCCCCACAACATGATGCTGCCACCCCGATGCTTCACGGTTGGGATGGTGTTCTTCGGCTTGCAAGCGTCCCCCTTTTTCCTCCAAACATGACGATGGTTATTATGACCAAACAGTTCTATTTTTGTTTCATCACACCAGAGGACATTTTTCCAAAAAGTACGATCTTTGTCCCCATGTGCAGTTGCAAACTGTAGTCTGTCTTTTTTATGGCGGTTTTGGAGCAGTGGCTTCTTCCTTGCTGAGTGGCCTTTCAGGTTATGTCGATATAAGACTCATTTTACTGTGGATATAGATACTTTTGTACCTGTTTCCTCCAGCGTCTTCACAAGGTCCTTTGCTGCTGTTCTGGGATTGATTTGCACTTTTCGCACCAAAGTACGTTCATCTCTAGGAGACAGAACGCGTCTCCTTCCTGAGCGGTTTGACGGCTGCGTGGTCCCATGGTGTTTATACTTGCATACTATTGTTTGTTCAGATGAACGAGGTACCTTCAGGCATTTGGAAATTGCTCCCAGGGATGAACCAGACTTGTGGAGGTCTGCAATTTTCTTCTGAGGTCTTGGCTGATTTCTTTTGATTTTCCCATGATGTCAAGCAAAGAGGCACTGAGTTTGAAGGTAGGCCTTGAAATACATCTACAGGTACACCTCCAATTGACTCAAATGATGTCAATTAGCCTATCAGAAGCTTCTAAAGCCATAACATCATTTCCTGAAATTTCCAAGCTGTTTAAAGGCACAGTCAACTTAGTGTATGTAAACTTCTGACCCACTGGAATTGTGATACAGTGAATTATAAGTGAAATAATCTGTCTGTAAACAATTGTTGGAAAAATGACTTGTGTCATGCACAAAGTAGATGTCCTAACCGACTTGCCAAAACTATAGTTTGTTAACAAGACATTTTTGGAGTGGTTGAAAAACGAGTTTTAATGATTCCAACCTAAGTATATGTAAACTTCCGACTTCAACAGTGGACTCACTATTGTTATTTTACTGCTGCTTTTTCTTCTTCTTACAACTTACAACTGCATTGTTGGTTTTAAGGGCTTGTAGATCTTGAGGTAGTCACCTCATACAACTACTTGGGAGTATGGCTAGACGGTACACTGTCCTTCTCTCAGCACATATCAAAGCTGCAGGCTAAAGTTAAATCTAGACTTGGTTTCCTCTATTGTAATCGCTCCTCTTTCACCCCAGCTGCCAAACTAACCCTGATTCAGATGACCATCCTACCCATGCTAGATTACGGAGACGTAATTTATAGATCGGCAGGGAAGGGTGCTCTCGAGCAGCTAGATGTTCTTTACCTTTCGGCCATCAGATTTTCCACCAATGCTCCTTATAGGACACATCACTGAACTCTATACTCTTCTGTAAACTGGTCATCTCTGTATACCCATCGCAAGACCTACTGTTTGATGCTTATTTATAAAACCCTCTTAGGGCTCACTCCCTCCTGTCTGAGATATCTATTGCAGCCCTCATCCTACACATAGAAAACCCGTTCTGCCAGTCACATTCTGTTAAAGGTCCCTAAAGCACACACATCCCTGGGTCACTCCTCTTTTCAGTTTGCTACAGTTAGCGAATGGAACGAGCTGCAACAAACACTCAAATTGGATAGTTTTATCTCAATCCCTTCATTCAAAGACACAATCATGGACACTCTTACTGACAGTTGTGGCTGCTTTGTGTGATGTATTGTTGTCGCTTCCTTCTTGCCCTTTGTGCTGTTGTCTGTGCCCAATAATGTTACCATGTTGTGTTGCTACCATGTTGTGTTGTCATATGTTGCTGCCTTGCTATGTTGTTGTCTTATGTCTCTCTTCATGTAGTGTTGTCTCTCTTGTTGTGATGTGTGTTTTGTCCTATATTTATATTTATATATTATATTTATTTAAAAATGTTTAATCTCAGCCCCCGTCCCCGCAGGAGACCTTTTGCCTTTTGTTGTTATTGTAAATACGATTTTTTAACTGACTTACCTAGTTAAATAAAGAACATTTCACTGTAAGGTGAAACACCTGTTGTATTTGGCACATGTTGTAACGGTTGTTGTCGGATTTAGACAAAAATGCAGCGGGGAAATGTGCACTCATCTTCTTTATTATAAACAAACACAACACTATACACAGCATAATCTCCCACAAAGTACTCAACAAACACATACCTATATATAGGACTCTCAATCAGAGGCAACTAGAAAACACATGCCTCCAATTGAGAGTCCAACCCCAATTAACAAAACATAGAAATACAAAAGACTAGACAGAACATAGAAATACACTAACACAGAACAGTGCCCAAAAACCCCCGGAATACATACATCAAATACCCTACTAAACAAACCACCACCCCGAACCACATAAAACAAATACCCTCTGCCACGTCCTGACCAAACTACAATAACAAATAATCCCTATTACTGGTCAGGACGTGACACATGTGACAAATAAAATTTGATTTGATATTTATATTTTTAACTTTAACTTTTACTTTACTACATTCCTAAAGAAAATAATGTAATTTTTTCCCTGACACCCAAAAGTATTTGTTACATTTGAATGCTTAGCAGGACTTGACAATGGTCCAATTCACACACTTATCAAGAGAACATCCCTGGTCATCCCTACTGCCTCTGATCTGGCTGACTCATTTAACACAGATGCTTCATTTGTAAATTATGTGTGTGCTATCCGTAAATAAATAAAAAACATGAAAATGGTGCCATCTGGTTTTCTTAATATAAGGAATTACAAATTATTTATAATTGTACTATTACTTTTGATACTTACGTATATTTGAGCAATTACATGTAATTTTACTCAAATAGTGACTTAACAGATGGGTTGTGTGTGAATATAGCACTGTGCCATGCCAAGGGATGGTCTGCGTGGAAGATGTTCCCATTTTTTATAATAGTCAGCAAAAAGTGTCTCTTGATTTTCCATAAAGGGGCTTCATTTTGTGCTCTTTTTACACAGTACCCTGTGTACTCTTTACATACACAGGGTACTGTATTTTAATTACCTCTGAACATCGGGAGGCAGCATCTCTCCTGCCATTGTTGGGCTAAAGGGCTTTGACACCTCTCACTTGACACATCAGTCCTAATTGAAGTTGATTCAAGCTTGCTTAATTTAGCATTCAGTCCTTATAAAGTAATGTCATGTATTTTTTTTCTTGGCTTTGGAAATAAAATATAGCTTCAGACTAAACATTACTCACTCAGTTCCAGGTTGGTGTTTTCAGGTTCCTGTTGTTTTCCAGAGCATTTTCTGTATAGCTTTGGAATAAAAATCTTTCGTAGTTGTAAGCCTTCCAGGTTATTCCGTAATTCCCTCCAAAATCAGGTTTTAGGTTTTGAGTTTTGTTTTGGAGGGAAGGTTATGTTGTAGAGGGTAGCATCCTGCATATGCTCCTGACAAAATATCCAAGTTTATCTAACTCTATCTTTTTTAAGAACATGCTGAAAATGAAGGAGCTCATCTGCTCATTACCTCACCTCTCTCTCTCTCTCTCTCTTCTCTGTCTATCCACAGTTTTATGATTTTACAACAGGTCATAAATACCTGGTAGAAACTGCCATGCAGTATTGAGAGAGTCTAAGAGAACAAAGACTTATTTTGTTCAAAACTCCTAATCCCCAACATGGGAGAACTAAACAATATTTCTACTTTTGAGAATGTGGAAATGGTCCGTGGACACTTAAGGGACAGTTATGACGAGTGTGTTTTCATTTGGTGATCTCATGAAGGACAGGGAACACACATAACTGTATGACTTAAAGTGTACATTTTCCAGCTGTCAAGTTTACATGTAAGTATTGTGAAAAGTATATGATTAAATATAAAACTATTTGTGAAAAGATGTAATGTGATTATTAACCTTCTAAATGAGAGTATGGGTTTTCATATAAAGATTAACCAGTCAGTGGCCACGCCCACGTGAGCATAGACATTACGTTGGCGTCATGGAACCACCCTTTTCTACTCCAGCATATAAAACCCACTCCTACGGTAAGCCAGACGTCTCGAATGGTTAAGAAGTCAGATAATGCCGGGACAGAGTTCCCACATTGGAATGGCAACAATTCTATAGGCCATCAGAGACCATACAGCTGTAGTTTGGCTACATGGCTGGAAATGGTTAAACTCTGAGACTATCGATCACTACAGAATAAGAGCAAATCTTAGATGTATAATTACTAGTCTGCAGCTAGAAATTAAGTAAGTCTAGAACAAGAATACCGACAACCGCCGAAGCATCTATTCTATGAGGATGTATCTGAATGGTACTCTGAGGTATCCATTCTAACCACCTACAACCACAAAAGACATTGTGACTTCTGGGAAAGAGACTGATGATGATCGAGTGTTTTCAACGGGGAGGCAACAACGACATCCAGGCGTAAGTATGTACATTGCAATTTCTTTCAGAATGAGCGGCCGTTCATTTGCAAAGGATTAGCATTTCAATGAATATAATTATAGACTGTGTCTAGTGAGCCCATTTTGTCTTTCCCGCTCTTTCTCACTCCCCACCCCTTTCCTTTGTCTTCCAAACAGTCATATTAGCTTAGCCTACTAGTGTCACGTGTGCTCCCTCTCAGGCCTCTAGGTCACCAGGCTGCTCGTTAGGGCGCACACCTGTCACCAGCATTACACGCATAATGATACTCACCTGGACTCCATCACCTCCTTGATTACCTGCCCTTTATATGTCACTCCCTTTGGTTTTATCCCCAGTCGTCATTGTTGCCGTTTCATGTCGGTGCACTGTTCGTGTTTTCTTGTTTTGTTCATTTATTCATTAACCTGTTGGGGATAGGGGGCAGTATTTACACAGCCGGATAAAAAATGTACCCGATTTAATCTGGTTACTACTCCTGCCCAGTAACTAGAATATGCATATAATTATTGGCTTTGGATAGAAAACACCCTAAAGTTTCTAAAACTGTTTGAATGGTGTCTGTGAGTATAACAGAACTCATATGGCAGGCCAAAACCTGAGAAGATTCCATGCAGGAAGTGGCCTGTCTGACAAATTGTGTTTCATCTTGGCTCTTTTTATTGAAGACTGAGGATCTTTGCAATAACGTGACACTTCCTACGGCTCCCATAGGCTCTCAGAGCCCGGGAATAAAGCTGAACGATATCGAGGCAGGCTCTGGCAGAAACACATTATCGCTTTTGGCAAGTGGCCGATTCAGAGTACTATGGGCTTAGGCGCGTGCCTGAGTCGACCGAATGCTTTATTTTCTTTCGTCTGTTTACCTAAACGCAGATTCCCGGTCGGAATATTATCGCTTTTTTATGAGAAAAATTGCATAAAAATTGATTTTAAACAGCGGTTGACATGCTTCGAAGTACGGTAATGGAATATTTAGATTTTTTTTGTCACGAATTGCGCCATGCTCGTCACCCTTATTTACCCTTTCGGATAGTGTCTTGAACGCACGAACAAAACGCCGCTGTTTGGATATAACTATGGATTATTTTGAACCAAACCAACATTTGTTATTGAAGTAGAAGTCCTGGGAGTGCATTCTGACGAAGACAGCAAAGGTAATAACATTTTTCTTATAGTAAATCTGACTTTGATGAGTGCTAAACTTGCTGGGTGTCTAAATAGCTAGCCCTGTGATGCCGGGCTATCTACTGAGAATATTGCAAAATGTGCTTTCACCGAAAAGCTATTTTAAAATCGGACATATCGAGTGCATAGAGGAGTTCTGTATCTATAATTCTTAAAATAATTGTTATGCTTTTTGTGAACGTTTATCGTGAGTAATTTAGTAAATTCACCGGCAGTGTTCGGTGGGAATGCTAGTCACATGCTAGTCACATGCTAATGTAAAAAGCTGGTTTTTGATATAAATATGAACTTGATTGAACAAAACATGCATGTATTGTATAACATAATGTCCTAGGTGTGTCATCTGATGAAGATCATCAAAGGTTAGTGCTACATTTAGCTGTGGTTTGGGTTTATGTGACATTATATGCTAGCTTGAAAAATGGGTGTCTGATTATTTCTGGCTGGGTACTCTGCTGACATAATCTATTGTTTTGCTTTCGTTGTAAAGCCTTTTTGAAATCGGACAGTGTGGTTAGATTAACGAGAGTCTTATCTTTAAAATGGTGTAAAATAGTCATATGTTGGAAAAATTGAAGTTTTTGCATTTTTGAGGAATTTGAATAACGCGCCACGGGATTACACTGGCTGTTGAGTAGGTGGGACGCAAGCGTCCCACCTAGCCCATAGAGCTTAAATGTATTCACTCACTGAACTTGCTTCCCGACTCTCAGCGAACATCGTTACAGAATGACGACTCAACAAAGCATCAGGGAGTGGTTTTTGTTGTTGTTATTTTTGCGTTGGAGGTGATGTCGGGTCCGGGTGTTGGAGCCGGAGCTACCTGGGAGGCCTCAGCCGGTTTGTAGGCTCCCATGCCTCAGCCGGTTTGTAGGCTCCCATGCCTCAGCCGGTTTGTAGGCTCCCATGCCTCAGCCGGTTTGTAGGCTCCCATGCCTCAGCCGGTTTGTAGGCTCCCATGCCTCAGCCGGTTTGTAGGCTACCATGCCTCAGCGGGTTCGATAGGCTCCCATGCCTCAGCGGGTTCGATAGAGCTGCCTAAGCTGGGTGAACAAGTTCCTGTGCCTCAACCGAGGCACCTGGGGAGGTCTCAGCCAGCTCATCAGGCTCTCACTCCTTAGGATTGTGCGTCCTGCGGCTGGAGCCGAACGCTCTGAGGAGGGGGTACTGTCACATATGCTCTCTCTCCGGTGCTCTAGGTCGTCATGCTCCCGCGCCTCAGCCGGATCGACAGGTTCACACGCCTTAGCAGAGGTGACCGGTCCTGATCCCCGGGATCGTCATCTTGGTCGGCGTCATGCGGCTGGAGCAGGCGCATCAGGGAGAGGTTACTGTCACATACATGTCGGTGCGCTGTTTGTGTTTCTAGTTTTGTTCATTTATTTAATAAATGTGTTCACTCCCTGATCTTGCTTCCTGACTCTCAGCGTAAATCGTTACAGCTAGGGACTTTTCTGTCATTGTTAGTAACCAATATCTACTGTTTGTTTGATGTATTTCTGTGATTATTTAGTTAGTAAATAAATAGTTAAGCCAATCTGTATATTGCTGATTCATTATGGAAACTAGGGTTCGCGCAGATAACCAAGAATTTTACGACGTTTGGAATGAGACTAATGAGGTAACAATTAATAATTCATTAATTGAAGACTAATTGATCAGATATTAAAATATCTGAGAAGTTATATTCGGAAAATTATAACTTTAATCTCAACGTTTTCCGTGGGGCCCTGACTTCTTAGTTAATTAATGTTTACATGATTAGCTTAATCGCATAATAATTAAAACTAGAGAACTAATTTGATATAAATAAGTCTTCAAATGTAATGATAGTCCACGACACGACATTACTTTATCATTGACCTCAACCCAGAGTCTCTCAGAGTGTTCACAGTCAGTCCACTGACACCCCTATCAGACCACAGCAAAATCACAGTCTACTTGAACAGAGCAATAGTCAATCATGAGCCATCAAAGCCAAAGGAACTAAGTAATATTAAGAAATGCTATAGATGGAAGGAATGTAGTGTGGAAACCAACCAAAAAACTATTAGGCAACAACAAATTCAATCCCTTTTAGACAACTTCCTGGACAAAACGTTCCGCTGTAATAGTGAAGGTGTAAACTTGGTAGTAGAACATCTAAACAGTATATTTGACCTCTAAACTTCCCTATCAAATCTAAAAATGTCAAACAGAAAACCCTAGAAAATGAACAACAATGACAAATGGTTTGACGAAAGGATACAAAAACCTAAGAAAGAAATGTCACTTTTGTTAATTATCTATTTCACTTGCTTTGTAAACATATGTTTCCCATACCAATAAAGCCCGTTAAATTGAATTGAGAGAAAGAGAGAGAGAAAGAGAGAGAGAGAGAGAGAGAGAGAGAGAAAGAGAAAGAGAGAGAGAAAGAGAGTGTGTGTGTGTCACAACGTCCACAGAAGGTGGCGCCTCTCCCCGGTCGGGTGGTGCTCTGCGGTCGTCGTCGCCGGCCTACTAGCTGCCACCAATCCATGTTTCGGTGTCTTTTGGTTATGTCTGTTTTAGTCTGCACCTGTTCCTTGTTAGTCATTAGTGGGGGGTATATAGTTTGTCCGTTTCGTTTGGGATTCGTGTGGGATTGTTGCTTGTCATGTTTTATGTGGTGGGCAGGATTTTTTCATGTATTGTGTTACGCCTTGTATCTTGTTAGGTATTAGGGTTGCCGGGCTGCGCCCCGTCAGTTTGGATTTTGGAGCTGTCCTCCTGTCTATCTTGACTGTGCACCCTGCCTTGTTGCGGAATATTTCTCTGTGGATTATTAAACGTCTGTTCAACAGACCTCAGTCTCCTGCGCCTGACTTTACCCCTTTCCTGCTATCTTGGATAACGTGACAGAGTGTGTGTGTGTGTGTGTGTGTGTGTGTGTGTGTGTGTGTGTGTGTGTGTGTGTGTGTGTGTGTGTGTGTGTGTGTGTGAGAGAAAGAGAGAGAGAGAGAGAGAACGAGAGAGTGTGTGTGTGTGTGTGTGTGTGTGTGTGTGTGTGTGTGTGTGTGTGTGTGTGTGTGTGTGTGTGTGTGTGTGTGTGTGTGTGTGAGAGAAAGAGAGAGAGAGAGAACGAGAGAGTGTGTGTGAGAGAGAGAGACACATTAACAAATTGGAAAGAATTTACACAACAACAAAAAACAGAGCAAACTAGAATGCTATTTGGCCCTAAACAGAGAGTACACAGCGGCAGAATACCTGACAACTGTGACTGAGCCAAAATTAAGGAAAACGTTGACTATGTAAAGACTCATTGAGCATAGCCTTGCTATTGAGAAAGGCCGCCGTAGGCAGACTGCCCACAAAATGTGCACACTGCCCACAAAATGAGGTGGAAACTGAGCTGCACTTCCTAACCTCCTGCCAAATGTATAATCATATTAGCATCTCCTTCCAGACTCACAATAAGCATCTCCAATCCAAAATTAAATCTAGAATTGGCTCTCTATTTCGCAACAAAGCCTCCTCCACTCATGCTGCCAAACATACCCTCGTAAAACTGACTATCTTACCAATCCTTGACTTCGGCGATGTCATTTACAAAATAGCCTCCAACGCTCAGCAAACTGGATGTAGTCTATCACAGTGCCATCCGTTTTGTCACCAAAGCCCCATACACTACCCACCACTGCGACCTGTATGCTCTCGTTGGCTGGCCCTCACTACATATTCGTCGCCAAACCCACTGGCTCCAGGTCATCTATAAGTCTTTGCTAGGTAAAGCCCCGCCTTATCTCAGCTCACTGGTCACCATAGCAACACCCACCCGTAGCACGCGCTCCAGTAGGTATATTTCACTGGTCATCCCCAAAGCCAACACTTCCTTTGGCCGCCTTTCCTTCCAGTTCTCTGCTGCCAATGACTGGAACGAATTGCAAAAATCTCTGAAGCTGGAGTCTTATATCTCCCTCTCTAACTTTAAGCATCAGCTGTCAGAGCAGCTCACCGATCACTGTACCTGTACACAGCCAATCTGTAAATAGCCCATCCAACTACCTCATCCCCATATTGTTATTTATCCTCTTGCTCTTTTGCACCCCAGTATCTCTACTTCCACATCATCATCTGCACATCCATCACTCCAGTGTTAATGCAAAATTGTAACTATTTTGCCTCTATGGCTTATATGCTGTTGTCGCACTGCTGTGCTTTATCTTGGCCAGGTCGCAATTGTAAATGAGAACTTGTTCTCAACTGGCCTACCTGGTTAAATAAAGGTGAAATAAATACATAAATAAAAAATTTGAGACACATATTTCCCTCAGATTACACAGACCTACAAAGAATTCGAAAACAAACCCAATAAACTCCCATATCTACTGGGTGAAATACCACAGTGTGTCATCACAGCAATAAAATTTGTGACCTGTTGCCACAAGAAAAGGTCAACCAGTGAAGAACAAACACTATGTAAATACAACCCATATTGATGTTTATTTATCTTTCCTTTTGTAACTATTTGCACATAATATGACATTTGAAATGTCTTAATTTTTTGGGAACTTTTCTGAGTGTCTTGTTTATTGTTAATTTTTTATCATTTTTTTCACTTTTGTTTATTATCTACTTCACTTGTTTTGGCTGTGTTTCCTATGCCAATTACGCCCTTACATTGAAATTGAATTGAATTGAATTGAATTGAGAGAGAGAGAGAGAGAGAGACCTTATAGCTATACAAAGTAAAGGTCAATAGGAGATGACTAGATTCGTTTTCCTAGGGCGGGTGGTTAGCCACTCATTCACTGTTAGGCTATTAGATTAGGATTATTATAATAGATTATATATAGATTATTAGTGGACACAGTAATATTCCAGGGGACAGATAATGGTAAGTATGTAGTATAGGTATAGGTAGGTTGGTTGGTAGTAGTTAGGTAGGTACTGTAGGTAAGTAGAGGAGTCTGCATTTAACCAGAGAGGAAGAGGAGAAGCGAGATGGTTTACTCCGCCCAAAATATGTCCACAAAATAAAACCACGACGCAAGGAATTTTTGTATGGAGGTCTATAAGAGAGTGCTGAATTTGGTCAAGAAAAATGTATTGCTAATTTGCTACGTGTGTCACGCCCTGGCCATAGAGAGGATTTATTCTCTATTTTGGTTAGGCCAGGGTGTGACTAGGGTGGGCATTCTATGTTCCTTTTTCTATGTTTTGGTATTTCTTTGTTTTGGCCGGCTATGGTTCTCAATCAGGGACAGCTGTCTATCGTTGTCTCTGATTGGGAACCATACTTAGGTAGCCTTTTCTCACAGGGTTTTTGTGGGTAGTTAATTTCTGTTTAGTGTTTGCTCCTTACGGAACTGTTTCAGTATTCTCTTTGTTATTTTTGTTTTAGTGTTCAGTTATTAAAATAATCATGAGCACTTACCACGCTGCGTTTTGGTCCGATGATTCATCTTCTTCAGACGACGAAGACTGTTACAACGTGTGGCTCATTTGATCTAATAGAAGTGTTTTATAATGGGCTAGGAGGCCTGGCCATGGCCGTCCCTGTTCTCTACCAGCTTATTTGATCTAATAGAAGTGTTTTATAATGGGCTAGGAGGCCTGGCCATGGCCGTCCCTGTTCTCTACCAGCTTATTTGATCTAATAGAAGTGTTTTATAATGGGCTAGGAGGCCTGGCCATGGCCATCCCTGTTCTCTACCAGCTCATGGACCTCTGGGTATTTCAGCAATTTAAGAAAAATAAATACTTCCTTATATTGTTGTTCATACGCATATCTGCCCTCTCATTGACTAGAATGGTCCCACCTGATCTTGCCTTCTTCCGCCTGCCTTCCATCTGTTAGGACATGTATTTTCATTGTTAGAGCGGTCACTCAAATATCTTGTCAATATCATTTTTTTGCTTTAACCCATTATCTTTAAATGTATTTATTTAACCAGGCAAGTCAGTTAAGAACATATTCTTATTTACAAAGACAGCTGTAGTAGGGTATGTGGGGTAATGTCTATATAATGTGTGGTCGTGTCCGTTCAAATAAATCCATTTGTTTTCTTTCAAACTAAAAATCGAATTCATGTTAAATCAGAAAGATTAATGTTCATCGTATTAGATGTACTGTACAAATGTATTTACAGTCTAAAAAGCCTCTCATGCACATCTAAAAAGAGATCAGGCCATATTCTGTGAGTTATATGGTCTCGGAGAGGAGAGGAGTGGGGAGGGGAGAGGAGAGGAGAAGAGAGGAGTGGAGAGGAGAGATAAGAGATGTGTTGACTGTGTTAGACTGTGTTGGGCTATGTTGGACTGTGTTGGACTGTGTTAGTCTACTAGCATGTCATCCAGTGTTATTGTTATGCAGAGGAGAGCAGAGAGAGACAGAGTGCTGTTCCAGGCAGCCAGGGCCGAGAGGAGAGCAGAACAGAGAGAGAGCAGGGAAACAGATTTAGCTAGCCCCCTTTAGTCTGGAGCAGACTACCTCCGCTAGACTGAATCTGTCACTGTCACTACGCTGATGAATCCTAAGAGTCTCTCTCTCTCTCTCTCTCTCTCTCTCTTTCTCTCTCTCTTTCTCTCTCTCTCTCTCTCTCTCTGCCTGCGTCATCCACCGCCACTGCTTTGCATGTCTTGGACCCCCTAATCAGAGACTAATTTCAATGCAATCTCTTTCCCTGCACATCACAGGGAATTTACAGACTGCTAATCCGTTAAAAAGTGCTGTGAAGTAATTGGCATTTGAGATTTGTGCGTTCTAGTGACTGATAGTCATGCAATACCCGAAAACAAGATTTCCCTCTGTAACGTGAAAGTTTCCGTGCACCAGATTATATTTTGGTGACATTTTATTCTCTCCAGATGTTTTATGAATAATTTGAACAAATTGTCGTCTGTTGGATATTGATAACACAGTATACAGAACCACAGAGTAAGGAAATCCAATCCAATACGAGGACACAGAGGCCATACTGGCAAGAGACTTCCACCCGAAGGCTGTGAATCACTGATTCATTCTACATTATAGTAACTAAGCCATGGCCACAGAGTTCATATGTGTATTTATGAATGTTTAACCACTTACACTACCGGTCAAAGGTTTTCGAACACCTACTCATTCAAGGTTTTTTTTTTTTTTATATTTCTTCCCAAACCAAATGGGATGGTGTATCGCAGCAGAATACTGTGCTAGCCATGCTGGTTAAGTGTACCTTGAATTCTAAATAAATCACAGACAGTGTCACGAGCAAAGCACCTCCGCACCATAACACTTCCTCCTCCATGCTTCACGGTGGGAAATACACGTGCGGAGATCATCCGTTCACCTCCTCTACGTCTCGCAAAGACACGGTGGTTGGAACCAAAAATCGCCAATTTGGACTCCAGACCAAAGACCATCGGTCTAATGTCCATTGCTCATGTTTCTTGGCTCAAGCAAGTCTCTTCTTCTTATTGGTGTCCTTTAGTAGTGGTTTCTTCGCAGCAATTTGACCATGAAGGCCTGATTCACACAGTCTCCTCTGAACATTGATGTGTCTGTTACTTGAACTTTGTGAAGCATTTATTTGTGAGGCTGGTAACTCTAATTAACCTATCCTCTGCAGCAGAAGTAACTCTGGATCTTCCTTTCCTGTGGCGGTCCTCATGAGAGCCAGTTTCATCATAGCACACGATGGTTTTTTCGACTGAAGTTGATGAAACTATCAAAGTTCTTGAAATGTTCCATATTGACTGACCTTCATGTCTTAAAGCAATGATGGACTGTTGTTTCTCTTTGCTTATTTGAGCTGTTCTTGACATAATATGGACTTGGTCTTTTACCAAATAGGGCTATCTTCTGTATACCACCCCTACCTTGTCACAACACAACTGATTGGCTCAAACGCATTAAGAAGGAAAGAAATTCCACAAATTAACTTTTAAGAAGGCACACCTGTTAATTGAAATGCATTCCAGGTGAAGCTGGTTGAGAGAATGCCAAGAGTGTGCAAAGTGGTCATCAAGGCAAAGGGAGACTACTTAGAAGAATCTCAAAAATAAAATATATTCTGATTTGTTCAGCACTTTTTTGGTTACTACATGATTCCATATGTGTTATTTCAAAGTTTTGATGTCATCACTATTATTATACTATTATTATGCATTCAGTTGTACAACTGACTAGGCATACCCCTTTCCCTGACCTGTTACAGTACATAATCTACATCCTGTGCTAACCTGTTACAGTACATCCTGTGCTAACCTGTTACAGTACATCCTGTGCTAACCTGTTACAGTACATAATCTACATCCTGCGCTAACCTGTTACAGTACATCCTGTGCTAACCTGTTACAGTACATCCTGTGCTAACCTGTTACAGTACATCCTGTGCTAACCTGTTACAGTACATCCTGTGCTAACCTGTTACAGTACATACAAAAATGGTGTTGCCTTTAACCATTAGCTTTGCTTATAACTTTTTTATTGAGGAAATGTGTAGTTGCTACAATTGTGACACGTGGTTGTCTCACCTAGCTATCTGGAGATGAATGTACTGACTATGACTGGTCCACCTAGCTATCTGGAGATGAATGTACTGACTGGTCCACCTAGCTATCTGTAGATGAATGTACTGACTATGACTGGTCCACCTAGCTATCTGGAGATGAATGTACTGACTATGACTGGTCCACCTAGCTATCTGGAGACGAATGTACTGACTATGACTGGTCCACCTAGCTATCTGAAGATGAATGTACTGACTATGACTGGTCCACCTAGCTATCTGGAGATGAATGTACTGACTATGACTGGTCCACCTAGCTATCTGGAGATGAATGTACTGACTATGACTGGTCCACCTAGCTATCTGGAGATGAATGTACTGACTATGACTGGTCCACCTAGCTATCTGGAGATGAATGTACTGACTATAACTGGTCCACCTAGCTATCTGGAGATGAATGTACTGACTATGACTGGTCCACCTAGCTGTCTGAAGATGAATGTACTGACTGTAAGTCGCTCTGGATATGCTAAATGCTAAATGACTAAAATGTAATGTTCTCAGGGAAACAATTGGAGAAAAGGCTTGTAAGGGAACAATGTAAAAACCTAGCATCTTAAAATGTCTAAATAAATTGTCCCCGTCCTCCCACCCAATTCCAGCCCTGGCTATGGTGCATTTGGATGGATGTTCTTTATTATTAATAATGAATTCATATCTTGTTATTAAGTCAAGGTTGCTCAAGTCTTGTAAGATCATTCAATAATAAGCAGGAGCTGTTTCAATGGTAATTTTGGACTATTAAGAAATTAGACGTGAAAGCAAGTCTACAAAAGTCGTGCCCTTGCTAAATTTAGTGCTCACTCAAAATGATTTAATGTTTACAAAAAAAATATTTCATTATTCAACGGATAGGTAATACGATGAGATTAACAATATATAAATCATATTCATTTATAATGTGTATTAAAAAGTCAGTATTCCATTCTTCACATCGTAGAAGAATCCCATTGTTCAGGCATTGTGATGAAACTAAAATCTGTCATTTAAAATACAAATGACGTGTTCCCAATAGGTGCACATTGTCTAATGGATCTCATTTTACAGTACACTGTGCTTTTAAGGTGAGCGATGCAGTTATTCTGTCAAGCGTTTACTATACTGTCCTCCGGTCTCAGTGTCATGCCATAAGCCCTTTACTGATTTATAAAATACTGTATCTACTTACTTTCTGTAAATCTATATCTAATAACATATTAAATCTGATTTAAATAAATTTGTTTGAAATATAAATATATATATATATATTTATATAAAAATATAAATATTTCCCCATAAAGAAAGTATACATGATAAAAAGCACACGTTATAATCTATAGTTCTTTATTTACTTCTGCAGATAACATATATGGCAATCATGCTTTTTCATATAACACCATCTAACGACATGTATTATATATTGTACATAGAATATTTTACATTAGGCCCATGAAACTGTTAGAAATATACAAAACAAGATTCTTTGACTAGACAGTGTATCTATTATTTTTTTTACATTTCAGAAAGATATATATAATATAAGATATAAGATATGTGCTTTAGTTTCTGAGATAATCCTTAATCCTATTATTGCAGAAAACAGCAAATAATATCCGATTTTTTTTCAACATTTAGACAAAAAAACCTCATATGGACATTCACAGTTACATGTATAACACAGTAGAGTTTTACAACATCATTTAAGACAGAAAACTGCAGTATAGTAACTTTATACAAAATTAATGGGAACCTTATTCATTGCACATTTTAGTTGTATAATCTTTGCGGAGACTAAAATGACTCATTTAAACCAGATCCTTGTCATTTGTAGCTGCCAAGGAAACAAACTAGTTTTATCCTTATAGAAATACAACTTTGATCATTTGTGGAATTACTATATAAATCGGTCTATATATGTATATGAATATATATATAGTACAGTCAAAAGTTTGGACACACCTACTCATTTCAGTTTTTT
Source organism: Salmo salar (assembly GCF_965601325.2). NCBI lineage: Eukaryota > Metazoa > Chordata > Actinopteri > Salmoniformes > Salmonidae > Salmo > Salmo salar. Next base: position 60,558,054 of record NC_138312.1, on the reverse strand, counting down.
TTTCTTTATTTATACTATTTTCTACATTGTAGAATAATAGTGAAGACATCAAAACTATGAAATAACACATATGGAATCATGTAGTAACCAAAAAAGTGTTAAAGAAATATATAAGTAGTCACCCTTTTGCCTTGGTATTCTCTCAACCAGTTTCCCACATATGCTGAGCATTTGTTGGCTTCTTTTCCTTCACTCTGCGGTCCAACTCCTCCCAAATCATCTCAATTTGGTTACTACATGATTCCATATGTGTTACTTCATAGTTTTGATGTCTTCACTATTATTATACAAAGTAGAAAATAGTAAAAATAAAGAAAAACCTTTGAATGAGTAGGTGTGTCTAAAGTTTTGATTGGTACTGTATATATTTATTTATTGAAAAACAACTTGATAATTAATGTTTCCTTTTCAACAAGAAAAAAAAAAGGAAAAAAAAGTATAATTTCAGTAGTAATATTGGCCTATGGTTTCAGACCAGGTTAGATTGTGGTCCATTTAGGTTATGGTCCATCTATAACGCTTCTCTCTCAGAACCTGACATTGGAAACCTGCACAGTCAGACTAGGACTAGAATGATTGACTAACAACTGACGACTGGCTATCATCTCAGTAGTTTCGTCAGATAATTTGGTCACTTTTCACAACTGTTCCTGAGGTCTGGACTAATGTGGCAAACAAGTTTGACATTAAACAGTATCTCTGTGTTGTTAGAAGGAATTGACATGCAGTCACTGCTCAAATGCTGCTTCTGTGATAATAATGATTATAGTAACTGTGTTATCTGACGGGATGGGAAGGATATGTCTCTTGTCAATAGGTTGATAATCTTGTTGTTGTTGTTGTTTATTAACATGCGTATGATTTTGGTCCATCTCACTCTTACATAGAACACATCCTACAAATGATTCTTTAAAAAAAAAAGTTATTGTTCTTTAGAAAACAAAGATACAATTGTAACAGTCTCTGGTATGTAATGTTAATCTGCATTTTGTAATAGTCATACCGAATGGGATGATTTGAGATCCACACTGGCCTTTGTGCTTTTCAAAGGTTGTTCCGGAAAATAAGTAAGGGGTAAAATAGGGGTAAAAATGGCAGGGTCTTGGAAAGGAGTGGTAATATTATATACATAGAAATGGAGATTTGGCCTTTCAGTTTGCACTTTCCCATAATGGTCATTGCTTATAATTGGTCAATATTCAATTCCACTATGCATCTTTCGTTTTGCATTTATTTGACTACTTACTGTAACACATTCCATTCCTTTTTTCTGTATTTCTTTTAAATACAAACATATGAATTATAATCTATATATAACCTTTTTACAATAATTGTATTTTTAATAGATTAATTAAGTAAATATCTTAAATTAGCAAGGTAGTGTTGAATCATATTGGGCCTCCAAATTTAAATTATAATTCAAATTACAGTAATTTTCTAGGTAATAATTTCAGAAAGACTAAAATGTTTTGCATATGAAATAGAACCGTTGACAATAACCTAATGCGTGTCCTGTAACATAGCCTTCCTTCATTCTGATCTGGCTAGTTAATCTACTTTAACTTTCTTCTTTCTGTTTCACTTTTTTTTTTACAAACCAACAAAAATAAAATAAAATAAAAAAAATTAAAAGAAAACAAAATTGTAATCAGGTTGGTCACATGTTTCCCCTGGAGGTAGGTGATTAGATATCAGACATCAAAGTCATTTTTTTTGCATCTCAAATAGAACACTTTTCCCTATGTAGTGCACTACTTTTGACCAGGGCCCATATGGAATAGTACCTATATGAAACACTACCCATATTGGTCCTGGTCAAAAGTAGTGCACTACATAGGGAATTGTGTGCCATTTGAGACGAATCCCTTGGTTGCGTTTCACCTTGATTACGTTGTTTTCTGCAGAGAGTTTGCCTCGAGGCGTGGGTTTAGATGTAACAAGGTTTAGATGTAAGCCTCTTCGGTGGCTGGGGCCAGGTTCTCTGCTTCTGCTGCAGTCTGCTCAGGACCGTTCTCCTGGCGTTCTCCTTTCACCATCATCGGGGGCTGGATCATTATCCGCAGACGCTGCAATGTGCAAGAGAACGATACATTCAAAATACGCCCGCTGTGCTGACATCTTTAGGCTTTCACATTGTAGGCAGTAAGTTACAACGTTACCGTGTCATCTGCAGACGCTAAAAAAACCCCAGATATGTTTAAAAAAATATTCAGTATTCAGCTTGATGACATCTGTATCCCTTTCCTGCAGTCAAATTATCTAGTGGCCTCATGGGTGGAATGTTACTAATATTTTTCATAATTTAATAAGGAATAAACATTATTTTAAAAAAGACGCAAAACTTCCGGTGTTTCTATGTAAAACAGTTTTGTTAAATTTCAGTCTTCTGTGACGTATATAAAGTGTAATATTGGGATGCAAACTCAAAAATTGAATACATTTCAACTCTATATCTGACATAGTACAAGTATTTTTATTTTTTTTAGGCACATAAACCATGTTTAGATTTGTTTAAGACTACCCAGAAACACTCTGTGTGACCCTGATTTAGCCCACTGCAGTAAATTAAGCTTTCACATTCCCGCCATCAAATATCTTGCTATTATGCTCTACATTGTATCATGCACTAGATAGCTAGTTGTCTCAGTATCTGCGAGAACCAACTTCCATCTGTTGCTTGGAACATACTAATCAAGGAACTGATTGCTACAATTTAGGCAATCAAGACTCAACTGACTGACACAAAGGGGCTGACAGCTGCTCATCTCGTTGCAAGTGATGACTGCAGCGTCTCCATCCTTGACAACAACCGAACCAACAATCAGCCTTTCACTGCAAGCTGCAGCTGAACAGCGATCACGTGACTGACCGGCCTCATATCTCCTCTCTATGACCTTTTTCAACTGAACATCTATGTCTATGTCTGTCTATGTCTCTGTTTATGTCTATGTCTATGTCTCCATGTCTATGTCTGTCCATGTCTGTCTATGTCTCTGTTTATGTCTATTTCTCTCTGTTTATGTCTATTTCTCTATGTCTATTTCTCTGTCTATTTCCCTATTTCTCCCTGTCTATTTCCCTTTCCCTATTTCCCTGAAATATGTCGATTTCTATGTCAATGTCTATTCCTATTTCTATAGCTATGTCTATTTCTATGGCTATTTCTATGTCTATTTCTCTATGTCTATTTCTCTATGTCTATTTCTATGTCTGTTTCTGTCTATTTCTATGTCTGTTTCTATGTCTTTTTCTCTATGTCTATTTCTATATATACTTATATGTCTATTTCTGTCTATTTCTATGTCAATGTCTATTTCTATGTCTATTTCTGTCTATTTCTATGTCTATTTCTGTCTATTTCTATGTCAATGTCTATTTCGATGTCAATATCTATGTCTAATTCTGTCTATATCTACAGTGCATTCGGAAAGTATTCAGACCCCTTGACTTTTTCCACATTTTATAATGTTTCAGCCTTATTCTAAATGGATTAAATCATATTTTCCCCCATCTGCACACTATACCTCATAATGACAAAGTGAAAACAGGTTTTTAGACATTTTTGTAAATGTATTAAAAATAAAAAACAGAAAGACCGTATTTACATAAGTATTCAGACCCTTTACTATGAGACTTGAAATTGAGCTCAGGTACATCCTGTTTCCACTGATCATCCTTGAGATGTTTCTACAACTTGATTGGAGTCCACCTGTGGTAAATTCAATTGATTGGACAGGATATGGAAAGGCCCACACCTGCCTATATAAGGTCCCACAGTTGTCAGTGCGTGTCAGATCAAAAACCAAGCCATAAGGTCGACGGAATTGTCCGTGACGCTCACCATCAAACCTGACAGAGCTTGAGAGGATCTGCAGAGAAGAATGGGAGAAACTCCCCCAAATCAGGTGTGCAAAGCCTGTAGCATCATACCCAAGAAGACTCATGGCTGTAATCGCAGCCAAAGGTGCTTCAACAAATTACTGAGTAGAAGGTCTGATTACTTATGTAAATGTGATATTTCAAAAAAAAAAAAAAATGCATGTTTAATACATAATAAACATTTTCAAAAACCTGTTTTTGCAATGTCATTATGGGGTATCTTTGGCAAGACCTGAGAACGTCTGTCTAGCAATGATCAACAACCAAGAATTTTGAAAAGAATAATGGGCAAATGTTGTACAATCTAGGTGTGGAAAGCTCTTTGACTTACCGAGAAAGACTCACATCGGTAATCTCTGTCAAAGGTGCTTCTTTAAATGATTGACTCAGGGGTGTGAATACTTTTGTAAATTAGATATTTCTGTATTTAATTTTCAATAAATGTGCTAACATTTCTAAACATGTTTTCCATTTGTCATTGTGGGGTATTGTGGGTAGATGGGTGTCACGTCCTGACCATAGTAAGCTGTTATTTTCTATGGTAGAGTAGGTCAGGGCGTGACAGGGGGGTTTTCTAGTTTAGTTTTTCTATGTTGTTATGTTCTAGTTTTGTATTTCTATGTTGGGTTGTTCTAGTATTGTATTTCTATGTTGGCTGTGTTTGGGATGATCTCCAATTAGAGGCAGCTGGTCATCGTTGTCTCTAATTGGAGGTCATATTTAAGTTGGGGTTTGTCCCACCTGGGTTTGGGTGGAGATTATCTTTGAGTCAGTATATGTTTCACCTCCGCGTCACGTTTTTTTTTTTTTTTTCATTCAGTTTATTTATGTATTGCATAGTTTCACAGTGTAAATAAAATGTGGAATGACACACACGCTGCACTTTGGTCCGCTTCTCCTTTCGACAACCGTGACAGATGGGTGATGGAAAAAAATAAGATATTTAATACATTTTGAATTCAAGCTGTAACACAACAAAATGTGGAATAAGTCAAGGGGTATGAATACTTTCTGAATGCATTGTATATGTCTGTCCAAGTCTAATGTCATGGTCAAGACATAACGCTCAAGCCATAATGGGCAACATTTGCTGTCCTCAAACTTTGCTTTTACTATGTCTGTGAGAAGGCGACGATTATTTATGCAGATTAGATAAAAACAGTAATCGCCAGCAGCAATATTCCAAACTTGTTTTGGATTAAGTGCCTTCCCATCTACTTAAAATACTACAAAATCCTACAGCTTGGGAAGCAAGCCCCCAAACTGTGCTGCAGGCCATTGGTCCTTCGAGCCGGATCTCTTTCTGAGACACATGATATGGTTATTTTGGGAAGCTTTTCGGATTTGTGTGGGCTGTGCTGTTTTGTGGACACAAAATAGCCATCCCGTGACTCTGAATATACTCTGAATATGAGCTCTTGTAACGCCAGGATAGTGGGTTCGATTCCCGGGATCACACATACGAAATACAAAAAAATGTATGCATGACAAAGTAGCTTTGGATAAAAGTGTCTCCTTTTTAAAATCTTACCTAATGACATAACTAACAGTTACATCACTTCCTGTTAAAGCTACTGGCTTTGAGTAAAGCCAGAGTTTCTATGTATGTGGATGACTCAACACTATACACGTCAGCTACTACAGAGACTGAAATGACTGCAATACTTAACAAAGAGGTGCAGTTAGTTTCAGAATGGTTGGCAAGAAATACATTTGTTCTAAATATTTCTAAAACTAAAAGCATTGAATTTGGGACTATTCATTCACTAAACCCTAAACCTCAACTAAATCTTGTAATGATTAATGTGGAAATTGAGCAAACTGAGGTGACTAAACTGCTTGGAGTAACCCTGGATTGTAAACTGTCATGGTTGAAACATATTGATGCAGTAGTAGCTAAGAACAGACTATGGGAGGCGCACAGTAATACATAGAGCCATAACTCCATCAAGTAACTCATGCAAGCAGTACAATCGGATTTATAAAAAAAAAACAGATAAAAATACACCTTATGGAACAGCGGGGACTGTGAAGAAACACAAACACAGGCAAAGACACATGCACTCTACACACACGCCAACGTGGATTTTGTATTGTAGATCTGTGGTAGTAGAGCAATGGCCTGAGCTGCTGCCTTGGCAGAAACTAATGGGGTTCCATAATAAACTCCAGGAAGAGTAGCTGCTGCCTTGGCAGGAACTAATGGGGTTCCATAATAAACCCCAGGAAGAGTAGCTGCTGCCTTGGCAGGAACTAATGGGGTTCCATAATAAACCCCAGGAAGAGTAGCTGCTGCCTTGGCAGGAACTAATGCGGAGCCATAATAAACCCCAGGAAGAGTTGCTGCTGCCTTGGCAGGAACTAATGGGGATCCATAATAAACTCCAGGAAGAGTAGCTGCTGCCTTGGCAGGAACTAATGGGGATCCATAATAAACCCCAGGAAGAGTAGCTGCTGCCTTGGCAGAAACTAATGGGGTTCCATAATAAACTCCAGGAAGAGTAGCTGCTGCCTTGGCAGGAACTAATGGGGAGCCATAATAAACCCCAGGAAGAGTAGCTGCTGCCTTGGCAGGAACTAATGGGGATCCATAATAAACTCCAGGAAGAGTAGCTGCTGCCTTGGCAGGAACTAATGGGGATCCATAATAAACCCCAGGAAGAGTAGCTGCTGAGGAAGAAAGAAGAAGATGTCCATACCTCTTTGTAATCCCCCTTGAGGTTGAGGAACATATAGATCATGTATCCAGGTATCAGGAGCATGGAGGACAACGCCATGCACCAGCCCACTCCCTGGCCCCAGGCGGGGAACACATAGTTGTTCATGGTGAGAGGAACCATCTGGACAGCACTGAACAGGAACACTCCCTGGAAGAGAAGACAAAAGAACAACCTGGTCACAAAACAATGGAAGCCTTAGTGCTTTATTGTTTTTTGTCCTCTATATTGTTTATGTATGTAATGCTGTATCCTCATACTTTTAATTATCTGCTAAATTCAAATCAATCAATCGACCTGGTTACATCCCAGAAACAACACCACCAAAATCGAGCTGTTATTTTCTATACGTCGGCAGGACAGAATGGCAGCGTCGTGTAAACTCAAGTGGGGTGGTGTGTGTGTCTCTCTGTTAACAACAGCTGGTGTACAATCTCTAATATTAAGGAAGTCTTGAAGTTCTCCTCGCCTGAGAATACCTCACACATAAGCTGTAGACCATACTATTTATGAAAAAGATAAAATATCTATAATATTCATAGCTGTCTATTTACCACCACAAACCGATGATGTCACTAAGACCGCACTCAACGAGCTGTATTTGGGCCATAAGCAAACAGGAAAATACTCATCGAGAGGCGGAGCTCCTAGTTGACCGTGATTTTAACGCAGGAAAACTGAAATCCGTTTTAGCTCATTTCTACCAGGATGTCACCTGTGCAACTAGAGGCGAACAAAAAACTCTAGATCCCCTTTACTCCCCACACAGAGACGTTTACAAAGCTCTCCCTCCATTTTGGCAAATCGAACTATATCCTCCACGCACAGTACAGAAGTGTTCAGACGAAGCGGATGCTAGGCTATAGGACTGTTTCACTAACACAGACTGGAATGTGTTCCTGGATTTATCTGATAACATTGACGAGTTTTACCACATCAGTCACATGATTCATTAATAGGTGCATCGAAGACGTCATCCCCATATAGGTACATTTCCCAACCAGAAGCCATGGATTACAGGCAACATCCGCACTGAGCTAAAGGGTAGTGCTTCCTCTTTCAAGGAGTGGGACACTAATCCGGACGCTTATAAGAAGTCCTGCTACACCCTCCGAGGAACCATCAAACAGGAAAAGCTTCAATAAAGGACTAAGATCGAATCCTACTACACCAGCTCTGATGTTCGTCGGATGTGGCAGGGCTTTCAAACTATCACAGATTACAAAGGGAAACTCAGCCTCAAGTTGCGCCGTGACATGAGCCTACCAGACGAGCTAAATGCCTTGTATCTTCGCTTTGAGGCAAGCAACACAGAACCATGCATGAGAGCATCAGCTGTTCTGGACGACTGTGAGATGATGCTCTCCATAGCCAGTTTTAACATTCACAAGACCGCAGAGCCAGACTGGTTACCAGCACGCATACTCAGAGCATGCGCTGACCAACTGGCAAGTGTCTTCACTGACATTTAAACCTCTCCCTGACCCAGTCTGTAAGACCTATATGTTTCAAGCAGACTACAATAGTCCCCGTTCCCAAGAACGCTAAGGTAACCTGTCTAAATTACTATCACCCCGTAGCACTCGCATCAGTAGCCATGAAGTGCTTTGAAAGGCTGGTCATGTCTCACATCAACACCATCCTCCCGGAGACCCTAGACTGACTCCAATTTGCATACCGCCCCAACAGATCCACAGATGACTCAATCTCTATTGCACTCCACACTGCCCTTTCACACCTGGACAAAAGGAACACCTATGTGAGAATGCTATTCATTGACTACAGCTCAGCGTTCCAACACCATAGTGCTAACAAAGCCCATCACTAAGCTAAGGACCCTGGGACTGAACACCTCCCTCTGCAACTGGATCCTGGACTTCCTGACGGGCTGCCCCCAGGTGCTGATTGATTTGTAGTGCTATGCTTTGAGAGGGTAGACAGAAGAAAGACAGAGATAGGGGAGGAGATATAGAGAGAAGGAGAGAGTGGGGAGGAAGATAGAGAAGAAGATAGAGAAGGGGGAGGAAGGGAGAGAGGAAGATAGAGAAGGGGAGGAAGGGGGAGAGAAGGGGAGAGGGGGAGGAAAGGAGAGAGAAGGAGAGAGAGGGAGAGAGAGAAAGAAGGAGAAAGAGGGGGGAAGAGAGAGAGAAGGAGAGAGGGGGGAGGAAGAGAGAGGAGAGAGGGGGAGGAAAAGAGAGAGAAGGAGAGAGAGGGGGAGGAAGGGAGAGAGAATGAGAGAGGGGGTGAGAAGGAGAGAGAGGGGGGGAGAAAGAGAGAGAAGGAGAGAGGGGGGAGGAAGGGAGAGAGACGGAGAGAGGGGGGGAAGAGAGAGAAGGAGAGAGAGGGGGGAGAAAGAGAGAAAGAAGGAGAGAGAGGGGGGAGGAAGAGAGAGAGAATGAGAGAGAGGGAGAGGAAGGGAGAGAGAATGAGAGAGGGGGGAGAAAGAGAGAGAGGGAGAGAGAGGGGGGAGGAAGAGAGAGAAGGAGAGAGAGGGGGAGGAAGGGTGAGAGAAGGAGAGAGGGGGGAGAAAGAGAGGAAGAGAGAGAGGGGGGAGGAAGGGAGAGAGGAAGAGAGAGAGAGTACTTACAGCCACAATAAGAGGAGTAAACACGACCCAACAGAGCTTCCACCACAGGCAGGGCTTGTGGCCAATCATCTCCTCAATGTTGGCAAGGAACTTATCGGCACCTGCAACATATAAGACATTATAGGTCAAAGGTCCTATGATGGAAGACAAGAAGCTGCACTCACTGGAAGCAGTCTTTAGATATGGAATTTGGTAGCAGTATCAGAAGCCCAGCACCCAAACCTTTTACCCAAAGTCTATTACATTGAGCAGACCCCAATACTTATACACACAGAATATTGAGTTGCGCTGGACAATTCTTTATGTATCCTTTACACATCAGTCTGTAGACATTGTCATCAGTGTCAGGTTAGTGAAGTCACCGTAGCTTTAACAGGAAGTGATGCAACTGACTCGCACAAACAGGAAGCGATGTCACTGACTTACCGTAGAACCAGGATATGGAGACGCACTCGAAGAAGACCAGGAAGAGCAGGCACATTCCGCTGGCCGAATAGTAGTCAAACAGCTTGAACACATATAGCCCACCCTATTGGAAGAGACAGGAGAGGAGAGGAGAGGAGAGGAGAGGAGAGGAGAGGAGAGGAGAGGAGAGGAGAGGAGAGGAGAGGAGAGGAGAGGAGAGGAGAGGAGAGGAGAGGAGAGGAGAGGAGGAGGGAGAGGAGAGGAGAGGAGAGGAGAGGAGAGGAGAGGAGAGGAGAGGGGAGGAGAGGAGAGGAGTGTTAGAGACTCAATAATTTGTTTCCTCATTTATATACAACCCTTAGTTTTCATCATTTGGGCGTACATAGAGCGGTGGCATAGAACTGGTGGCACAGAACTGGTGGTGGCATAGAACTGGTGGCATAGAACTGGTGGTGGCATAGAACTGGTGGTGGCATTTAACTGGTGGTGGCATAGAACTGGTGGTGGCATGGAACTGGTGGCATTTAACTGGTGGTGGCATAGAACTGGTGGTGGCATAGAACTGGTGGCATAGAACTGGTGGTGGCATAGAACTGGTGGTGGCATAGAACTGGTGGTGGCATGGAACTGGTGGCATTTAACTGGTGGTGGCATAGAACTGGTGGTGGCATAGAACTGGTGGCATAGAACTGGTGGTGGCATAGAACTGGTGGTGGCATAGAACTGGTGGTGGCATAGAACTGGTGGTGGCATAGAACTGGTGGTGGCATAGAACTGGTGGTGGCATTTAACTGGTGGTGGCATAGAACTGGTGGTGGCATAGAACTGGTGGTGGCATAGAACTGGTGGTGGCATAGAACTGGTGGTGGCATTTAACTGGTGGTGGCATAGAACTGGTGGTGGCATAGAACTGGTGGTGGCATAGAACTGGTGGTGGCATTGAACTGGTGGTGGCATGGAACTGGTGGCATAGAACTGGTGGTGGCATAGAACTGGTGGTGGCATTTAACTGGTGGTGGCATAGAACTGGTGGTGGCATAGAACTGGTGGTGGCATAGAACTGGTGGTGGCATGGAACTGGTGGTGGCATGGAACTGGTGGTGGCATAGAACTGGTGGTGGCATGGAACTGGTGGCATAGAACTGGTGGCATTTAACTGGTGGTGGCATAGAACTGGTGGCATAGAACTGGTGGTGGCATAGAACTGGTGGTGGCATGGAACTGGCGGCATAGAACTGGTGGCATTTAACTGGTGGTGGCATAGAACTGGTGGCATAGAACTGGTGGTGGCATGGAACTGGTGGTGGCATTTAACTGGTGGTGGCATAGAACTGGTGGTGGCATAGAACTGGTGGTGGCATAGAACTGGTGGTGGCATTTAACTGGTGGTGGCATAGAACTGGTGGCATAGAACTGGTGGTGGCATGGAACTGGTGGTGGCATAGAACTGGTGGCATAGAACTGGTGGTGGCATGGAACTGGTGGTGGCATAGAACTGGTGGTGGCATTTAACTGGTGGTGGCATGGAACTGGTGGCATAGAACTGGTGGCATTTAACTGGTGGTGGCATAGAACTGGTGGCATAGAACTGGTGGTGGCATAGAACTGGTGGTGGCATGGAACTGGTGGCATAGAACTGGTGGCATTTAACTGGTGGTGGCATAGAACTGGTGGCATAGAACTGGTGGTGGCATAGAACTGGTGGTGGCATAGAACTGGTGGCATAGAACTGGTGGTGGCATAGAACTGGTGGCATAGAACTGGTGGTGGCATAGAACTGGTGGTGGCATAGAACTGGTGGTGGCATAGAACTGGTGGCATAGAACTGGTGGTGGCATAGAACTGGTGGCATAGAACTGGTGGTGGCATAGAACTGGTGGTGGCATAGAACTGGTGGTGGCATAGAACTGGTGGTGGCATAGAACTGGTGGTGGCATGGAACTGGTGGCATAGAACTGGTGGTGGCATAGAACTGGTGGTGGCATAGAACTGGTGGTGGCATTTAACTGGTGGTGGCATAGAACTGGTGGCATAGAACTGGTGGTGGCATAGAACTGGTGGTGGCATAGAACTGGTGGTGGCATTTAACTGGTGGTGGCATAGAACTGGTGGTGGCATAGAACTGGTGGTGGCATAGAACTGGTGGTGGCATAGAACTGGTGGCGTAGAACTGGTGGCATAGAACTGGTGGTGGCATAGAACTGGTGGTGGCATGGAACTGGTGGTGGCATTTAACTGGTGGTGGCATAGAACTGGTGGTGGCATGGAACTGGTGGTGGCATTTAACTGGTGGTGGCATAGAACTGGTGGCATAGAACTGGTGGTGGCATAGAACTGGTGGTGGCATAGAACTGGTGGTGGCATTTAACTGGTGGTGGCATTGAACTGGTGGAGGCATAGAACTGGTGGCATTGAACTGGTGGTGGCATGGAACTGGTGGCATTGAACTGGTGGTGGCATAGAACTGGTGGTGGCATTTAACTGGTGGTGGCATGGAAATGGTGGAGGCATAGAACTGGTGGCATTGAACTGGTGGTGGCATAGAACTGGTGGTGGCATTTAACTGGTGGTGGCATAGAACTGGTGGTGGCATAGAACTGGTGGTGGCATAGAACTATTGGTGGCATAGAACTGGTGGCATTGAACTGGTGGCATTGAACTGGTGGTGGCATAGAACTGGTGGCATAGAACTGGTGGCATAGAACTGGTGGTGGCATATAGCTGGTGGCATAGAACTGGTGGCATTGAACTGGTGGTGGCATAGAACTGGTGGTGGCATAGAACTGGTGGCATTGAACTGGTGGCATTGAACTGGTGGTGGCATAGAACTGGTGGCATAGAACTGGTGGCATAGAACTGGTGGTGGCATATAGCTGGTGGCATAGAACTGGTGGCATTGAACTGGTGGCATTGAACTGGTGGTGGCATATTGCTGATGGCAAAGAACTGGTGGAGGCATAGAACTGATGGCATAGAACTGGTCATAAGCACAACACCGAAGGATGGGAAGTTCAGGGCTCTGGAGACCAGCTCTAGGTCAGGGTGGACGGTGTTGGGACCCGCTGCACCAGACTGGTACTGCAGAGCTGAACAACTCATTATGCCTATTGTTTCAATCCATGAAGAATGTAGATATGAATCTCCAGTGACAGACGATGATAATGCTGTGAATAGCGGTGCAGTGGGTAGGGTAGTGTTCCATACAAGCAGGGTTACTAGAGGGGGTACTTGGGAGCGTTCAGTGATCGTGTCAGTGGCCACGGTACATCAGTGAGTAGACGACGGTTTAAGAGGACAGTTATGGACCTTAAGAGTTTGGGATGTGGAGCTTGAGAAGACATCATCGTTTCCCTTGCTTGATCCTGTGAAAGAGCCCAGGGGGGAGGGAAGGAGGAGCTCGTGGAACGAGTTAGAATGAAGAAGTGGTAGCCTGATCAGATACAAGATCAGCTACAAGAACAGTTACAGGAAGAACTTGTAAAGTAATATTATAGTACTGATTGAAAATGAACATGGATTTAATGATTATATATTAATTATGTTATGCTGACCCGTCATAAAGGCTACGCAGAAAATATAGACTACCCAGAAAATATAGACTACCCAGAAAATAAAGACTACCCAGAAAATATAGACTACCCAGAAAATATAGACTACGCAGAAAATATAGACTACCCAGAAAATCTCTCCACTGGCTTCCAGTTGAAGCTCGCATCCGCTACAAGACCATGGTGATTGCCTACGGAGCTGTGAAGGGAACGGCACCTCCATACCTTCAGGCTCTGATCAGGCCCTACACCCAAACAAGGGCACTGCGTTCATCCACCACTGGCCTGCTGGCCCCCCTACCTCTGAGGAAGCACAGTTCCCGCTCAGCCCAGTCAAAACTGTTCGCTGCTCTGGCACCCCAATGGTGGAACAAGCTCCCTCACGACGCCAGGACAGCGGAGTCAATCACCACCTTCCGGAGACACCTGAAACCCCACCTCTTTAAGGAATACCTAGGATAGGATAAAGTAATCCTTCTAACCCCCCCCCCCCCCCCCCCTTAAAAGATTTAGATGCACTATTGTAAAGTGGTTGTTCCACTGGATATCATAAGGTGAATGCACCATTTTGTAAGTCGCTCTGGATAAGAGCGTCTGCTAAATGACTTAAATGTAATGTAATGTAAAATATAGACTACCCAGAAAATATAGACTACCCAGAAAATAAAGACTACCCAGAAAATATAGACTACCCAGAAAATATAGACTACCCAGAAAATAAAGACTACCCAGAAAATAAACCAAATTCCAAATGTTCCTTATTTTAAATAATTGAAGAGAATTGGGATTGAAATGGCAGTGTATTTCCTGAATTGGGATTGAAATGGCAGTGTATTTCCTGAATTGGGATTGAAATGGCAGTGTATTTCCTGAATTGGGATTGAAATGGCAGTGTATTTCCTGAATTGGGATTGAAATGGCAGTGTATTTCCTGAATTGACTGGAACTGAGATGGAATTGAGCCCTGCCCTGCTAGTGATAACAGATCGATAGACGTATTAGTATAAAGAAGATAAAGTATAAGTACAACTGTCTAACTGATAGATAAAGTACATCTATCTAACTGACAGTTTAAAAAGACAGATAAAGTATGAGTACATCTATCTAACTGACAGATTATCTGTCTGTTTATCTGTCAGTTAAATGTACTTATACTTTATCTGTCTGTTAGATAGATGTACTTATACTTTATCTGTCAGTTAGATAGATGTACTTATACTTTATCTATCTGTTTAAGTATCAGTGCATCTATCTAACTGACAAATAAAGTATAAGTACATCTATCTAACTGACAGATAAAGTATAAGTACATCTATCTAACTGACAGATAAAGTATAAGTACATCTATCTAACTGACAGATAAAGTATAAGTACATCTATCTAACTGACAGATAAACAGACAGATAAAGTTAACTACACCTCCATTACATCACAATACAAGTCACCATGAAAGAGCAGTTCCCCCCCCTAAACAATACAGCATGAAGACTAATCTCAGCTGGCATTATCTGGCATGGGACATTTAGAGTGACGTCATTTTCTGGTTGAAATTGAGTTTTCTGGCTGAAGCAATGTCGAGATTACAACCAGATAAAGACGTCTTTTCATGACGACATCAAGGCGTCTGAGAAAGACAGCTTTGGTTGTTATCTGGTTGAAGCCTGACGTCTTTTCAACCAGTATTGCCCACTGAGAGGGTGTCAGTGAGACCCAGTGGTGTCAGACCATGTTCTCTATTGTAATGTAGTGTTGTTTTGTATATCATCCTGCCTATGCCTATGCGTGTGTGTGTGTGTGTGTGTGTGTGTGTGTGTGTGTGTGTGTGTGCGTGCGTGCGTGTGTGTGTGTGCACTGTACCTGTGTGATGTTGGACAGGCCGATGATATAAGAGACCAGGCAGACGGCAGCGATGAAGAGTTCTCTTCTTCCTCTCAGAGCCCTGGGGAACTCATCCACCAGCGCAGTAATGAAGCCCTCCACCGTGCAGAACTACACAGAAGATAACAAATTAGATAACCCAGCAAACCGGGAACATTCCAAGAACATTAGCTAAGATTCCCATTACGTTTTAGTTATGGTTTCATCTAACATTAAGATGGGTAACATCCCAAAACCATTCAAAGAACTTTTTCGATAACAATCTGAATCTGAAATAGATTTTTGTCCGATTTTTCTTTTGTAATTAAATATCATTAGAATGTTCTCCTAACATTTACTAAAACCGTTGTGCACAACATCTGTAACAACCACCACAGAACATTCCACAAACGTTCTCATTAGGTTTCCAGGTAATGTAATAAAACAAACAGACAAAATGTGTTCTGGGAACGTTCTTTCAACATCAGGTGAATGTTTTATACAAACATGGTATAATCATTACCACAACCGAAACCGTTTTTGTGATATGAGACCATTTGACGCAACGTAACAAAATGTTGCGGGAACTTTCACAGAAACAACTTTGGTTTGCTGGGAATACTATACCTCCACAGTACACTACTATACAACACATTATATAATACTATACCTCCACAGTACACTACTATACAACAAACACTATATTAGATGGATAATACTACTGCATATCCATGGTCCAACACAACACAACAACACAGCAACACAACACAGGACAACACAGGAAAACAACACAACACAGGACAACACAACAACACAACACAGGACAACACAGGACAACACAACAACGTAACACAGGACAACAACACAACACAGGACAACACAACAACACAACGCAGGACAACACAACAACACAACAAAGGACAACACAACAACAACACAGGACAACACAACAACACAGGACAACACAACAACACAACACAGGACAACACAACAACACAACAACACAACAACACAGGACAACACAACAACACAACAACACAACACAGGACAACACAACAACACAACAACACAGGACAACACAACAACACAGGACAACACAACAACACAACAACACAACACAGGACAACACAACAACACAACAACACAACACAACAAACACAAAGTCCAAATGGCTGTTGTTCCCTCACCTGACTG
Organism: Salmo salar; assembly: GCF_965601325.2. Classification (NCBI taxonomy): domain Eukaryota; kingdom Metazoa; phylum Chordata; class Actinopteri; order Salmoniformes; family Salmonidae; genus Salmo; species Salmo salar. Next base: position 60,541,867 of record NC_138312.1, on the reverse strand, counting down.
TCGATTCCCAGCATCAGCAGCATGGAGAAGAAGAGGATCGCCCAGAGAGGAGAGATAGGCAGCTGGGTTACTGCTTCGGGGTAGGCCAAGAACGCCAAGCCAGGACCTGCAACACAACACAGACAGGCAGTTAGAGACAGGATTATGTCTCCCGGTCCTGTTAAAATACACATACAGGATCGTGATTTAAAACTTATTTGATGGCCCATAGGTATAGGCAATGTATTTATTTATATAGCATATGCTGAGTTTACACAGGCAGCACAATTTTGATATATTTTGTTGTTGTCACTAATTGATCTTTTGACCAATCAGATCAGTTCTTTGGCCAATAATTTGGCAAAAGATCAGAATTGGGCTGCCTGTGTAAACGCAGCCATACTAAATCACAGGTAAACCTATATGGAAGCACACTGTATCTGGTTCCATAGGTATGGTGGAGAGGATATCCTACCGTCCCTCTATGATTTTTCTCATATTTTTTGCTCAGTAGGCTAATGCTGGACATTATATATTATATATTTATATATTTAGTTTAATATTGGTTCAGTAGGCTAATGCTGGACATTATATATTTAGTTTAATATTAGTTCAGTAGGCTAATGCTGGACATTATATATTATATATTTATATATTTAGTTTAATATTATTTCAGTAGGCTAATGCTGGACATTATATATTTAGTTTAATATTAGTTCAGTAGGCTAATGCTGGACATTATATATTATATATTTATATATTTAGTTTAATATTAGTTCAGTAGGCTAATGCTGGACATTATATATTTCGTTTAATATTAGTTCAGTAGGCTAATGCTGGGCATTATATATTATATATTTATATATTTAGTTTAATATTAGTTCAGTAGGCTAATGCTGGGCATTATATATTATATATTTATATATTTAGTTTAATATTAGTTCAGTAGGCTAATGCTGGATATTATATATTTAGTTTAATATTAGTTCAGTAGGCTGGTTATTATATATATTATATATTTATATATTTTGTTTAATATTAGTTCAGTAGGCTAATGCTGGACATTATATATTTAGTTTAATATTAGTTCAGTAGGCTAATGCTGGACATTATATATTATATATTTATATATTTAGTTTAATATTAGTTCAGTAGGCTAATGCTGGACATTATATATTATATATTTATATATTTAGTTTAATATTAGTTCAGTAGGCTAATGCTGGACATTATATATTATATATTTAGTTTAATATTAGTTCAGTAGGCTAATGCTGGACATTATATATTTAGTTTAATATTAGTTCAGTAGGCTAATGCTGGACATTATATATTATATATTTATTTATTTAGTTTAATATTAGTTCAGTAGGCTAATGCTGGACATTATATATTTAGTTTAATATTAGTTCAGTAGGCTAATGCTGGGCATTATATATTATATATTTATATATTTAGTTTAATATTAGTTCAGTAGGCTAATGCTGGACATTATATATTTAGTTTAATATTAGTTCAGTAGGCTAATGCTGGACATTATATATTATATATTTAGTTTAATATTAGTTTAGTAGGCTGTTATTATATATATTATATATTATATATTTATATATTTTGTTTTATAATAGTTCAGTAGGCTGGTTATTATATATATTATATATTTAGTTTAATATTAGCTCAGTAGGCTAATGCTGGGCATTATATATTATATATTTAGTTTAATATTAGTTCAGTAGGCTGGTTATTATATATATTATATATTTATATATTTTGTTTTATATTAGTTCAGTAGGCTGGTTATTATATATATTATATATTATATATTTATATATTTAGTTTAATATTAGCTCAGTAGGCTAATGCTGGGCATTATATATTATATATTTAGTTTAATATTAGTTCAGTAGGCTGGTTATTATATATATTATATATTTATATATTTAGTTTAATATTAGTTCAGTAGGCTGGTTATTATATATATTATATATTTATATATTTTGTTTTATATTAGTTCAGTAGGCTGGTTATTATATATATTATATATTATATATTTATATATTTAGTTTAATATTAGCTCAGTAGGCTAATGCTGGGCATTATATATTATATATTTAGTTTAATATTAGTTCAGTAGGCTGGTTATTATATATATTATATATTTATATATTTAGTTTAATATTAGTTCAGTAGGCTGGTTATTATATATATTATATATTTATATATTTAGTTTAATATTAGCTCAGTAGGCTAATGCTGGACATTATATATTATATATTTAGATATTTCGTTTTATATTAGCTCAGTAGGCTAATGCTGGTTATTATATATTATATATGATATATTTTGTTTTATATTAGCTCAGTAGGCTAATGCTGGTTATTATATATTATATATGATATATTTTGTTTTATATTAGCTCAGTAGGCTAATGCTGGTTATTATATATTATATATTTATATATTTTGTTTTATATTAGCTCAGTAGGCTAATGCTGGTTATTATATATTATATATTTATATATTTTGTTTTATATTAGCTCAGTAGGCTAATGCTGGTTATTATATATTATATATTTTGTTTTATATTAGCTCAGTAGGCTAATGCTGGTTATTATATATTATATATTTTGTTTTATATTAGCTCAGTAGGCTAATGCTGGTTATTATATATAATATATTTATATATTTTGTTTTATATTAGCTCAGTAGGCTAATGCTGGTTATTATATATTATATATTTATATATTTTGTTTTATATTAGCTCAGTAGGCTAATGCTGGTTATTATATATTATATATTTATATATTTTGTTTTATATTAACTCAGTAGGCTAATGCTGGTTATTATATATTATATATTTATATATTTTGTTTTATATTAGCTCAGTAGGCTAATGCTGGTTATTATATATTATATATTTATATATTTTGTTTTATATTAGCTCAGTAGGCTAATGCTGGTTATTATATATTATATATTTATATATTTTGTTTTATATTAGCTCAGTAGGCTAATGCTGGTTATTATATATTATATATTTATATATTTTGTTTTATATTAGCTCAGTAGGCTAATGCTGGTTATTATATATTATATATTTATATATTTTGTTTTATATTAGCTCAGTAGGCTAATGCTGGTTATTATATATTATATATTTATATATTTTGTTTTATATTAGCTCAGTAGGCTAATGCTGGTTATTATATATTATATATGATATATTTTGTTTTATATTAGCTCAGTAGGCTAATGCTGGTTATTATATATTATATATTTATATATTTTGTTTTATATTAGCTCAGTAGGCTAATGCTGGTTATTATATATTATATATTTATATATTTTGTTTTATATTAGCTCAGTAGGCTAATGCTGGATATTATATATTATATATTTATATATTTTGTTTTATATTAGCTCAGTAGGCTAATGCTGGTTATTATATATTATATATTTATATATTTTGTTTTATATTAGCTCAGTAGGCTAATGCTGGATATTATATATTATATATTTATATATTTTGTTTTATATTAGCTCAGTAGGCTAATGCTGGATATTATATATTATATATTTATATATTTTGTTTTATATTAGCTCAGTAGGCTAATGCTGGTTATTATATATTATATATTTATATATTTTGTTTTATATTAGCTCAGTAGGCTAATGCTGGATATTATATATTATATATTTATATATTTTGTTTTATATTAGCTCAGTAGGCTAATGCTGGTTATTATATATTATATATTTATATATTTTGTTTTATATTAGCTCAGTAGGCTAATGCTGGTTATTATATATTATATATTTATATATTTTGTTTTATATTAGCTCAGTAGGCTAATGCTGGTTATTATATATTAGATATTTATATATTTTGTTTTATATTAGCTCAGTAGGCTAATGCTGGTTATTATATATTATATATTTATATATTTTGTTTTATATTAGCTCAGTAGGCTAATGCTGGTTATTATATATTATATATTTATATATTTTGTTTTATATTAGCTCAGTAGGCTAATGCTGGTTATTATATATTATATATGATATATTTTGTTTTATATTAGCTCAGTAGGCTAATGCTGGTTATTATATATTATATATTTATATATTTTGTTTTATATTAGCTCAGTAGGCTAATGCTGGTTATTATATATTATATATTTATATATTTTGTTTTATATTAGCTCAGTAGGCTAATGCTGGTTATTATATATTATATATTTATATATTTTGTTTTATATTAGCTCAGTAGGCTAATGCTGGTTATTATATATTATATATGATATATTTTGTTTTATATTAGCTCAGTAGGCTAATGCTGGTTATTATATATTATATATTTATATATTTTGTTTTATATTAGCTCAGTAGGCTAATGCTGGTTATTATATATTATATATGATATATTTTGTTTTATATTAGCTCAGTAGGCTAATGCTGGTTATTATATATTATATATTTATATATTTTGTTTTATATTAGCTCGGTAGGCTAATGCTGGTTATTATATATTATATATTTATATATTTTGTTTTATATTAGCTCAGTAGGCTAATGCTGGTTATTATATATTAGATATTTATATATTTTGTTTTATATTAGCTCAGTAGGCTAATGCTGGTTATTATATATTATATATTTATATATTTTGTTTTATATTAGCTCAGTAGGCTAATGCTGGTTATTATATATTATATATTTATATATTTTTTTTTATATTAGCTCAGTAGGCTAATGCTGGTTATTATATATTATATATTTATATATTTTGTTTTATATTAGCTCAGTAGGCTAATGCTGGTTATTATATATTATATATGATATATTTTGTTTTATATTAGCTCAGTAGGCTAATGCTGGTTATTATATATTATATATTTATATATTTTGTTTTATATTAGCTCAGTAGGCTAATGCTGGTTATTATATATTATATATGATATATTTTGTTTTATATTAGCTCAGTAGGCTAATGCTGGTTATTATATATTATATATTTATATATTTTGTTTTATATTAGCTCAGTAGGCTAATGCTGGTTATTATATATTATATATGATATATTTTGTTTTATATTAGCTCAGTAGGCTAATGCTGGTTATTATATATTATATATTTATATATTTTGTTTTATATTAGCTCAGTAGGCTAATGCTGGTTATTATATATTATATATGATATATTTAGTTTTATATTAGCTCAGTAGGCTAATGCTGGACATACACTACACCACTTCTAAAATCTGAACAACTTGGAGTTGCTCACATTTCCCGATTAACAAATCTTTACCTCCGTCCGCCCTCAACCACAGGAAGTGGGTGCTCACATTACACACTGATTCCCTAGTCGATCCTGCCCATGCCGACATGCAGACAGCTGTTGCTGTACGTGCTAAGTGTTCACATTATTGTGTGCAGAAACATCCCAAAAAAAGAGACAGAGGTGCAGAATGGATGGGCAGATGTGACCAATATGGAGTTTATATTCTATGTAAGTAATCGGACGTTATACAAAACGTTTAATATTTTTAAAAGGCTGCTGGGACGTTGTCTCCACAGCTCCACCAGTCAGTCTTCCATTACCTCGGTCCACACGGTGCGTGTTGGGTCGTCACTAGTTACCACAGCCATTAAATCATAAACATGGCTAAACCCTGCCTCTTTCTAAAATATATCTTCTTATTAAAGTCTGATTTTAAACCTAACCCTAACCAACCCCCTAGAGTCGATGTCCAAAGCCCGTCTGACGTCGGTACAGCCGTTCTTCCAACTTCTGTCTGTAGCATCTGAACAGGTTGGGCTACAGACTAATATGGAAAGGTGAGACTCCCGCTGGGGCTCCCACTGAAAGCTGAGACTTTCCTCTGTAGAAAGGTGAGACTCCCAGGAACATGTCTAAGATGCCCACAAGCTTCACAAGACTAGTCTGAAGGAAGCCAGGTACCAGTTTAAAAAATGAATGGAAGTATATATGGAGATAGTTAAGTGCCTAAAATAAGGGGTTAAAAAAATTATATATATAATGATAATAAATATGTATATACAGTGAGGGATAAAAAGTATTTGATCCCCTGCTGATTTTGTACGTTTGTCCATTGTCAAAGAAATGATCAGTCTATCATTTTAATGGTAGGTTTATTTGAACAGTGAGAGACAGAATAACAACAAAAATATCCAGAAAAACACATGTCAAAAATGTTATAAATGGATTTGCATTTTAGTGAGAGAAATAAGTATTTGACCCCTCTGCAAAACATGACTTAGTACTTGGTGGAAAAACCCTTGTTGGCAATCACAGAGGTCAGACGTTTCTTGTAGTTGGCCACCAGGTTTGCACACATCTCAGGAGGGATTTTGTCCCACTCCTCTTTGCAGATCTTCTCCAAGTCATTAAGGTTTCCAGGCTGACGTTTGGCAACTCGAACCTTCAGCTCCCTCCATAGATTTTCTATGGGATTAAGGTCTGGAGATTGGCTAGGCCACTCCAGGACTTTAATGTGCTTCTTCTTGAGCCACTCCTTTGTTACCTAGGCCATGTGTTTTGGGTCATTGTCATGCTGGAATACCCATCCACGACCCATTTTCAATGCCCTGACATCTTGTCCCTGACATCCTTGGAGAGCTCTTTGGTCTTGGCCATGGTGGAGAGTTTGGAATCTGATTGATTGATTGCTTCTGTGGACAGGTGTCTTTTATACAGGTAACAAACTGAGATTAGGAGCACTCCCTTTAAGAGTGTGCTCCTAATCTCAGCTCGTTACCTGTATAAAAGACACCTGGGAGCCAGAAATCTTTCTGATTGAGAGGGGGTCAAATACTTATTTCCCTCATTAAAATGCGAATCAATTTATAACATTTTTGACATGCGTTTTTCTGGATTTTTGTTGTTGTTATTCTGTCTCTCACTGTTCAAATAAACATACCATTAAAATTATAGACTGATCATTTCTTTGTCAGTGGGCAAACGTACAAAATCAGCAGGGTATCAAATACTTTTTCCCTCACTGTATATACAGTATGTACAGTACCAGTCAAAAGTTTGGACACACCTACTCATTCAAGGGTTTTTCTTTATTTTGACTATTTTCTACATTGTAGAATAATAGTGAATACATCAAAACTATGAAATAACACATACGGAATCATGTAGTAACTAAAAAAGTGTTAAACAAATCAAAATATATTTTATATTTGAGATTCTTATAAGTAGCCACCCTTTGGCTTGATGACAGCTTTGCACACTCTTGGCATTCTCTCAACCAGCTTCATGAGGTAGTCACCTGGAATGCATTTAAATTAACTGGTGTACCTTGTTAAAAGTTCATTAGAGTTAACTTCACCTCAGATTGCAGCACAAATAAATGCTTCACAGAGTTGAAGTAACAGACACACCTCAACATCAACTGTTCAGAGGAGACTGCGTGAATCAGGCCTTCATGGCCTAATTGTTGTAAAGAAACCACTACTAAAGGACACCAATAAGAAGAAGATACTTGCTTGGGCCAAGAAACACGAGAAATGGACATTACACAGGTGGAAATCTATCCTTTGGTCTAATGAGTCCAAATTTGAGATTTTTGGTTCCAACCGCCGTGTCTTTGTGAGACGCAGAGTAGGTGAACAGATGATCTCCTCATGTGTGGTTCCCACCGTGAAGCATGGAGGAGGTGGTGTGATGGTGCTTTGCTGGTGACACTGTTGCTGATTTATTTAGAATTCAAGGCACACTTAACCAGCGTGGCTACCACAGCGATACTCCATCCCATCTGGTTTGCGCTTAGTGGGACTATAATTTATTTTTCAATAGGACAATGACCCAAAACACACCTCCAGGCTGTATAAAGGCTATTTGATCGAGGAGGGTGATGGAGTACTGCATCAGATGACCTGGCCTACACAATCACTCAACCCAGTTGAAATGGACCACAGATTGAAGGAAAAGCAGCCAACAAGTGCTCAGCATATGTGGGAACTCCTTCAAGACTATTGGAAAAGCATTCCTCATGAAGCTGGTTGAGAGAATGCCAAGAGTGTGCAAAGCTGTAATCAAGGCAAACGGTGGCTACTTTGAAGAATCTAAAATAGATTTTGATTTGTTTAACACTTTTTCTGGTTACTACATGATTCCATATGTGTTATTTCATAGTTTTGATGTCTTCACTATTATTCTACAATGTAGAAAATAGTACAAAAATAAACTTTTGACTGGTGCTGTAGTTCCTGATCTGTGTCATATCTCTCAGAACAAATTTCCTTTAGATATGTTTTAGGACTATCTGTTTATCCATGTAGTGAATCTGTTATTCACTGCGTTTCTATTGGCTATTAGCAGTAAGGCCAAATTCAATGTTTCATAAAAAAAAATATATATATATACATTTTGATCCTTGGTATGACCATCTTAAAAAAAAAAAAAAAAAGTTAATCAATTTTCACCTTAGTCATGAAAATTAGTCTGGGATGGCAAAAAATGTGGCGAATTCATGGCGAAATCGTGTACGCACGGCATCAATGCTGTATTGTTCCATTCAGATCTATATCAATAGTGAAATGGTAATTACCTGAGGCTGCTACTTCTATTATAGGCCTCTTAGTCACGTTGGCCATGAAGCCCACAATGGAGAAGATTACTAAGCCAGCGAACATGCTGGTGAACGAGTTGATGCAGCACACAATGACAGAATCTCTGCAGGGAGATGGAGAGAAAGACAAAAAAAAAGCATGGGTTTGGAATGGCTGTTGTCACACTGATATGGAAGCCTTATCAAACCACAGCACATTTGTTTTGGGAGGGAGGGAGGGAGGGAGGGAGGGAGGGAGGGAGGGAGGGAGGGAGGGAGGGAGGGAGGGAGGGAGGGAGGGAGGGAGGGAGGGAGGGAGGGAGGGAGGGAGGGAGGAAGGGAGGGAGGGAGGGAGGGAGGGTTTTGCATTCTATAGCCGAGCCTTACTGCAATGTCAATGGATTGGCCCATTCATTTTTGAGATGGGGTATTTGTAACGTTCATTGCCAGGATATAAAATGGAGAGAGACAGAGATGAAGTGGCAGCTGACAGATGTGTTTCTCTCTCTCTCTCTCTCTCTCTCTCTCTCTCTCTCTCTCTCTCTCTCTCTCTCTCTCTCTCTCTCTCTCTCTCTCTCTCTCTCTCTCTCTCTCTCTCTCTCTCTCTCTCTCTCTCTCTCTCCTCTCTCTCTCTCACACACACACACACACACACACACACACAGCAGAATCCATTGACATAGGTCCACACATCATTGGCCGAGGCAGAATATAAGCCGCAGTAAAGAGCTGGATTGAGTGGTATTGAAGATATAAACCTACCTGTAAACATTATTATTGAATGGGTTGTAGCTTCCCAGAGCAATCAGTGATCCCAGCCCCAGCCCATAGGAGAAGAAGATCTGAGTGGCAGCATCCAACCACACCTTACAAGAACAGAGAGACGGAGAGACAGAGTCAAAACACACTGCAAGTCAAAATGCACTGCAAGTCAAAACACACTGCAAGTCAAAACACACTGCAAGTCAAAACACACTGCTATTCAAAACGCACTGCAAGTCAAAATGCACTGCAAGTCAAAACACACTGCAAGTCAAAACACACAGCAAGTCAAAACACACTGTTATTCAAAACACACTGCAAGTCAGAACAAACTGCAACTCACAGCATCACACGCAGCAATCAGCATCCCCCTCTGTATCTGCTCACTGGTAAAGGCTAGCTACCTCTGTATCTGTTCACTGATAAAGGCTAGCTACCTCTGTATCTGTTCACTGATAAAGGCTAGCTACCTCTGTATCTGTTCACTGATAAAGGCTAGCTACCTCTGTATCACCTCTGTATCTGTTCACTGATAAAGGCTAGCTACCTCTGATTCTGATAAAGGCTAGCTACCTCTGTATCTGTTCACTGATAAAGGCTAGCTACCTCTGCATCTGTTCACTGATAAAGGCTAGCTACCTCTGCATCTGTTCACTGATAAAGGCTAGCTACCTCTGTATCTGTTCACTGATAAAGGCTAGCTACCTCTGCATCTGTTCACTGATAAAGGCTAGCTACCTCTGCATCTGTTCACTGATAAAGGCTAGCTACCTCTGTATCTGTTCACTGATAAAGGCTAGCTACCTCTGTATCTGTTCACTGATAAAGGCTAGCAACCTCTGTATCTGTTCACTGATAAAGGCTAGCTACCTCTGTATCTGTTCACTGATAAAGGCTAGCTACCTCTGTATCTGTTGACTGATAAAGGCTAGCTACCTCTGAAACTGTTCACTGATAAAGGCTAGCTACCTCTGAAACTGTTCACTGATAAAGGCTAGCTACCTCTGATTCTGATAAAGGCTAGCTACCTCTGTATCTGTTCACTGATAAAGGCTAGCTACCTCTGTATCTGTTCACTGATAAAGGCTAGCTACCTCTGATTCTGATAAAGGCTAGCTACCTCTGCATCTGTTCACTGATAAAGGCTAGCTACCTCTGAAACTGTTCACTGATAAAGGCTAGCTACCTCTGATTCTGATAAAGGCTAGCTACCTCTGTATCTGTTCACTGGTAAAGGCTAGCTACCTCTGCATCTGTTCACTGATAAAGGCTAGCTACCTCTGATTCTGATAAAGGCTAGCTACCTCTGATTCTGATAAAGGCTAGCTACCTCTGCATCTGTTCACTGATAAAGGCTAGCTACCTCTGTATCTGTTCACTGGTAAAGGCTAGCTACCTCTGCATCTGTTCACTGATAAAGGCTAGCTACCTCTGATTCTGATAAAGGCTAGCTACCTCTGATTCTGATCAAGGCTAGCTACCTCTGTATCTGTTCACTGGTAAAGGCTAGCTACCTCTGATTCCTTGAGCTTTTCAAAGTTGGGCGTGATATAGAAGAGGATTCCATCGATGGCTCCGGGGAGAGTGATTCCGCGGCAGAAGAGGATGAAGAGCATGAAGTAGGGGTACGTCGCTGAGAAGTACACCACCTGAAACAGGGAGGGAGGGAGACTCTTGTTAGAATATAAAACAATGGAATTATGCAAACACTGACTTCAAGGGTGACTGCACTTCCTGTTGTGGCCTAGTTTTGAAGATTGCTCATTAATTTATTGCAGTGGGTTTTTTTCAGGGTGACACAGTGTTTCTGGGTAGTCTTAAACAAATCTACTTGGAAACAAAAGTATACACCTCACACACACACGGTTATGGGCTTAACAATAAGAAGACACCTGTACCAAGTCAGTTATGAACAAATTCTTATTTTCAATGACGGCCTAGGAACAGTGGCGGGGGCAGAACGACAGATTTTTACCATGTCAGCTCAGGGATTTGATCTTGCAACTTTTCAGTTACTAGTCCAACACTCTAACCACTAGGCTACCTGCCACCACTACACTCTAACCACTAGGCTACCTGCCTCCCCCCTCTAACCACTAGGCTACCTGCCGCCACTACACTCTAACCACTAGTCTACCTGCCGCCTCTACACTCTAACAACTAGGCTACCTGCCACCACTACACTCTAACCACTAGGCTACCTGCCCCCCCCCCCCTACACTCTAACCACTAGGCTACCTGCCGCCACTACACTCTAACCACTAGTCTACCTGCCGCCTCTACACTCTAACCACTAGGCTACCTGCCTCCCCCCTCTAACCACTAGGCTACCTGCCGCCTCTACACTCTAACCACTAGTCTACCTGCCACCACTACACTCTAACCACTAGGTTACCTGCCCCCCCTACACTCTAACCACTAGGCTACCTGCCGCCTCTACACTCTAACCACTAGGCTAACTGCCCCCCCTACACTCTAACCACTAGGGTACCTGCCGCCACTACACTCTAACCACTAGGCTACCTGCCGCCACTACACTCTAACCACTAGGCTACCTGCCGCCACTACACTCTAACCACTAGTCTACCTGCCGCCTCTACACTCTAACCACTAGGCTACTTGCCGCCACCACACTCTAACCACTAGGCTACCTGCCACCACTACACTCTAACCACTAGGCTACCTGCCCCCCCCCCCCCTACACTCTAACCACTAGGCTACCTGCCGCCTCTACACTCTAACCACTAGGCTACCTGCCCCCCCTACACTCTAACCACTAGGGTACCTGCCGCCACTACACTCTAACCACTAGGCTACCTGCCGCCACTACACTCTAACCACTAGGCTACCTGCCGCCACTACACTCTAACCACTAGTCTACCTGCCGCCTCTACACTCTAACCACTAGGCTACCTGCCGCCACCACACTCTAACCACTAGGCTACCTGCCACCACTACACTCTAACCACTAGGCTACCTGCCCCCCCCCCCCCCCCCCCCACACTCTAACCACTAGGCTACCTGCCGCCACTACACTCTAACCACTAGTCTACCTGCCGCCTCTACACTCTAACCACTAGGCTACCTGCCGCCACCACACTCTAACCACTAGGCTACCTGCCACCACTACACTCTAACCACTAGGCTACCTGCCCCCCCCCCCCCCCCCCACACTCTAACCACTAGGCTACCTGCCGCCACTACACTCTAACCACTAGTCTACCTGCCGCCTCTACACTCTAACCACTAGGCTACCTGCCCCCCCCCCCCCCCCCCCCACACTCTAACCACTAGTCTACCTGCCACCACTACACTCTAACCACTAGGGTACCTGCCGCCACTACACTCTAACCACTAGGCTACCTGCCGCCACTACACCCTAACCACTAGGCTACCTGCCGCCACTACACTCTAACCACTCGTCTACCTGCCGCCTCTACACTCTAACCACTAGGCTACCTGCCGCCACCACACTCTAACCACTAGGCTACCTGCCCCCCCCCCCCCTACACTCTAACCACTAGGCTACCTGCCGCCACTACACTCTAACCACTCGTCTACCTGCCGCCTCTACACTCTAACCACTAGGCTACCTGCCGCCTCTACACTCTAACCACTAGGCTACCTGCCGCCACCACACTCTAACCACTAGGCTACCTGCCCCCCCCCCCCCCTACACTCTAACCACTAGGCTACCTGCCCCCCCTACACTCTAACCACTAGGCTACCTGCCCCCCTACACTCTAACCACTAGGCTACCTGCCGCCACTACACTCTAACCACTAGGCTACCTGCCTCCCCCCCTACACTCTAACCACTAGTCTACCTGCCCCCCCCCCCCCTACACTCTAACCACTAGGCTACCTGCCCCCCCTACACTCTAACCACTAGTCTACCTGCCCCCCCCCCCCCCCACACTCTAACCACTAGGCTACCTGCCCCCCCCCCTACACTCTAACCACTAGGCTACCTGCCCCCCCTACACTCTAACCACTAGGCTACCTGCCCCCCCTACACTCTAACCACTAGGCTACCTGCCCCCCCCTACACTCTAACCACTAGTCTACCTGCCCCCCCTACACTCTAACCACTAGTCTACCTGCCCCCCCTACACTCTAACCACTAGGCTACCTGCCCCCCCCCCCCCCACCCCACACTCTAACCACTAGGCTACCTGCCCCCCTACACTCTAACCACTAGGCTACCTGCCCCCCCCCCCTACACTCTAACCACTAGGCTACCTGCCCCCCCCCCCCCCCCCTACACTCTAACCACTAGGCTACCTGCCGCCACTACACTCTAACCACTAGGCTACCTGCCGCCACTACACTCTAACCACTAGGCTACCTGCCGCCAACCACGTCAGATATAGAGTTAAAATGTATTTAATTTTGAGTTTGAATCACAATATTACACTTTATATACCTCACAGAAGACTGAAATATAACAAAACCGTTTGACATAGAAACACCAGATTTTCAAAGAATTTTTTTTTTTACTTAAAAAAAAAATTAAAAAAATGAAATTATGAAAAATATGAATAACATTCTACCCATGAGGGCGATTTGGTCATTTATCTGCAGGCTACAGAAAGGCCATGACTGAAGCCAAATGAGAGTTTGGTTTTCGTGGGGGTGTATTAAGTTCTCATATCGTACCCTGGTGGTTACTGTTGTTTGTCCTTCCTGATTCAACGTAGCAACAACATAACCACTTCCTCAAAATAGTCACTTCTTTAAAATAGTCAGTAGCTAGCAGGCACAATTAAGCAACCAGGCCACAATCAACTTATTAAGTCACTGGCGAGTGGTGACCCTGTGTACTTTGGTGCCATTTTATTTTTACAACTTTATCACTATCTATTTACCAGAGTGTCAGTCTGTCTGGTAGTGTTTCAGAGGGAATCATATTACATAACAAGTTGCAGTTGGGATACAAGTGAGCTCTGATCGTCTCGATTCTAATTTAGCCCAGAAAAGTAGCAGACATTGAGTGACAGACACAATCAAACACATCAGCAAGTGACCACTCCATATAAAGGGTTATGGGTTATTTCAACATAGCATTGGTGACGTGTTGTCTTATGTAAAAGTCTGAAGCGCTGAGGTACTGGGCAAGTCTATGTCACTGTCTGGATGTTCTGGCCGTTATGATTTAATAGAGTACAGCTGGCTGAGTAGAGGGTAACCAGCACAGCCGGCTGAGTAGAGGGTAACCAGCACAGCTGGCTGAGTAGAGGGTAACCAGCACAACTGGCTGAGTAGAGGGTAACCAGCACAGCTGGCTGAGTAGAGGGTAACCAGCACAGCCGGCTGAGTAGAGGGTAACCAGCACAACTGGCTGAGTAGAGGGTAACCAGTACAGCTGGCTGAGTAGAGGGTAACCAGCACAGCCGGCTGAGTAGAGGGTAACCAGCACAGCTGGCTGAGTAGAGGGTAACCAGCACAACTGGCTGAGTAGAGGGTAACCAGCACAGCCGGCTGAGTAGAGGGTAACCAGCACAACTGGCTGAGTAGAGGGTAACCAGCACAACTGGCTGAGTAGAGGGTAACCAGTACAGCTGGCTGAGTAGAGGGTAACCAGCACAGCCGGCTGAGTAGAGGGTAACCAGTACAGCTGGCTGAGTAGAGGGTAACCAGCACAGCCGGCTGAGTAGAGGGTAACCAGCACAGCTGGCTGAGTAGAGGGTAACCAGCACAACTGGCTGAGTAGAGGGTAACCAGCACAGCTGGCTGAGTAGAGGGCAACCAGCACAACTGGCTGAGTAGAGGGTAACCAGCACAGCTGGCTGAGTAGAGGGTAACCAGCACAACTGGCTGAGTAGAGGGTAACCAGCACAGCTGGCTGAGTAGAGGGCAACCAGCACAACTGGCTGAGTAGAGGGTAACCAGCACAGCTGGCTGAGTAGAGGGTAACCAGCACAACTGGCTGAGTAGAGGGTAACCAGCACAGCTGGCTGAGTAGAGGGTAACCAGCACAGCTGGCTGAGTAGAGGGTAACCAGTACAGCTGGCTGAGTAGAGGGCAACCAGCACAGCTGGCTGAGTAGAGGGTAACCAGTACAGCTGGCTGAGTAGAGGGTAACCAGCACAGCTGGCTGAGTAGAGGGTAACCAGCACAACTGGCTGAGTAGAGGGTAACCAGTACAGCTGGCTGAGTAGAGGGTAACCAGCACAGCTGGCTGAGTAGAGGGTAACCAGCACAACTGGCTGAGTAGAGGGTAACCAGTACAACTGGCTGAGTAGAGGGCAACCAGCACAGCTGGCTGAGTAGAGGGTAACCAGTACAGCTGGCTGAGTAGAGGGTAACCAGCACAACTGGCTGAGTAGAGGGTAACCAGCACAACTGGCTGAGTAGAGGGTAACCAGCACAGCTGGCTGAGTAGAGGGTAACCAGCACAACTGGCTGAGTAGAGGGCAACCAGCACAGCTGGCTGAGTAGAGGGTAACCAGCACAGCTGGCTGAGTAGAGGGTAACCAGCACAACTGGCTGAGTAGAGGGTAACCAGCACAACTGGCTGAGTAGAGGGTAACCAGCACAACTGGCTGAGTAGAGGGTAACCAGCACAGCTGGCTGAGTAGAGGGTAACCAGCACAACTGGCTGAGTAGAGGGCAACCAGCACAGCTGGCTGAGTAGAGGGTAACCAGCACAGCTGGCTGAGTAGAGGGTAACCAGCACAGCTGGCTGAGTAGAGGGTAACCAGCACAGCTGGCTGAGTAGAGGGTAACCAGCACAGCTGGCTGAGTAGAGGGTAACCAGCACAGCTGGCTGAGTAGAGGGTAACCAGCACAACTGGCTGAGTAGAGGGCAACCAGCACAGCTGGCTGAGTAGAGGGTAACCAGCACAGCTGGCTGAGTAGAGGGCAACCAGCACAACTGGCTGAGTAGAGGGTAACCAGCACAACTGGCTGAGTAGAGGGTAACCAGCACAGATGGCTGAGTAGAGGGTAACCAGTACAGCTGGCTGAGTAGAGGGTAACCAGCACAACTGGCTGAGTAGAGGGTAACCAGCACAGCTGGCTGAGTAGAGGGTAACCAGCACAACTGGCTGAGTAGAGGGTAACCAGCACAGCTGGCTGAGTAGAGGGTAACCAGCACAGCTGCTTCTCTCATGTCAGTGGACACTGGGCAAGTGGCATGATCCTACTCCATATCCAACCCTCTAGATAATCGTGACGAACTCACTTACAAAACTCGGTTTTGTGGACGATACTGGACTTTATGACCAAAATTATCCTATTTACACTTTGAAGTCAATTTTGACACTAATATGAATGTTTCTGAGTCATAACGATGCCACATATAAGCTGTTTAAAACAAGAACAAGTTGGTTCTAAGGGGCAGTTACCCTTTAAACAGATGTATTTAATGACTTAACACTCATTATTAGATACAGGGCCCAGGGCCTCACACATCAACTGTCGGTTTTTTCTTCAGTCAAAGGTTTCTCTATGGAGTTTGAATCTTCCGGGGGGGGGGCATGCTGGATTACCCCCCAGGGGGGGCAGTTACCTTCCCAGTCCAAGCGACACCTTTCCAGATACAGAAATAGACGAGGACCCAGGCGATGGCCAGCGTGATGGCCAGAGGCGCTCTGATCTCCCCAGGCTTCTCCAGGCCATCTGTTAACTGGTGCATGTTACGTCTATAGGACAACACAATCAATCAACCAACCTACCAGTCAATGAAATGTATTTACAAATCCTCTTTTCAACCCCATCACTTACTTATTTATTATTTACAACAAATTTGCAGATTGAAAGGTCAAGTTTTTAGTAACACTGCATGGTCAAAAAACAACAAAATAACATGTAAATAAAAAAAATACTTGTTCTTACTCCCAGAATTCCTGAACAGCGCTGGTGAGGTTGGCAGCGTTCAGGATGCTGTAGTTGGTGTAACACCGCTCTGTGTTCCAAGAATTTCCACATGATTGCCATGGTAGCTCCTGCAATAACAAAGGCAAGGTTTTTTTTTTCTCTCTCTCTCTCTCTCGCTCGCTCTCTCTCTCTCTCTCTCTCATTTTTGTAAATGTTGCCAAACGCTTTCAAATGTCATGCACCTCATTTGTTGAAGGGGTAATAACGGCCAAATTCGATATCTTGGAATTAACTACGCATACAATAAACAGTTTATCTTTATCATCAAACTGCCCCGACATTTGCAATCTCATGCCACTTAAAGATATTCATTTGGGAAATGTGTTTTCTTTCTTTTTTTAAACATTCAATGAATTCATTCATCTTTTTTTTTTTTTTTACCTGACTATCATACTCACGGTAGTAAAGGAGGACCACAAATAGTATATGGCCCAGGCAATGATGACAATGTAATAAATATTTAGCCAGAAAGAAAGGACTGCAGCGGCCAGACCAACACCTAGAAAAGGGACATTAGGAATGAGGTATTTATATACTGTGATTTAATACAAAATGAAATAATTTGAGAAAAATATAGATATAATAGCATTAGTTAAATATAAAAGTTTGATCTGTTCAAACGATCGGGGACAGGAGACATGCACAGAAATACACATTGTTCTGGCGTTTATGGTCAACCAGCAAGAAGATTATTTGAGGACAGCTATTTGTCTTATATAAGGTGATGTATTTCCGCTTAACCTAAACACGGGGTTTTGATTTACCTTTAAACATTGGAGCCAGTTTCCACACTCCAAGCCCTCCAATCGATGTGTACTGACCGAGGGACGTTTCGAGCAGAAACAGGGGCATACCAGCAAATATGAGCGTCAAAAAGTAGGGAATCAAGAAGGCCCCTGAATGGAAGGTGAAAGGGAAGTAAACAAAAAATATAATCGTGAATAAAAGTG
The DNA here is from genome assembly GCF_965601325.2 of Salmo salar. Taxonomy (NCBI): domain Eukaryota; kingdom Metazoa; phylum Chordata; class Actinopteri; order Salmoniformes; family Salmonidae; genus Salmo; species Salmo salar. The sequence continues at coordinate 60,523,722 of NC_138312.1, read as the reverse complement.
AACCATTGCCTTGATATACCATTAACATTTCAAATCATTGAACGAGATACAGTGATAAACCCACTATTTTGTTTAACACTACAGCGACTCAAATGAATGATCTCGTAGCGTTGCCTATAAATGTGCGCGTAATTACGCACAATCTGGAGAGAAAAGGAGCTCTTGTGCCATTGAGATTATTTAAGTGTTGCGCCCCAGAACAAATTTGCCAACTGAAAGGTCAAATTTAGCCTCCTTTTGTTTTTGAAAAACACGGAAAAGTTCCGACATTTTGATTACCTCCTCCGTTCTTCCCACATAGATAAGGGAATCTCCAGACATTTCCGAGTCCAATTGCGTAACCGACGCAAGACAGGAGAAAGTCAAATTTTCCAGTCCAGTTCTCTCTTTCGGGAAGTTCCTTTTTCTGGACTTTGACGACCAAAGTTTTGGGTTTGTCGTTAGGCTCGGCATTCACCTCCGTTAGAACGTGTCCATCAGAGCCTTTAGTACCATTCGTCGCCATGTCTCTGTCTCTCTGTTTAGATTTTGATTTCTTGACGGGGCTGGAAGGCGGACTGAAGATTTTAACCCCACCGGTCCACGTAGACAGCAGCTTCGCGGTTCGTTACCCAGCCAAGGGACGGTTAGATGGGCAAGAAATCAGGAGAAGAGGCGGGAACACCGAGCCAGTTGGGAAACCGCACCTGGAAGAAAAAAAGCGCAAGAGAGTAATGTTACCAAATAGGTAATTAAAATAATGATTGGACCCTAAATGTTTACTAAATATTGATTTATCATGGGGAAGAACCAAATTGATGCATCAATAGCGCTGAAAATGAGCCGTTTTGAAGAGTTTTCAGTGAGTCGCATTGTTGGCACTGGGGACAAGACATTTTACATTTTACATTTTAGTCATTTAGCAGACGCTCTTATCCAGAGCGACTTACAGTATTGAATGCATACATTTCATACATTTTTTTTTTTTTTTTTTCTGTGCTGGCCCCCCGTGGGAATCGAACCCACAACCCTGGCGTTGCAAACACCATGCTCTACCAACTGAGCCACAGGGATGTTTTATGGCAACGGACCTTTGATGTTTCTTTTTTATTTAATTTAACCAGGCAAGTCAGTTAAGAACAAATTCTTATTTACATTGACAGCCTACCCAGGACGACGCTAGGGCCAATTGTGCGCTGCCCTATGGGACTCCCAATCACGGCCAGATGTGATACAGCCTGGATTCGAACCACTGAGATGCAGTGCCTTAGACCGCTGAGCCACTCGGGAGCCCAAGTGGTGATTTACAGCGTTGTTACTCTAAAAGTCGTCGCACATTAAGCAGGTCCTTCTACACCGTCCAATTAATCAGCATTTGGAGGGTTAATTGCTGTGCAACGCAACCATTAATTTAAAAAAAAAAAGGGAAATGGCATTCATTAACACGCTACGGCTTATGCACACAAATAAATATAGATTATAAATAAAAACGAGGATAAATGGGAAGTTTGAATATTACCACATTATTACAAATTAGTGTTAATTATTCAATCAATTAATGAATCAATCAAAATGTATTGTATAAAACCATTTTTTACATCACGGAAACCCAGCCTAAAACCACAATGAGCAAGCAATGCAGAAGCGGAAGCATATTCAACGTTAAATATATAGGCCTATTTGTTCTTTAATTATTCATAATGCACGTCATAAGACAGTCATTTGGTTGATAGAAACACATACATTGGGCTTGGCAACGTCATGCTTTTGGTATTTTTCTGCATTTATTTTTTTAGAAAAGTACCGTGCCTCTATTGCTGTAGTAAAAAAGGGGGGGGGGGGGGTAATCTCTCGTTTTTCCCCTCAGCTATTTGATATTTATGAGATGAGACGGCATGGAGAAAGAGAAGTCAAACAAAAGGACCCTGTAAGCGCCAAGCTTTAGGCATCATCTCTCTCTCTTACGTTTCATTTGCTGATGACATACCATGAATTATGGAACTTCAAAAACGAGTCAAGTGTAGAATGATGTGCAGCCTTTTGGGGCTAAGCGAGATTTGGTTGGGGGTTGGGGGGGCTGGGCTATGGAAGGAAATGTTTTAGTTATAAAGTTCCTGCAACTCTACACATTTTGTGATGGGGTGTAGATAATTTGTTGCAGTTTTAAACCTAATTTCCTGCAATTCTACACATTTTGTGATGACTTATGCCACTGTTAATGATATCTGAGTGAGAATGACTAACAAAATAAATGGAGGCCCCCTGGAGATCAGGGCCCTCCTGACCATTCGGGATTTAGCCACGTTTAGATAGCTGGCTAATCTAAAAATGTGTTAGCCGACATGGCTACTTGAGTGACTGTCAGCAGGCAGTTGGTTTATTCAACAAAAGCGATGTTGCAACAACAACAAAAATTGCGAGATGTGTAATGAAAACGGCAGAGATGGGAGACATTTTCTAAAGGGTGACAAAAAAAATGTATCCTTTCAACAGGGGTTGATTTTTTATTTTGTCTGCCTTTCTTTATTGTGACAAATTATGATTGAAACAGTTAAAAAAATATGTACATATTATGATTCCTGAAGAATTTTTCAACTATAAAAAAAAATCACATTTGTTTGCAGAACAAGAAGAGCAAGAAGAATGCCTGAATTGCTTCTCCTTGCTTTTCTGGTTAGCTGGCAAGTTTCACCATCCAATTTATTTCAGATGTACAACAGCGCAAATGTCACCTATGGCGATACGTCGGCACATGAGAATTATTAGAATATGGCAAATATTAGTCAATTATTGTATTCTATACGAGCTGGCTTTTGTAGGCTACCTGAGACATGAAACAAATAGCTGGGAGAGGATGCAGCCAATCACCTCTTTATTAATGCACAATTTGCCTAAATGGAAACAATTACAAACCACTTCCTTTTTATCCGACATTGTAGGTTTTTGGTGGAAAAAGTTTTCATTTAAATGTATGACGTCATTACGTCCAGCCATTTTAATCGACACAAGATAGTTCAATGGGAAACGTACCGTAGCAGATCAATTTTCTATGCAAACTTTCTAAATGTCGGCAACAAATCAGTGGACAAGTTAATGGTAAAATGGGTACTGATTGACATAACAAGATAAAACCTGCTGAACAACCAAATGTAGAAAATACCCCCCGTGTATTATACTATTCTTACTCTCATTAGTACGTTTCTGGGGAAGGATTGGGGGGTCGGGGCCCCCCTAGTGGCCGGGGACCTTAAGCAACCGCTTATGTCGCTTATGCCTGGAACCTGCCCTGATGAAATGATTCATCACTGTTTTTCTATTGTTTTGGTAAAATATCACAGTTGCGATGTATCCAATCGAATAGACTATGACTAGGCTACTCCGTGTGTAAGATCTGAAATCCCGTTGTCTTCCTACCGAGACGCAACTCCGTATCCCCAAACGGGTCCACACGGTTTTGTTCAATGTTCTGATCATTACGCTGAAGTTTTCCCACACTGTTAAAAGTAAAATCAGTACTTACAATCAAACTGCTATGCCAGACAGAATTTTGGGCGATGGTATAGTATCCGTACGTTCATCTAAAAGTTGTGTTGTTACAGATTCTCCCGGAGCAGACAGAAGAAAAGATTTTCCATTTTAAGATAAGAGAAGCAAAACCAAACTAAGATCCGGAGGGGAAAGGTGAGTGGTGCTGTCCGTTCGCTCGATGGTGCTGAAGGAGAGAGCCGAGCAGAGCAGAGCAGAGCAGGGAAACAACGCAGCGAAAAGGGACGCAGCTTCTTCACCTCGATGCACCGTCTAACTTTGGCCAGGGATGTTCCACGGAGCACAAATCCCCGCTCTCATCTACATAGCGTCAATGTCATGTGAAAGTCGACCCTCCCCGTGTCCAACATTTCCACCACTGAGATCGCTGCGGTTTTGAGGCAGGGGCATCCTCTTGTCTCACGGTTTTATATGCTTAGTGCTTTTCATCAACTTGAGGGGGGGGGGGGTTCTACACGAATTGATTGTGCCACTCACACAGAGACACAGTTTGATACGTAATATGATTTAACCTCCAACATTTTGTTAGCTATGCGTGACTGTTGAAATATCTGAAAATTGTCACATCCTTGATTCACTAGCAACAAATGCTTTTTTTTCTTCTTCTATTAATCCACTTAATTTGAAACGTGATTGGAACATGTTTTTCACACTCAGTATTGGTTTTCTGGTATTAAAATGAATGCTTCCTTTGTAAACCGATGGCGATGGGGACTGAGGTTTAGGACTACCCATAGTGGACTTACCATGCCCTATTACAACCAAATGGTTCTATCAATATTCATATTCTCCTTTTTAGCTCTTCACCCCCTCCCCCCACGTCCACCCCGCCTCCCCCTTCCACCCCACCTCCCTCCTTTACCCCTGCCTCCCCCCTTCGACCCAGCCTCCCTCCTTTGGCCCCGCCTCCCCCCTTCGACCCCACCTCCCCCCTTTGACCCAGCCTCCCCCCTTTGACCCAGCCTCCCCCCTTTGAGCCTGGCTCCCCCCTTTACCCCCACCTCCCCCCTTCGACCCCACCTCTCCCCTTTACCCCCACCTCCCCCCTTTGACCCAGCCTCCCTCCTTTGGCCCCGGCTCCCCCCTTCGACCCCACCTCTCCCCTTTACCCCCACCTCCCCCGTTTGACCCCGGCTCCCTCCTTTGACCCCACCTCTCCCCTTTACCCCCACCTCCCCCCTTTACCCCCACCTCCCCCCTTTACCCCCACCTCCCCCGTTTGACCCCACCTCTCCCCTTTACCCCCACCTCCCCCCTTCGACCCCACCTCTCCCCTTTACCCCCACCTCCCCCCTTCGACCCCACCTCTCCCCTTTACCCCCACCTCCCCCGTTTGACCCCACCTCTCCCCTTTACCCCCACCTCCCCCCTTCGACCCCACCTCCCCCGTTTGACCCCGACTCCCTCCTTTGACCCCGGCTCTTTCCAAACAGTTAGAGAAACTGGCCAATCAAACAACAGCCCAGAGTGAGCATGTTATAGTAGAAACCGTAAAGACATTTAACTTGAGGGAAACCAACCATTCCAGAGAGTAGTGGTTCCAGTAAAATACTGCCAATCAGGCTGTGGTTGCTGGCGAACTGCAGTAATACGAGCCAGTCAATAAAGAGTGTGTGGGTGGGAGAAACGTTTAGCTCGCTGTCTCCTGAAATATAACAGCAATTAAATTCAGTCTTTAACCCCTTTAACCCGCCACCCCCACCCCGAAAGTTGAAATAAATGAATAGCGTCTCACGGGAGATTGGGCCTGAGTGAGTTTGAATCATGGAAAAGTGCAAGCGAGTGAAAAGGGAGCTAAAACACAGCGTGTTCTTACTCTTACTCAGAGTGATGCCTGGGCGTTTTCTTCACTTCTCTGCTGTCCATTCTTCAAAGCATGAAAACCACGCAGAACAAAAAAGGGCGAATAAGGGCATTCCGTTTGCTCTTCCACCAAAATCACCATTGTGCCAACGATATTTATTATGTCCCGCTCATAGTCACCAATGCATTTCTGTTTGTTTGTGAGGCCTTATTCTACCATTTACCGTTTCGTTCTGTTATTACCAAACCTTATCTTCAAAGCACAGATAGAAGAAAACCTCTGTGGATAGACACATAATAACATTGTCATGATAATGACATAACATGTTATAACCTACCAGCACAGCTCCTGCAGGCTCGGCAAAGCTGTTTGTGTACCAGGTCCTCTGGTTCTCGGATAGGGTCTAGGTCGGAGATAATACTGTAAGTAACTGTTTGTGTACCAGGTCCTCTGGTTCTCGGATAGGGTCTAGGTCGGAGATAATACTGTAAGTAACTGTTTGTGTACCAGGTCCTCTGGTTCTCAGATAGGGTCTAGGTCGGAGATAATACTGTAAGTAACTGTTTGTGTACCAGGTCCTCTGGTTCTCAGATAGGGTCTAGGTCGGAGATAATACTGTAAGTAACTGTTTGTGTACCAGGTCCTCTGGTTCTCAGATAGGGTCTAGGTCGGAGATAATACTGTAAGTAACTGTTTGTGTACCAGGTCCTCTGGTTCTCAGATAGGGTCTAGGTCGGAGATAATACTGTAAGTAACTGTTTGTGTACCAGGTCCTCTGGTTCTCGGATAGGGTCTAAGTCGGAGATAATACTGTCGGTAGCTGTGGGCTCTGATCTGCTGCACTCTGATGGCATGTAGGCCTAGGTCCGTATCCCAAATTGCACCCTATTCCATACGGAGCACACTACTTTTGACCAGAGGCCTATTATGGGGAATAAGGTGCCTCTTGGGACATATCCGAGGGCTGAAACGGCAGCAGATGGGAAGCCAATGAGGGGTGAGCTAACCTACTAATGATACAAAAATTAAATGTAGCATTTCTAAAGCCCATCTGGTTGTTTCTGCAGAGCAGAGAGATACCACCGCAGCCACACGCCGGCTCACCGCAGCCACACGCCGGCCCACCCGCAGCCACACGCCGGCCCACCCGCAGCCACACGCCGGCCCACCGCAGCCACACGCCGGCCCACCGCAGCCAGCCAGAGCTCTGTCCCAAAGGGCACCCTATTCCCTAGATAGTGCACTACTTTAGACCAGGGCCCTATTCCCTATATAGTGCACTACTTTAGACCAGGGCCCTATTCCCTATATAGTGCACTACTTTAGACCAGGGCCCTATTCCCTATATAGTGCACTACTTTAGACCAGAGCCCTATTCCCTATGTAGTGCACTACTTTAGACCAGGGCCCTATTCCCTATATAGTGCACTACTTTAGACCAGGGCCCTATTCCCTATATAGTGCACTACTTTAGACCAGGGCCCTATTCCCTATATAGTGCACTACTTTAGACCAGGGCCCTATTCCCTATATAGTGCACTACTTTATACTGTAGGTGTCCTATGTAGGGTTCCATTTGGGACAACAGTTAGGCACTCATGTGTTTGGAAAACGTTGGTGGTAGTACACCTGATATCCATTTAATTGCAGAAGGTATAATAAATATATACTAAAGATAATTTCATCTCTCTGAGGTCTTCTTGGTATTTGTCTTTTAAACATAATTTGTGTGTAACGATCCCACCAATGATGTTGTCTTTGCATCTGCATGCGAAATGGCGGGGAGAATTTACTCTCTCTCACCTTTCAATGGCTTAAATATGTTCTACTCTGCAAGGCACATTTTGTATTTTTGTTAAATATATTTTTTATTTAACACGGCAAGTCAGTTAAGAACAAATTCTTATTTACAATGACGGCCTAAAAAGAAGGAAAAAGTCCTCCTGCGGGGACGGGGGCTGGGATTAAAAATAAAAAAAATATTCTATCTAAATATAGGACAAAACACACATCACAACAAGAGAGACAACACAACACTACATAAAGAGAGACCTAAAGACAACAACATAGCAAGGCAGCAAGACATGACAACACAACATGACAACAACATGGTATCAACACAAAACATGGTACAAGCATTATTGGGCACAGACAACAGCACAAAGGGCAAGAATGTAGAGACAACAATACATCACGCAAAGCAGCCACAACTGTCAGTAAGAGTGTCCATGATTGAGTCTTTGAATGTAGAGATTGAGATAAAACTGTCCAATTTGAGTGTTTGTTGCAGCTTGTTCCAGTCGCTAGCTGCAGCAAACTGAAGAGACGAGCGACCCAGGGATGTGTGTGCTTTGGGGACTTTTAACAGAATGTGACTGGCAGAACGGGTGTTGTATGTGGAGGTTGAGGGCTGCAGTAGATATCTCAGATAGGGGGGAGCGAGGCCTAAGAGGGTTTTATAAATATGCATCAACCAGTGGGTCTTGCGACAGGTATACAGAGATGACCAGTTTACAGAAGAGTATAGTGTAGTGATGTATCCTATAAGGAGCATTGGTGGCAAATCTGATGGCCGAATGGTAAAGAACATCTAGCCGCTCGAGAGCACCCTTCCCTGCCGATCTATAAATTACGTCTCCGTAATCTAGCATGGGTAGGATGGTCATCTGAATCAGGGTTAGTTTGGCAGCTGGGGTGAAAGAGGAGCGATTACAATAGAGGAAACCAAGTCTAAATTTAACTTCAGCCTGCAGCTTTGATATGTACTGAGAGAAGGACAGTGTACCATCTAGCCATACTCCCAAGTACTTGTATGAGGTGACCACCTCAAGCTCTAAACCCTCAGAGGTAGTAATCACACCAGTGGGGAGAGGGGCATTCTTCTTACCAAACCACATGACCTTTGTTTCGGAGGTGTTCAGAACAAGGTTAAGGGCAGAGAAAGCTTGTTGGACACTAAGAAAGCTTTGTTGTAGAGCGTTTAACACAAAATCTAAGCCTAGCAACCTCAATAAGGTTCTATAATAATATGTTGGACCGTCAGTAAATTATGTAGTGATTGGCCGTTAATTAAGGCATATTTTTAAGTTTAGGAATTAATTCCCGAGATTGTGGGTAATTTCAGGCATTAGGGTTAACCCTCTTGGCGTTCCCCTAGGATAGGGGGCGCTAAAGCGATTTTTGAAAAAAATTCGTGCCCATTTTAAACGGCCTCCTACTCAAACTCAGAAGCTAGGATATGCATATAATTAATACTTGTGGATAGAAAACACCCTAAAGTTTCTAAAACTGTTTGAATGGTGTCTGTGAGTATAACAGAACTCATATGGCAGTCAAAACCCCGAGACAGATCGAAACAGGAAGTGGAATTCTGAATTGCGAACTCAACTTCATCACGTTGCCTATTAATCACACCGTGAGCTATGGTTCATTGAGCACTTCCTATTGCTTCCACTAGATGTCCCCAGTCTTCACAAATTGGTTTGAGCCTTCTACTGTTAAAATTGAATGAATGAGACGCTGTGGAACGTGGTCACACGGAGAGGGCCATCACCATTATGACGCCGGCGCCCCTGGTTACCCTCCCCTTTCGAAACGTTTTGAAACACAATGCAATCGTCCCCCTCGAATCTTATTGGCTCTCTTGTTGAAAAACGCCCTGAAGATTTATGTTATACAACGTTTGACATGTTTGAACGAACCTAAATGGGAAAAAAATGCATTTTATCGAAATGGCTGGCCCGTGGCCGACGGTAGTTTTGGAGCAGCCTTCAGACGCGCTAACAAGAACAAGCTCTTGGAACATAAAGGAGTATTTTTTTCGAACGAAAATACATTTGTTGTGGACCTGGGATTCCTGGAAGTGCTTTCTGATGAAGACAACCAAAGGTAAGGGATTATTGACAATAGTATACAAGACTAGATGTGATATGCGATTGTTCCAAGATGGCGCTGACCTGTATTGCTAGCCTATTTTTCAGAGTATCGCATCCCCTTTCATCACAAAGTATGATTACCCAGTAAAGTTAATTTTAAATCTGGCATTACAGGTGCTTTCAAGAGATATTCATCTATAAATCTTAGAATGACAATATTACATTTTAAAAATGTTTTCGAATAGTAATTTAGTAAATTGTAGCTCTGTTTCATCGGATGCATTTGAGGGAAAATAGTTAGTCAACGTTACGCACCGATGTAAAATGCTGTTTTTATATATAAATATGAACTTTATCGAACAAAATAATGCATGTATTGTGTAACATGATGTCCTAGGTGTGTCATCTGATGAAGATTGTCAAAGGTTAGTGCTGCATTTAGCTGTTTTTTGGTTATTTGTGATGCATGTGGTTGGTCGGAAAATGGCTATGTGGCTACTTTTACGATATACTCCTCTAACATAATCTAATGTTTTGTTTTTGCTGTAAAGCCTTTTTGAAATCGGACAACGTGGTTCGATTCAGGAGAGGTGTATCTATAAAACGATATAATTAGATTTTTTTGTTCTTTTTTGTTTGAATTATTAAATTTTGTTATGCTAATGGAGATATGATTTTTCGCTGGATGTCCGTCCCGCATACGGGACAGAGGCCGCACAGGGGTTAAGGCATATATTTATTCTGAGTGGTTAAGGTTTGGGATAGGGTAAACAAAGAGAAATCGTGTACCTAGCACTGGGAGTGAATTTGCGATCCTCGTAGTTTAATTAAGGCCATCCTCGACCCCTTCATGAGCCTACTAGATGGTATTAATCTCTTGCGTTGCCCCCTAGTGGACGGTGGGAAATTGCCATGCATATAAAAATGACACCCCATGTCATAATTTCAACATTTCAAATATGACGAAAATACTCCGTAATCCACCAGAGTTGACCTGTAAAATATCGACACGTACTCTAGATTAGATATGGAAAAGTAATTCTGTTCAGAAGGAGGACCTATGAGCTAGCCGCACTTAGACGGAGAGAAGTTTGGGACAAGTATCCTGATTTGCCCCTTTGCTTCTCCATACCGATATTTACTCTGTGACTGTCTAGATGCGTACACATTTGACCAAAGTATCGTGTCATTCATTGCTCAAGGCATGAGACATGACGAGAGAGCACTGACAGGACATAAACAGGCTATGAGTAAGATCAGGCTAAGTATGAATCCCAAACGTCACCCTATTCCCTATATAGCGCACTACTTAGCACCCTATTCCCTATATAGCGCACTAGGGCCCTTGTCAAAAGTAGTGCACTATGTAGGGAATAGGGTGCCGTTTGGGATACACCCCAGGTCTCAAGAAGTAGAGAAGAGAGGGGGGGGGGGGGGGGGAAAAAACACAGTGTTCTCATTAGTTCACTGCAGTAGACCATGGCTAAAGCAAAGGGTTAGTCCTTCATTTCAGTCATTTTCTACCATCATTACATTTCCCTGAGATGTCTATGGCACGCCACATACCTCTCTGTGTCTCCATCTTGCTCTTAAAAGAGAAAATAACCAAAACTCATTATTCATTGTATTCCCAAATTAAATACGTTTTTGTTTTTTTTTACATTTATTCCATGTTTCACTTTATTCTCATTCGAATAAAGTGTATTTTCCTCTTCAATAATCCCATTGGTTCAGGTTAGGATGAAACGCTGTGGGAGAACCTGGAGATACAACCCCAACCTTCACCCTTCCATCCCCCCAGCTAGTCTTCCTCCCAACACCATCCAGCCATTCTCCATTCTTCCTCCCTGGCCAGGGGGAAATGGGTGTCACAAACAGTTATGCGTGACACTGGCAGCCAGCCAGACACAGCCAAAAGCAGAGAATGCAGTAAATGTTCATTGGTAAAGCAGTCAGAGCAAAGCAGGGAGAGAGAGAGAGAGAGAGACACTACTCTATGCTGTGAGTGGATGGGTGTTCATTGGTAAGTTGGTCAGGTAGGCAGCAGGCAGCAGGCTCTTCCAGAAGAGGCTCAGTACCTCAGTCTCCTGTTTCTCTCTCTGAATGGACGAGAGACAGACCAGCGTGTCCGTTGCCTGGCGACTAGCTAAAGTAATCCGGGCCACTTGTATAGAGAGGGGGAACACAGGCAAAACACACAGGCAAAACACACAGGCAAAACACACAGGCAAAACAAACAGGCAAAACACTCCGAAAACACACAGGGGAACACACAGGCAAAACACACAGGCAAAACAAACAGGCAAAACACTCCGAAAACACACAGGGAAAACGCACAGGGAAAACACACAGGGAAACACAGAGGTGCCTCTACTCACAGCACAACCCACAAAGGTATTCTATCGGAGAATACGGATATGTTCCCCAGCAAGAAAACCAAAACGTTGTTGCTCAAATAGAAGGGGGGGGGGGACTAACAGTCACTGACAACAAACAAAATTAAATCAGGTGGGGTTTTAGGAGGGGTTCTGAAAGACACTAATGGGGGTGTCCACTGAAAGTTGACTAGTAACAACAACTGGGACCTAAGAGACTCCCATCATGAGACCCACTGAGAGGCAAACAAAAGAGAAACCCACACCAAACTTAGACAGGAAGCAAACCAAACTTAGACAGGAAGCAAACCAAAAAATGGAGCAAAATGAAAACAGGGAAGATCAGATAAAGGAATGTTTGTCTACAAATGAAAATAGGGAGAGACAACTAAAAGAGAGAACTCTCCACATCTCGTTAGTCAGTAACACATACTGACTAATGAGGTGACCAACCAGCACAGGAGTAACACATACTGACTAACGAGGTGACCAACCAGCACAGGAGTAACACATACTGACTAACGAGGTGACCAACCAGCACAGGAGTAACACATACTGACTAACGAGGTGACCAACCAGCACAGGAGTAACACATACCGACTAACGAGGTGACCAACCAGCACAGGAGTAACACATACTGACTAACGAGGTGACTAGCGAGGTGACCAACCAGCACAGGAGTAACACATACTGACTAACGAGGTGATCAACCAGCACAGGAGTAACACATACTGACTAACGAGGTGACCAACCAGCACAGGAGTAACACATACTGACTAACGAGGTGACCAACCAGCACAGGAGTAACACATACTGACTAACGAGGTGACCAACCAGCACAGGAGTAACATATACTGACTAACGAGGTGACCAACCAGCACAGGAGTAACACATACTGAATAACGAGGTGACCAACCAGCACAGGAGTAACACATACTGACTAACGAGGTGACCAACCAGCACAGGAGTAACACATACTGACTAACGAGGTGACCAACCAGCACAGGAGTAACACATACTGACTAACGAGGTGACCAACCAGCACAGGAGTAACACATACTGACTAACGAGGTGACCAACCAGCACAGGAGTAACACATACTGACTAACGAGGTGACTAACGAGGTGACCAACCAGCACAGGAGTAACACATACTGACTAACGAGGTGACCAACCAGCACAGGAGTAACACATACTGACTAACGAGGTGACTAACCAGCACAGGAGTAACACATACTGAATAACGAGGTGACCAACCAGCACAGGAGTAACACATACCAACTAACGAGGTGACCAACCAGCACAGGAGTAACACATACTGACTAACGAGGTGACCAACCAGCACAGGAGTAACACATACTGACTAACGAGGTGACCAACCAGCACAGGAGTAACACATACTGACTAACGAGGTGACCAACCAGCACAGGAGTAACACATACTGACTAACGAGGTGACCAACCAGCACAGGAGTAACACATACTGACTAACGAGGTGACCAACCAGCACAGGAGTAACACATACTGACTAACGAGGTGACCAACCAGCACAGGAGTAACACATACTGAATAACGAGGTGACTAACGAGGTGACCAACCAGCACAGGATTAACACATACTGACTAACGAGGTGACCAACCAGCACAGGAGTAACACATACTGACTAACAAGGTGACTAACCAGCACAGGAGTAACACATACTGACTAACGAGGTGACTAACGAGGTGACCAACCAGCACAGGAGTAACACATACTGACTAACGAGGTGACTAATGAGGTGACCAACCAGCACAGGAGTAACACATACTGACTAACGAGGTGACCAACCAGCACAGGAGTAACACATACTGACTAACGAGGTGACTAACGAGGTGACCAACCAGCACAGGAGTAACACATTCTGACTAACGAGGTGACTAACGAGGTGACCAACCAGCACAGGAGTAACACATACTGACTAACGAGGTGACCAACCAGCACAGGAGTAACACATACTGACTAACGAGGGGACTAACGAGGTGACCAACCAGCACAGGAGAAACACATACTGACTAACGAGGTGACCAACCAGCACAGGAGTAACACATACTGACTAACGAGGTGACCAACCAGCACAGGAGTAACACATACTGAATAACGAGGTGACTAACGAGGTGACCAACCAGCACAGGAGTAACACATACCGACTAACGAGGTGACTAACGAGGTGACCAACCAGCACAGGAGTAACACATACTGACTAACGAGGTGACCAACCAGCACAGGAATAACACATACTGACTAACGAGGTGACCAACCAGCACAGGAGTAACACATACTGACTAACGAGGTGACCAACCAGCACAGAGGTAACACATACTGACTAACGAGGTGACCAACCAGCACAGGAGTAACACATACAGACTGTGTTGGTCTGTCTAGCTGTGGTAGGACTGTGTTGGTCTCTCTCTGTCTAGCTGTGGTAGGACTGTGTTGGTCTGTCTCTGTCTAGCTGTGGTAGGACTGTGTTGGTCTGTCTCTGTCTAGCTGTGGTAGGACTGTGTTGGTCTGTCTCTGTCTAGCTGTGGTAGGGCTGTGTTGGTCTGTCTAGCTGTGGTAGGGCTGTGTTGGTCTGTCTAGCTGTGGTAGGGCTGTGTTGGTCTGTCTCTGTCTAGCTGTGGTAGGACTGTGTTGGTCTGTCTCTGTCTAGCTGTGGTAGGACTGTGTTGGTCTGTCTCTGTCTAGCTGTGGTAGGGCTGTGTTGGTCTGTCTAGCTGTGGTAGGGCTGTGTTGGTCTGTCTAGCTGTGGTAGGACTGTGTTGGTCTGTCTCTGTCTAGCTGTGGTAGGACTGTGTTGGTCTGTCTCTGTCTAGCTGTGGTAGGGCTGTGTTGGTCTGTCTAGCTGTGGTAGGGCTGTGTTGGTCTGTCTCTGTCTAGCTGTGGTAGGGCTGTGTTGGTCTGTCTAGCTGTGGTAGGGCTGTGTTGGTCTGTCTAGCTGTGGTAGGACTGTGTTGGTCTCTCTCTGTCTAGCTGTGGTAGGACTGTGTTGGTCTGTCTCTGTCTAGCTGTGGTAGGGCTGTGTTGGTCTGTCTAGCTGTGGTAGGGCTGTGTTGGTCTGTCTAGCTGTGGTAGGACTGTGTTGGTCTCTCTCTGTCTAGCTGTGGTAGGGCTGTGTTGGTCTGTCTAGCTGTGGTAGGGCTGTGTTGGTCTGTCTAGCTGTGGTAGGACTGTGTTGGTCTGTCTCTGTCTAGCTGTGGTAGGACTGTGTTGGTCTGTCTCTGTCTAGCTGTGGTAGGGCTGTGTTGGTCTGTCTAGCTGTGGTAGGGCTGTGTTGGTCTGTCTCTGTCTAGCTGTGGTAGGGCTGTGTTGGTCTGTCTAGCTGTGGTAGGGCTGTGTTGGTCTGTCTAGCTGTGGTAGGACTGTGTTGGTCTCTCTCTGTCTAGCTGTGGTAGGACTGTGTTGGTCTGTCTCTGTCTAGCTGTGGTAGGGCTGTGTTGGTCTGTCTAGCTGTGGTAGGGCTGTGTTGGTCTGTCTAGCTGTGGTAGGGCTGTGTTGGTCTGTCTAGCTGTGGTAGGACTGTGTTGGTCTCTCTCTGTCTAGCTGTGGTAGGGCTGTGTTGGTCTGTCTAGCTGTGGTAGGGCTGTGTTGGTCTGTCTAGCTGTGGTAGGACTGTGTTGGTCTGTCTCTGTCTAGCTGTGGTAGGACTGTGTTGGTCTGTCTCTGTCTAGCTGTGGTAGGGCTGTGTTGGTCTGTCTAGCTGTGGTAGGGCTGTGTTGGTCTGTCTCTGTCTAGCTGTGGTAGGGCTGTGTTGGTCTGTCTAGCTGTGGTAGGGCTGTGTTGGTCTGTCTAGCTGTGGTAGGACTGTGTTGGTCTCTCTCTGTCTAGCTGTGGTAGGACTGTGTTGGTCTGTCTCTGTCTAGCTGTGGTAGGGCTGTGTTGGTCTGTCTAGCTGTGGTAGGGCTGTGTTGGTCTGTCTAGCTGTGGTAGGGCTGTGTTGGTCTGTCTAGCTGTGGTAGGACTGTGTTGGTCTCTCTCTGTCTAGCTGTGGTAGGGCTGTGTTGGTCTGTCTAGCTGTGGTAGGGCTGTGTTGATCTCTCTCTCTGTCTAGATGTGGTAGGATGTGTTGGTCTTCGTCTGGGCCAGGCAGCACCTGCAGCGCCTGGTTCCCCCACCAGTCAGAATAATGAAGGCTGTCAGACAGTCCAGCAGTCAGGCCTAATATTCACCGCTAATAGCTTTCTACCCTCATCCACCCTCAGCCTGCCCTCAGCCTCCACCTAGCCTCCCCTCAGCCTCCCCTCAGCTTCCCCCAGCCTCCCTAACACTCTGTCTCATTTCAGCCTCCCCCCAGCCTCCCCCAGCCTCCCTAACAGCCTCATTTCAGTCTATTTTCAGCCTCACCCCAGCCTCCCCCTGCCTCCCCCAGCCTCCCTAACACTCTCAGCCTCATTTCAACCTCATTTCAGCCTCCCCTCAGCCTCATTTCAGCATCCCCCCAGCCTCCCCCAGCCTCCCTATCACTCTGTCTCCTCTCAGCCTCCTCTCAGCCTCCTCTCAGCCTCCTCTCAGCCTCCTCCCAGCCACCCGTCAGCCTCCCTCAGCCTCCCTCAGGCTCCCTCATTCTCCCTCAGCCTCCCTCCGCCACCCTGAGTAGAAAAAGCATCAACAAATTGCTGTATTGTAGTGGTATTATTTGCAGATGTGTTGCTAGGCAACAGCAAGGTAGGTATGTAGGCAGGTTGGCCATGTGACTCCCCTTTCTGTCATTCCAACTACAGATGCCTTAAACTCTCTAAATCAGGATGGCTCGAGGCCAGAATATGCAAACTTGTAGTGTATTCAAGGTTTAAAAAGGCTTTTTAAAGTTTGTAATTTCCACTTTTAAATTCCAGACTTGATTTGCCCTGAACGAATGTATCATCCCCTAAAAAAAAAATTCTCCATTAATTACAATCGATTACAATAGTTCACATTTCCAGTTTCTGCAGGATTATTTCCGTGCTGTGATAAATCGGGTCAAATTAAGATACGGCATCTGTATACAGTCTCTCTTTGTACTCTGCTGACTATAGTCTAAGTATACACGTCCCAGCTGTAATAGGCTTCGTTATATGGCGGCGGTTGATGTGGTCTCTGCTGGCTCTATCGTTGCAGGTTCATTAACTTTAATGGAATCTCCGTGAAGGACTCAGATTACGGGCTGCGGGCTAATGTGGATTCAGTTAAATACTTATTTGAAACACTGTAGCTCTTTTCCTGTAGTCAATTACCAAAAGCTCCATCTTTGGCCTCACGGGTGGAATATTATTAATATTTTTCATAATTAATCAAGATTACATTTTTTTTTTAAAAACACTGACAAATCTAGTGTTTCTATGTCAAACGGTTTTATTATATTCCAGTCTTCTGTGAGGTATATAAAGTGTAATATTGTGACGCGAACTCAATATGTAATACATTTGAACTATATCTGATATAGTACAGTCACATTCTTCTTCGTCAGACGATAAGGAAAAATCATTGTCGGACCAAAACGCAGCGGGATCATGTGTACTCATCTTCTTTATTTAGGAAAAGAAGGGAAACCAAAATAAACACGTACACAAAATGCAATGCCGCATACCAGGCTGGTAAGGCAACTAAGCTATACCTAGCACAATCTCCCACAAACTCCAAACACAAACACATACCTAATTATAGGACTCTCAATCAGAGGCAACTAGAAAACATCTGCCTCCAATTGAGAGTCCAACACCCAATACCTAAACATAGAAATACAAAAGACTAGACAGAACATAGAAATACAAAAACATAGAACATAACCCAAAACCCGGAAATAATAAATCAAACACCCTACTAAACAAACCACCACCCCGAACCACATAAAACAAATACCCCCTGCCACGTCCTGACCAAACTACAATAACAAATAACCCCTATACTGGTCAGAAAGTCACAACAGGTGTCTTCTTCTTCTTTAAGCCCATAACAATGTGTGTGAGGTGTAAACTTTTTGTTTCCAAGTAGATTTGTTTAAGACTACCCAGAAACACTCTGTGTAACCCTGATTTAACCCACTGCAGTAAAAAGTTCAAATGCTTTGTATTGTTGTTACAGAATGTATTTATCAAAACAATTCATTAATTTATCGGATGAATGTATGGAGATTGGTCTTTATTGAAGTTCTAGGTATTCATTATATAATATTATAGCTACTCTTAGATACATATTGACTGTCTGTGTATCCATCATCATCATCATTTGTTATTGAATGTTTTTTTTTTATTGATCAAATCTGACAGATTTTGGTCCCCAATTCTCTTGTTAAAGAAGTGCTGTAAAATAAAAAATAAACAATGATTCACACACTATCTACCTCTTGACAGCAAACTGTACTGTCACTGAGTGTAACTGACATTCTCTCTCTGAATAAAAACAACAGCTTTCCCAAAAGTGACAGGGTTAGGGAAAGGCTGTCTATACAGACCGGAGAGAGGTGGCTCAGAAGGTCAGGGTACGGTCAGGTTAACACATCGTTCTCTCTCTCTCTGTCTCTCTCTGTCTCTCTCTCTCTCTCTCTGTCTCTCTCTGTCTCTCTCTCTGTCTGTCTCTCTCTCTCTGTCTCTCTCTCTCTCTCTCTCTGTCTGTCTGTCTGTCTGTCTGTCTGTCTGTCTGTCTGTCTGTCTGTCTGTCTGTCTGTCTGTCTGTCTGTCTGTCTGTCTGTCTGTCTGTCTGTCTGTCTGTCTGTCTGTCTGTCTGTCTGTCTGTCTGTCTGTCTGTCTGTCTGTCTCTCTGTCTCTCTCTCGGTCCTCTCTCTCTGTCTCTCTCTCTGTCTCTCTCTCTGTCTCTCTGATCGCTCCAGACAAGGGATGTGTCCTAAATGGCACTCTGTTCCCTTGTTAGTGCACTACGATTAACCAGGGCTCATAGGGCTTTATTCAAAAGCAGTGCACTATATAGGGAATAGGGTGCTATCTGGGACATTGCGTCGATAAAACCTCACCTTTAATCTCCTCCACGGGTACATCAGTCTCCAGTCTCCTGCTCTATTTCAGATCAAAGGTTATATAGTGTTCAGCCCTGTGTTCAGCCCTTAAAATGATCTGGTTATGTGGCATCGATCTTTAAAAAAAAATAATTGCCAGGTATATTGACTAAGAACACGTTCTCATTTACAGCAACCACCTGGAGAATAGTTACAGGGGAGAGGAGGGTGGATGAATGAGCCAATTGGAAGCTGGGGGATGAATGAGCCAATTGGAAGCTGGGGGATGAATGAGCCAATTGGAAGCTGGGGGAAGAATGAGCCAATTGGAAGCTGGGGGATGATTAGGTGGCCATGATGGTATGAGGGCCGGATTAGGAATGTAGAAAAGGGTACCGGGGTTAACACCCTCTACTTTTACGATGGGATCTTTAGTGACCTCAGGGCAGTATCCCCTCAATCACTGACCTGAAATTGTATTTTAAGACCAGAGGAAAGAGGGCCTCCTACTGGCCCTCCAACACCACTTCCAGCAGCATCTGGTCTCCCGTCGAGGGAGGGAGGGAGGGAGTTATAACTCCCCCAGGGAGATAAAGTTGAAAACTTTTGAATACCTAGAGACCAACAAAAAAAATGAAATGATTGAGTGTGTGTGTGTGTGTGTGTGTGTGTGTGTGTGTGTGTGTGTGTGTGTGTGTGTGTGTGTGTGTGTGTGTGTGTGTGTGTGTGAATGAATGGATGTGTCTGGATATGTTTGTGTGTGTGTGATCAAGCTGTGGTGTGTGTGTGGATGTGTGTGTGTGTGTGTGAGAGTGTGTGTGAATGAATGGATGTGTCTGGATATGTTTGTGTGTGTGTGTGTGTGTGTGTGTATATATATGTGTGTGTGTGTGTGTGTGTGTGTGTGTGTGTGTGTGTGTGTGTGTGTGTGTGTGTGTGTGTGTGTGTGTGTGTGTCTTCACCAGCGTGTGTAAGACAACTGCACGTGTCTGCAAAGTCCTCCTGACATTTCCCTCCACTTATCCCCTATTCACCCTCTCCGTCACCATGGTAACGGCCTGGATGGGGTTCTGAAGTGGCTGATTGGTACGAATCCTCCCGCTAGTGTTCCGTTCCTAACGGTCTAACGTCATTAACGACGTGTTATCACCGACACATAACTGAAATATAAATTATATTTGATTTTATACAGTAATGATTGCACACACACACACACACACACACACACACACACACACACACACACACACACACACACACACACACACACACACACACACACACACACACACACACACACACACACACACACACACACACACACACACACACAAATAAAACAGAGTGACAATTATCAATGTGAAAAACCTTTTTACATTGGGTTTAATGTGCTATGTTGAACATTGTTGAAGCTTTCTGCCCTCACTCAGAGCTGTAGTACTGACACGGTCTTGGACAGTAAATGCTATGGTTGTTATGAAAAAAAATCTGTATATACTTTGCTTTGCTCTGGACAGAAAGAGAGAGAGAGAGAGAGAAAGAGAGAGAGACAGCAGTACTTCCAGACCTGGGCCTGGCAGAAAACCCCAAAAAGACTAAAATAATGATTTTCCAGAGAAGATCCAGATCTCAGAGAATTAGACCAAAGTTCTCAATTGGTACAACATATATAGAGTACTGTACACACTACAACTACTTAGGATTAAAATAAACTCAACTGGACACCTTAATGAGGCAGTGAATGAACTGAGAGAGAAAGCACGCAGGGCATTCTACGCCATTAAAAAACAAATTGAAATACCTATTAAAATTTGACTAAAACTAATTGAATGTGTCATTGAACCAATTGCACTTTATGGCAGCAAGGTGTGGGGTCCACTTGCAAAACAAGATTTCATCAAATGGGACAAACACCCCATTGAAACCCTGCATGCAGAGGTCTGTAAGATTATCCTACATGTCCAGAGGAAAACTACAAACAATGCATTCTACGCCGTTAAAAAACAAATTGAAATAAATTTGGCTAAAATGAATTGAATATTGCACTTTATGGCACCGAGGTGTGGGGTCCACTTGCAAAACAAGATTTCACCACATGGGACAAACACCCCACTGAAATCCTGCATGCAGAGTTCTGTAAGATTCTCCTACATGTCCAAAACTACAAACAATGGATGCAGGGCAGAATTAGGACAATATCCACTAATAATAAAAACTCAAAAAGAGCAATTCAGTATTGGAAACATCTAAAATACAGTGACACCCTCTCATATCATTACCAAGCCCTGCAATGCCAAGAGCTGAGCAAAGAAAAGAGTCCCCTCATCCAGCTGGTCCTGGGGCTGAGTTCACAAACCTGTTCTACTAACACACTGAAGCCTCAGGACCCTCATCCAGCTGGTCCTGGGGCTGAGTTCACAAACCTGTTCTACTAACACACTGAAGCCTCAGGACCAGAACATCCAATCAATCAGAATAAACCAAATTACAACACAGTCAAGACAAAACTACATTGCTTATTAGGAAACACAAGCACAAGCAAAATGCAGTGCTATCTGGCCCTAAATGGACAGTACACTGTGGTTAACCATTTGACCATGGTTACTGATCAAAACCTTAGAAAAACCTTGACATAGTACAGGCTCAGTGAGCACAGCCTTGCCATTGAGAAGGGTAGACACAGGAAAACCTGGCTCCCTGTAGAGGAAAGGCTGTGTAACCACTGCACAACAGCAGAACCTGAGACGGAGCTGCATTTCCTGACAAAATGTAAAAAATATAAAACAATTAGAGAGTGTCATTTCCCCAAATATGAAACCCTTATTCAAGGTTTCAAAGACCTCTCTGATGAGGATAGGCTACCCGTCCTGTTGGGGGAGGATGCAGAGAGCTGTGGGTTGGCAGCGCACTACATTGCTGCCTGCCATAAGATGAGGGACAGTTTCTGACAGACCAATCAACCTGCACATGTCCTCTACTGTATGCTTATTGTTATTGTTCAATGTATGGTTATTTTAACCCTTGGTTATTGTTGTTACTGTTGTCCCGTTGACAATTTTGATTCTCATTTTTATATATTATTATATTGTAAATATCCAAAATAAGCTTTGGCAATATGTACATTGTTACGTCATGCCAATAAAGCGAATTGAATTGAACTGAATTGAGAGATAGAGGACAGAGAGAGAGGATTGAGAGAGAGAGAGAGAGAGAAAATGAGAGAGAGGACAGAGACAGAGGATTGAGAGGAAGAAAATGAGAGAAAGAGGATTGAGAGAGAGCGAGAGAGAGAGAGAGAGAGAGAGAGAGAGAGAGAGAGAAAGAGAGAGAGAGAGAGATGGAGCAAATGAGAGACAGATAGAGGACAGAGAAAGAGGAAGAGGAAAGAGAGAAAGAGAGAGAGAAACCCACAGAAAAACTGTACCTTGAATCAAGCAAAAACATACTACATGTACACAGATATTCCACCATCCAGGGCAGAACTTCAAATAAAATAACATCTAAATAAAATCTCATTTTATTTGTCACATGCGCCGAATACAACAGGTGTACAACTTACAAGGAAATGCTTACTTACAAGCCCTTAACCAATGCAAATAGTCCGGGTAGTAATTTGATTAGCTGTTCAGGAGTCTTATGGCTTGGAGGTAGAAGCTGTTTAGACTTTTCGACCTAGACTTGGCACTCCGGTACCGCTTGCCGTGCAGTAGCAGAGAGAACAGTCTATGACTAGGGTGGCTGGAGTCTTTGGCAATTTTTAGGGCCTTCCTCTGACACCACCTGGTTTGAGGTCCTGGATGGCAGGAAGCTTGGCCCCGGTGATGTACTGGGCCGTTCGCGCTACCCTCTGTAGTGCCTTATGGTCAGAGGCCGAGCAGCTGCCATACCAGGTGATGATGCAGCTAGAATGCTCTTGATGGTGCAGCTATAGAAGTTTTTGAGGATCTGAGGACCCATGCCAAATCTTTTCAGTCTCTTTAGGGGGAATAGGTGTTGTCGTGCCCTCTTCACGACTGTCTTGGTGTGTTTGGACCATGATGTACAACTTACAAGGAAATATCCATCCTGCCCTGCCTTTCTAAAATCTTCGAAAGCCAAGTTAATAAACAGATCACCGACCATTTCGAATCCCATTGTACCTTCTCCACTATCCAATCTGGTTTCCCGAGCTGGTCATGGGTGTATCTCAACCACGCTCAAGGTTCTAAACGATATTATAACCGCCATCGATAAAAGACAGTAATGTGCAGCCGTCTTCATCGACCTGGCCAAGGCTTTCGACTCTGTCAATCACTACATTCTTATCGGCAGACTCAATAGCCTTGGCGTCTCAAATGACTGCCTCGCCTGGTTCACCAACTACTTCTCAGAAAGACTTCAGTGTGTCAAATCGGAGGGCCTGTTGTCCGGACCTCTGGCAGTCTCTATGGGGGTGCCAAAGGTTTCAATTCTCGGGCCGACTCTCTTCTCTGTGTATATCAATGATGTCGCTCTTGCTTCTAGTGAGTCTCTGATCCACCTCTACGCAGACGACACCATTCTGTATACTTCTGGCCCTTCTTTGGACACTGTGTTAACAAATCTCCAGACGAGCTTCAACACCATACAACTCTCCTTCCGTGGACTCCAACTGCTTTTAAATGCTAGTAAAACGAAATGCGTGCTCTTCAACCGATCGCTGCCTGCACCTGCCCTCCCACCTAGCATCACTACTCTGGACGGTTCTGACTTAGAATATGTGGACAACTACAAATACCTAGGTGTCTGGTTAGACTGTAAACTAGCCCCCAATACTCAGCAACCTGGATGTAGTCTATCACAGTGCCATCCGTTTTATCACCAAAGCCCCATATACTACGCACCACTGCAACCTGTATGCTCTTGTTGTCTGGCCCTCACTACATATCCGTCGCCAAACTCACTGGCTACCCAAGTCTTTTCCTAAGTCTTTGCTAGGTAAAGCCCCGCCTTATCTCAGCTCACTGGTCACCATAGCAACACTCACCTGTAGTACGCGCTCCAGCAGGTATATTGATTGCACTGGTCATCTCCAAAGCCAGCACTTCCTTTGGCCGCCTGTCCTTCCAGTTCTCCACTGCCAATGACTGGAACGAATTGCAAAAATCTCTGAAGCTGGAGTCTTATATCTCCCTCTCTAACTTTAAGCATCAGCTGTCAGAGCAGCTTACCGATCACTGTACCTGTACACAGCCAATCTGTAAATAACCCACCCAACTACCTCATCCCCATATTATTACTTACCCTCTTGCTCTTTTGCACCCCAGTATCTCCACTTGCACATCATCATCTGCACATCTATCACTCCAGTATTAATGCAAAAATTGCAATTATTTTTGCATCTAGGGCCTATTTATTGCCTTACCTCCCTACTCTTCCACATTTGCACACACTGAATATAGATTTTTCTATTTTTCTTTTCTATTGTGTTATTGACTGTACATTTGTTTATTTATAACTCTGTGTTGTTGTTTTTGTCACACTGCTTTGCTTTATCTTGGCCAGGTTGCAGTTGTAAATGAGAACTTGTTCTCAACTGGACTACCTGGTTAAACAAAGGTGAAATAAAACATTAAAAAAATTAAATAATAGACTGAACATAACAGCTGAAACAAAGTAGTACCTAGCCAGTAGTTCTTAGGCAGGACTGAAATCTGGAGGACAAGTACACTAAGCCTATGTGGGTTGTTCAGACTGCCAGATATCAACACCACCAACGTGCATCTGTATCCCAGGCTGACTAGGCGTGACATGAGGTGCAAAAGCCTGCTCCATGTAACGGTCTAATGAACAGCCCACTTCCTGAATCAGCACCTCCTCTCTGGACTCCGCCCGGCAACAACATTTAAAGTCAATATCAAAGGTGCTCATTCTACAGACTCCAAAGATTCCACAGACAATAATTGTCACTGTTTTTTATTTCACACACACACACACACACAGACACACACACACACACACACACACACACACACACACACACACACACACACACACACACACACACACACACACACACACACACACACACACACCACACACACACACAGGATTCTAATAATTCACCACTTCTCCCGTAGTTAATTGCAGTTTGTCAGTGTTAGGCTCTGAAGGGCCTCTGCTCTCAGCTGCGTCGCCAGGGACAATTGTAGTCGTCAGGGTGGCAATCTATCGTCTGTAAGACAGGGAGACAAGCGGAAGAGAAAAGCAGTGTGTGTGTGTGTGTGTGTGTGTGTGTGTGTGTGTGTGTGTGTGTGTGTGTGTGTGTGTGTGTGTGTGTGTGTGTGTGTGTGTGTGTGTGTGTGTGTGTGTGTGGTGTGTGTGTGTGAGAGAAGAAGATGGAAAACAGCTAACTCTAATTAGCCTGTTAAAGTCTGTTAAACCGAGAGGAATGCAATCATCACCATCCATCACCTGTCTGTCACAACAACCAGTCCACACTGAACAGAACCGAGCTGACTGGACCAGTCCACACTGAACAGAACCGAGCTGACTGGACCAGTCCACACTGAACAGAACCGAGCTGACTGGACCAGTCCACACTGAAGAGAACCTAGCTGACTGGACCAGTCCACACTGAACAGAACCTAGCTGACTGGACCAGTCCACACTGATCAAAACCTAGCGCATTGCTGACTGGAGAAGAGAATAGAGAGTGTGGTAGATAGTTTTCGTTGCTTTCCACCTGGCTACCCCTACCCCGGTCAACAGCCCTACACCCCCCACAGCAACTTGTCCAAGCCTCCTCCATTTCTCCTTCACCCAAATCCAGATTTCTGATGTTCTGAAAGAGATGCAAAATCTGGACCCCTACAAATCAGCTGGGCTAGACAATCTGGACCATCTCTTTCTAAAATTATCTGCCAAAATTGTTGCAACCCGTATTACCAGTCTGTTCAACCTCTCTTTTGTATCGTCCGAGATCCCTAAAGATTGGAAAGCTGGGTCATCCCCCTCTTCAAAGGGGGAGACACTTTAGACCCAAACTGCTACAGACCTATATCCATCCTACCCGGCCTTTCTAAGCTTTTCGAAAGCCAAGTCAACAGACAGATTACCAACCATTTCGAATCCCACCGTACCTTCTCCGCTATGCAATCTGGTTTCAGAGCTGGTCATGGGTGCATCTCAGCCACGCTCAAGGTCCGATAAGAGACAATACTGTGCTGCCGTATTCATCGACCTGGCTGAGCCAAGGCTTTCGACTCTGTCAATCACCACATTCTTATCGGTAGACTCAATAGCCTTGGCATCTCAAATGACTGCCTCGCCTGGTTCACCAACTACTTCTCTGATACAGTTCAGTGTGTCAAATTGGAGGGCCTGTTGTCCGGACCTCTGGCAGTCTCTATGGGGGTGCCACAGGGTTCAATTCTCGGGCCGACTCTCTTCTCTGCATACATCAATGATGTCGCTCTTGCTGCTGGTGATTCTCTGATCCACCTCTACGTAGACGACACCATTCTGTATACTTCTGGCCCTTCTTCGGACACTGTGTTAACAATCCTCCAGACGAGCTTCAATGCCATACAACTCTCCTTCCGTGGCCTCCAACTGTTCCTAAATGCAAACAAAACTAAGTGCATGCTCTTCAACCGATCGCTGCCCTTCAAACCTCATTGTAATCTGGCAGAGGGATTCTATTATATTGTAACCCTAAACAACATTACCATAAACCTCATTGTAATCCGGCAGAGTGATTTAATTTGAAACTTTTCTTGAACAATGTGCCTTAAATAGAGATTATAATTTAACAAGAGTTTAGTAAATTGAGCAATGCTTAAATAGTTTATTCTTTATAATGGAAACTGTTAAAGAACATTTTCAAATTAAATAATGCTGTCAGATTACAATAAGATTCATTGTAAATTTTGCATTTAAGACATTGCTTTTTACCCCATGAAAATGTTTCCCTAACACCATCCCAATCTGGGCTGGGAGAGGGACCTCAATTATAGCAAATGATCATAAACCAATGATAACACAGGCTCCTTTAACAAGAGAAAGACATGCGGTGAGGTGTAACAGTGGTTGTTCATTTTAAGAGGTAATACGGTCTGCATGTTAAAACACATTATTGATTTGGTCAGGCATGTAAATGCTTCTGGAAATACGTGGCTGTCTACTTGGGGTGACATTTAGGTGATTCTTAGCCTTCTTTGCTTACTGTACTACCACATATCTAGATTTCCTCCTGCTGGAGGGCCAGTAAGAAGCATTCTTTCCCAAGATCCCAATGCCCCAGGGCAGTGATTGGGGACATTGCCCTGTGTAGGGTACCATCCTTCGGATAGGATGTTAAACAGGTTTCCTGACTCTCTGTGTTTCACTAAAGATCCCATGGCGCTTATTGTAAGAGTAAGGGGTGTTAACCCCGGTGTCATGGCTAAATTCCCAACCTGGCCCTCATTCCATCATGGCCACCTAATTATCCCCATCATTCCTAATTGAAAAATATAATTTCTCACCTCTCCACCTGATAGCTGATGTGTGGGGAGTGTTCTGACACAAAAATACAAGTCCATTAAATGATGAATGATTATTTTACCAGTAAGCATATTGTTTCATGACTCTTCTCAAGTAACACCCCCCCCCCCCCCCCCCCCCCGGATCGGCTAAGTACCCTCAGGGGTTCTAATACCCCCGGCTGAGATCCCCTGGTGTGGGTGATTGACGTGCTTCAGGAGGTGTTTGTTCCACCACATCATTGAGTGATTGTAAAGGTGTTAACACAACGCGTTACAAATGAACGTTTGGGACAAACAAGATCCTCTGTCATCATCGTGTTCATGGATGGGTATTGTCAATGAAAGCTGATGGTGTCCCAGGTGAAGAACAGACTGTGTTTGGTTAATGATATCAGAGAGGTAGTTGGATGGTGTAAAATGTTTTTTTTTCGAAAGCAGATCTGAGATTAGCCAGATTTTTATTTTATCTTATTAATCTGTCAGAACACTTTCATGTAGAGACCGGAGACATATATCATACACACTGGATGAATCGTACGATACGGTTTCGAAACGCAAGAGATAGAACCGTGATAACATGTAATTGGCATGACACTTAGAAGTTCTTTTGAACATTTAGCTACGTTCACACCCCTGTTTTATTTTTTTTTTTGGGGGGGGGGGGAGTAAAATGTAAACATATAACATATTATTTATTTTTTTATTAATAAAGGATCTTTTTTTTTTACAGTTAGTAAAAAAGTTAATCTTGTCCAACAGCCGACTCTATCTGTCAAACCATGGTAGCAATTGAGCCTGGGGGGGGCCGAGATTTTTAATTTTTTTTTAAAGGAATTTTAGAAACGTCTACATGACTCAAAGGCAAAGTTAAACTAATGTTTTTCTCTGTGATTCATCTGGTTGTGGAATAGTGTTTCATTATCTGATAGTGATCGCTGCTGATTGGATATCGGCATATTTAAAAAAAAAATTTACGTCATTAAATATCGACTCCATCTTTCTCCTGAAAGGGCAGAATGGTATATCTTCAATTATAAAAGGTGGAATTTAAATGACATAACATTACGCGTAGCACCGTAGCCATTTTGTGCCAATATGTTTCAAATTCAAGGCATATTATTAGCTAAGGTTAAAGTCAAACTATATACTCTATACTCAAGTGTCATCCCAAACCCCATCCATGTGTGAGCAGAGTGAATGTGAGGATTTTCAGGTTTCTACTATGTATACCGTTGATCCAGCACATCGCCTATCCATATTTTTGTAGTACTGTAGCTACAGTTAAAGTCAAATACCTGTACAAATATTTGAAGTTTCATCCCAAAGCTAGTTCATGTCAAATGAGAGGGATTATGTGCTCCATATGTTTAATTGATTCAGCACATATTTAATCCTGGGACAGAGAGGTCTTTATTATTCTGACATCCTGAGACATCCAGACCCAGACCCTGATGGACCACTCTCCACTCTGACACTCTGAGACATCCAGACCCAGACCCTGATGGACCACTCTCCACTCTGACATCCTGAGACATCCAGACCAGACCCTGATGGACCACTCTCCACTCTGACACTCTGAGACATCCAGACCCAGACCCTGATGGATCACTCTCCACTCTGACACTCTGAGACATCCAGACCAGACCCTGATGGATCACTCTCCACTCTGACACTCTGAGACATCCAGACCCAGACCCTGATGGATCACTCTCCACTCTGACACTCTGAGACATCCAGACCAGACCCTGATGGACCACTCTCCACTCTGACACTCTGAGACATCCAGACCCAGACCCTGATGGACCACTCTCCACTCTGACACTCTGAGACATCCAGACCCAGACCCTGATGGACCACTCTCCACTCTGACACTCTGAGACATCCAGACCAGACCCTGAAGGACCACTCTCCACTCTGACATATCGAACATGTCATAAAGACCTCTCTCTGGGCTTAACAAAGTACACTCTGGGGCGGGAGAGAGGGAGGGAAGAAGAGGGAGGGAGGGGCCTATCTGAGGGAAGGGAGAGGTCTTTTAAGGATGGGGGTGATATCTAAGCCTAAGGGACAGATAGGGTCAGCCCCAGTCACGACTCTGTACACACATTTATTACAAACAGGCTCTCTGTGGTTATATAAACACACACATACATGTAAACATGCCATAGTCTATACATGAACTGTTCCTAATGTAAACATCAAATCAAAATCACATTTTATTAGTCACATGCTCCAAATACAACAGGTATTATGAGCCCCTAACCAACAATGCAGTTTTAAAAAAGACAGATAAGAAATAAAAGTAACAAGTAATTAAAGAGCAGCAGTAAAATAACAATAGTGAGACTATATGTACATGTAGGTAGAGTTATTAAACCTGTTAGGGACAGACGTTCTGCTAGCGGAACGCCTCACCAATATCCAATGGTAGAGCGTGGCGTGAAATACAAAAACCTTAAAAATGCTATAACTTCAATTTCTCAAACATATGACTATTTTACACCATTTGAAAGATAAGACTCTCGTTAATCCAACCACATTGTCCGATTTCAAAAAGGCTTTACAGCGAAAGCAAAACATTAGATTATGTCAGGAGAGTACCCAGCCAAAAATAATCACACAGCCATTTTCAAAGCAAGAATATATGTTACAAAAACCCAAACCGCAGCTAAATGCAGCACTAACATTTGATGATCTTCATCAGATGACACTCCTAGGACATTATGTTATACAATACATGCATGTTTTGTTCAATCAAGTTCATATTTATATAAAAAAACAGCTTTTTACATTAGCATGTGATGTTCAGAACTAGCATTCCCACCCAAAACTTCCGGTGAATATACCAAATTACTCATCATAAACGTTGACAAAATACATAACAATTATTTTAAGAATTATAGATATAGAACTCCTTTATGCAATCGCTATGTCAGATTTTAAAATAGCTTTTCTGCGAAAGCACATTTTGCAATATTCTGAGTACATAGCTCAGCCATCACAGGCTAGCTATTCAGACACCCGCCAACTTCGGGGCTCACTAAACTCAGAATTACTATTAGAAAAATTGTATTACCTTTGCTGTTCTTCGTCAGAATGCACTCCCAGGACTTCTATTTCAACAACAAATGTTGTTTTGGTTCCAAATAATCCATAGTTATATCCAAATACCTCCGTTTTGTTCGTGCGTTCAGGTCACTATCCAAAGGGTAACGCGTGAGCACATTTCGTGACAAAAAAAATCAAAATCTTCCATTACCGTACTTAGAAGCATGTCAAACGCTGTTTAAAATCAATTTTTATGCTATTTTTCTCGTGAAATAACGATAATATTCCAACCGGACAATGTTGTATTCATTCAAAGAGGAAAAGAAAAAATGTCGAGGTCTCGTGAACACGCACCTCCAGTCTCTCTGTCACCAGGCAGTCCACTGACAAACTGTGCTGCTGTTATCTGCCCAGAGACAGGAGACGCGTCAATCCGGTTTCTGAAGGCTTTAGAGAGCCAATGGAAGCCTTAGAAAGTGTCACGTAACAGCTCAGATACTGTAATTTCGATAGAGATGCAACAGAAGGACTACAAATTGTCAGACAGGCCACTTCCTGCTTGTAATCTTCTCTGTTATACTCTGTTATACTCACAGACACCATTCAAACAGTTTTAGAAACTTTAGAGTGTTCTCTATCCAAATCTACTAATTATATGCATATTCTAGTTTCTGGGCAAGAGTAGTAACCAGATTAAATCGGGTATGTTTTTTTTTTATCCGGCCGTGAAAATACTGCCCCCCTATCCACAACAGGTTTTAAAGTGACTATGCATAGATGATAACAAGAGAGTAGCAGCGGTGTAAAAAGGGGGAGGGGGGGGCAATGCAAGTAGTCTGGGTAGCCATTTCATTAGATGTTCAGGAGTCTTATGGCTTGGAGGTAGAAGCTGTTTAGAAGCCTCTTTGACCTAGACTTGGCGCTCATGAACCGATTGCCGTGTGGTAGCAGAGAGAACAGTCTATGACTAGGGTGGCTGGAGTCTTTGACAATTTGTAGGGCCTTCCTCTGACTCTGCCTGGTATAGAGGTCCTGGATGGCAGGAAGCTTGGCCCAAGTGATGTACTGGGCCGTTCGCACTACCCTCTGTAGTGCCTTGCGGTCGGAGGCTGAGCAGTTGCCATACCAGGAACTGATGCAACCAGTCAGGATGCTCTCGATGGTGCAGCTGTTGAACCTTTTGAGGATCTGAGGACACATGCCAAGTCTTTTCAGTCTCCTGAGGGGGAATAGGTTTTGTCGAGCCCTCTTCACGGCTGTCTTGGTGTGCTTGGACAATGTTTGTTTGTTGATGATGGGGACACCAAGGAACTTCAAGCTCTCAACCTGCTCCACTGCAGCCACGTCAATGAGAATGGGAGCATGCTAAGTCCTCTTTTTCCTGTAGTCCACAATCATCTCCTTTGTTTTGATCATGTTGAGGGAGATGTTGTTGTCCTGGCACCACACGCCAGGTCTTTGAACTCCTCTCTATAGGCTGTCTCGTCATTGTAGGTGATCAGGCCTACCGCTGTTGTGTCATCAGCAAACTTAATGATGGTGTTGGAGTTGTGCCTGGCCATGCAGTCATGAGTGAACAAGGAGTACAGGAGAGGACTGAGCACGCACCCCTGAGGGGCCCCTGTGTTGAGGATCAGTGTGGCGGATGTGTTGTTACCTACCCTTTCCACCTGGGGGCGGCCCATCAGGAAGTCCAGGATCCAGTTGCAGAGGGAGGTGTTTAGTCCCAGGATCCTTAGCATATTGATGAGATTTGAGGGGACTATGGTGTTGAACGCTGAGCTGTAGTCAATGAACAGCATTCTCACATAGGTGTTCCTTTTGTCCAGGTGGGAAAGGGCAGTGTGGAGTGCAATAGAGATTGCATCATTTGTGGATCTGTTGGGGCGGTATGCAAATTGAAGTGGGTCTAGGGTTTCTGGGATAATGATGTTGATGTGAGCCATGATCAGCCTTTCAAAGCACTTCATGGCTGCAGACGTGAGTGCTACGGGTCGGTAGTCATTTAGGCAGTTACCTTGGTGATCTTGGGCACAGGCACTATTGTGGTCTGCTTAAAACCTGTTGGTATTACAGACTCGGACAGGGAGAGGTTGAAAATGTCAGTGAAGACACTTGCCCATTGGTCAGCGCATGCTCGCAGTACACGTCCTGGTAATCCGTCTGGACCTGGAGTCTTGTGAATGTTGACCTGTTTAAAGGTCTTACATCGGCTGCGGAGAGCATGATCACACAGTCTTCCAGAACAGCTGGTGCTCTCATGTTTCAGTGTTTTTTGCCTCGAAGAGAGCACAGAAGTAGTTTATCTCATCTGGTAGGCTTGTGTTACTGGGCAGCTTGCGGCTATGCTTCCCTTTGTACTCTGTAATGGTTTGCAAGCCCTGCCACATTCGACGAGCATCAAAGCCGGTGTAGTATGATTCGACCTTAGTCCTGTATTGATGCTTTGCCTGTTTGATGGCTCGTTGGAGGGCATAGTGGGATTTCTTATAAGCTTCCGGGTTAGAGTCCCGCTCCTTGAAAGCAGAAGCTCTAGCCTTTAGCTCAGTGCGGATGTTGCCTGTAATCCATGGCTTCTGGTTGGGGTATGTACGTATGGTCACTGTGTGTACAACGTCATCGATGCACTTATTGATGAAGCCAATGTGTCGTTGTTCAGCCACGTCTCCGTGAAGCTTAACCTCTCTAGGGTAGGGGGCAGTATTTTCACATCCGGATAAAAACGTACCCGATTTAATCTGGTTATTACTACTGCCCAGAAACTAGAATATGCATATAATTGTTTGATTTGGATAGAAAACACCCTAAAGTTTCTAAAACTGTTTGAATGGTGTCTGTGAGTATAACAGAACTCATATGGCAGGCAAAAACCTGAGAAGATTCTGTACAGGAAGTGCCCTCTCTGACCATTTCTTGGCCTTCTACACTTTCTTTATAGAAAACAGATGATCTCTGCTGTAACGTGACACTTTGTAAGGCTCCCATAGGCTCTCAGAAGGCGCCAGAACGTTGAATGATGACTCTGCTGTCCCAGGCTGAAAAACAGTAGCGCATTTGGTAAGTGGTCGATCTGAGAACAATGAGACGGGGGCGCACGTGCACGAGACGACTCCGTTTTCAACTTTGAGTCTTTGAACGAAAACAGGGTTTCCTGGTCAGAATATTATCGCTATTTTACGAGAAAAATCGCATAAAAATTGATTTTAAACAGCTTTTGACATGCTTCGAAGTACGGTAATGGAATATTTAGAAATGTTTTGTCACGATACGCGTCCGCGCGTCACCGTTCGGATAGTGTCTTGAACGCAAGAACAAAACAGAGGATATTTGAACATAACTATGGATTATTTTGAACCAAAACAACATTTGTGGATGAAGTAGAAGTCCTGGGAGTGCATTCTGACGAAGAACAGCAAAGGTAATCCAATTTTTCTTATAGTAAATCTGAGTTTGCTGAGTGCCAAACTTGGTGGGTGTCAAAATAGCTAGCCCTTTATGGCGAGCTATCTACTCAGAATATTGCAAAATGTGCTTTTGCCGAAAAGCTATTTTAAAATCGGACACCACGATTGCATAAAGGAGTTCTGTATCTATAATTCTTAAAATAATTGTTATGTTTTTTGTGAACGTTTATCCTGAGTAATTTAGTAAATTCACCGGAAGTGTTCGGTGGGAATGCTAGTTCTGAACGTCACATGCTAATGTAAAAAGCTGTTTTTTGTTATAAATATGAACTTGATTGAACAAAACATGCATGTATTGTATAACATAATGTCCTAGGAGTGTCATCTGATGAAGATCATCAAAGGTTAGTGCTGCATTTAGCTGTGGTTTTGGTTTTTGTGACATTATATGCTAGCTTGAAAAATGGGTGTCTGATTATTTCTGGCTGGGTACTCTGCTGACATAATCTAATGTTTTGCTTTCGTTGTAAAGCCTTTTTGAAATCGGACAGTGTGGTTAGATTAACCTCTATGGGCCAGCAGCCAGTGGAATCCCACGACTCAACAGCCAGTGGAATCCCATGGCGCGATATTCAAATACCTTAGAAATGCTATTACTTCAATTTCTCAAACATATTACTATTTTACACCATTTTAAAGACAAGACTCTCGTTAATCTAACCACACTGTCCGATTTCAAAATTATATGCATATTCTAGTTACTGGGCAGGAGTAGTAACCAGATTAAATCGGGTACGTTTTTTATCCGGCCGTGCAAATACTGCCCCCTATCCCCAACAGGTTAACGAGAGTCTTGTCTTTAAAATGGTGTAAAATAGTCATATGTTTGAGAAATTGAAGTAATAGCATTTCTAAGGTATTTGAATATCGCGCCACTCGATTCCACTGGCTGTTGAGTAGGTGGGATGATTTCGTCCCACATACCCTAGAGAGGATAAGATATTACAGTTTTGAATGTCCCGTTGGTAGTTTAATCTTCTGCATAAGTCATTGATTTTATTCTCCAAAGATTGCACGTTTACTAGCGGAATGGAAGGAAGTGGTTGTTTATTCAATCGCCTACGAATTGTTTCTCCGCCTCCTCTTCACGCAAATCACGGGAATCTGGGCCTGTTCCCGAGAAAGCAGTATATCGTTCACGTTGGGCTCGTCAGACTCGTTAAAGGAAAAAAAGGATTCTGCTAGTCCGTGGTGAGAAATCGCAGTCCTGATGTCCAGAAGTTATTTTCGGTCATAAGAGATGGTAGCGGCAACATTATTTACAAAGTAAGTAAAAAAATAAGTTACAAACAATGCAAATAAACGAACAAAAACACAATCGGTTGGGGAGAGGTAGAACGTCAGCCTTCTTCGGCGCCATTTTTCGTTAAACATGCCATAGACATGCCATGCCATTAAACATACATTAACCACTCCTAATGTAAATACTGACAGCATTCCATGGACTATACCTACTCTGTATATGAAATCCTGAAGCTTTTAGAAGAACCGCCCCTGATTATTTGATGCAGAGAAAATAGCACAAAGATTGTACCCGTGAAGTGTCATCTCACATGAGCCATCATATCTATAAAGGGATCTTTTTCAGGCTGATCACACTGCAGGCTGATCACACTGCAGGCTGATCACACTGCAGGCTGATCACACTGCAGGCTGATCACACTGCAGGCTGATCACACTGCAGGCGATGGTTGACGCAAAGCAAGGTATTTGTTCTGTGGTTGGTGCTTCAAAATAGGCATTGATTATTAAGAGCAGATCTGACGTCTGGCTGATTGGCGTTGCGCTCCCAGGTTCCCTGGCCGTCTGCCTGAAATACAACGTGTCATTGACAAGACAAGACAAGACAAGACAAAAGAGCTATCTGGTTGTCCTGTTCTGTAGTGGACCCCGTCAGATCTAGGTTCAAATACTATTTGAAATAGCAATGCCTCATGCCCCACCAACTTGAGGATCTCTTTTTCAGCCATCTATGTCCTGTGTATGAGGGGTACAAAATCCACTTGTCACTTCAATCTCGCTGGATTGATTGCTTTCATTTTAGTCTTTCATACACTCGTTTTTCCAACTAACCTTATGACAGCGGAAATATTTAGAATGACCTGTCAAACACCCCGGTAATGGGCTCTATGGGATATATTGTCTTTCCGTTGCATCTATAAGAATGCTAAAGCTTCGTCTGGGATTTAACGTTAACGCTCATTATATGTGGGAACCCCTTCAAGACTGTTGGAAAAGCATTCCAGGTGAATCTGGTTGAGAGAATGCCAAGAGTGTGCAAAGCTGTCATCAAGGCAAAGGGTGGCTACTTTGAAGAATCTAGAGAGAGAGCGAGAGAGAGAGAGACCACACAGGCCATACTGTTTCTAACTGCCTAAATCTCCCCCATAGAAACAACAGTGACAGCACCATCAACAAAAACAGAAGGGATCTGTTGCAGCTCTGTAGAACCCTGGGTCTGTACTTTGTCAACTTCAGGTCCTAAAATTTGAAAAAGCATGCGGACCTGATGGCATCCTAAATGAGGTGCTCAAACTCAGTAGTGCAAAATTTCAATTGGCTATATTAAAACTGTTTAATTTGATCCTGAGTGTAGGTTATTTCCCTGACATCTGGAATCAAGGACTCATAACCCCAATCTTTAAGAAGGGAGAAAAATGTGACCCTAACAATTACAGAGGCATTTGCGTGAACAGTAACCTGGGGAAGGTTTTCTGTAGTATTATAAATGTAAGAGTTCTAAACTTCCTTAATATGCACAATGTCTTGAGTAAAAGCCAAATTGGCTTTATACCAAAACATCGAACAACTGATCATATTTACACCCTACACACCCTGATAGATAAACATGTCCACCAAAATAATTCCAAAATGTACGCTTGCTTTATCGACTTCCAAAAAGCATTTGATTCTATTTGGCATACAGGACTGTTCTACAAAGTTATTGAAAGTGGTGTAGGGGGTAAAACATATGACATAATTAAATCAATGTATACTGGCAATACGTGCAGCATAAGAATTGGCAAGAAAAGAACAGAATTCTTTAACCAGGGGCGGGGCCTTCGCCAGGGTTGCAATCTGAGCCCTGCACTCTTCAATATTTATATCAACGAATTGGCCACTATTCTAGAAAAATCCTCAGCCCCTGGTGTTAGTCTCCACAATTCAGAGGTTAAATGCCTACTCTTCGCAGATGCCTGCTGTCATCCACAGCACATGGCCTACAGCAGAGCCTGGACCTGCTAGAGCAGTACTGCCAGACCTGGGCCCTTGCAGTAAACCCCAAAAGACTAAAATAATGATTTTTCAGAGAAGATCCAGATCTAAGAGAATTAGACCAAAGTTCTCAATTGGTACAAAATATATAGAGTACTGCACACACTACAACTACTTAGGATTAAAAATAAGCTCAACTGGACACCTTAATGAGGCAGTGAATGAACTGAGAGAGAAAGCACGCCTGGCATTAAAAAACGAATTCAAATTGAAATACCTATTAAAATTTGGCTAAAACTAATTGAATGTGTCATTGAACCAATTGCACTTCGTGGCAGCAAGGTGTGGGGTCCACTTGCAAAACAAGATTTCACCACATGGGACAAACACCCCACTGAAATCCTGCATGCAGAGTTCTGTAAGATTCTCCTACATGTCCAAAACTACAAACAATGCATGCAGGGCAGAATTAGGCCAATATCCACTAATAATAAAAACTCAAAAAAGAGCAATTCAGTTTTGGAAACATCTAAAATACAGTGACCGCCTGTCATATCATTACCAAGCCCTGCAATGCCAAGAGCTGAGCAAAGAAAAGAGTCCCCTCATCCAGCTGGTCCTGGGGCTGAGTTCACAAACCTGTTCTACTAACACACTGAAGCCTCAGGACCAGAACATCCAATCAATCAGAATAAACCAAATTACAACAGAGTCAAAACAAAACTACATTGCTTATTGGGAAACACAAGCACAAGCAAAATGCAGTGCTATCTGGTCCTAAATCGACAGTACACCGTGGTTAACCATTTGACCATGGTTACTGATCAAAACCTTAGAAAAACCTTGACATAGTACAGGCTCAGTGAGCACAGCCTTGCCATTGAGAAGGGTAGACACAGGAAAATCTGGCTCCCTGTAGAGGAAAGGCTGTGCAACCACTGCACCACAGCCGATCCTGAGACAAAGCTGCATTTCCTGACAAAATGTCAAAAATATAAAACAATTACAGAGTGTCATTTCCCCAAATTTGAAACCCTTATTCAAGGTTTCAAAGACCTCTCTGATGAGGATAGGCTACCCGTCCTGTTGGGGGAGGACGCAGAGAGCTGTGGGTTGGCAGCGCACTACATTGCTGCCTGCCATAAGTTGAGGGACAGTGTCTGACAGACCAATCAACCTGCACATGTCCTCTACTGTATGCTTATTGTTATTGTTCAATGTATGGTTATTTTGACCCTTGATTATTGTTGTTACTGTTGTCCCGTTGACAATTTTGATTCTTATTATTTTCATATTGTAAATATCCAAAGTAAGCTTTGGCAATATGTACATTGTTACGTCATGCCAATAAAGCAAATTGAATTGAATTGAAAGAGAGAGAGAGAGAGAGAGAGAGAGAGAGAGAGACATGTACTAACACAAAAGAAACATGACACAGTATGTAAATCATAACACAATACTGCAGGAAATTAAGAAATTGATTAAATGCTGGAAGTGAATGCTGGAATTAAACAATTAACTACGCAAATGAGAAAAAGCTGTGTGCATTAAGGAAATAGAGGCCTGGCTCAAATAGAAGCCTGTCTGTAATAAGCGCCTGTTTTGTTCAGTGATTTAAGCAAATCAACGCCCGGGCTATTAAGTGGTATAGTGTACATAGTATATCTATATGTTAATATACTGTATACATTAAGGATCAATGAATGTTGTTTGACCAGTGTTGATGACAGATGATAGCAGAGAGGTTGTTTGACCAGTGATGATGACAGAGGTTGTTTGACCAGTGATGATGACAGAGGTTGTTTGACCAGTGATGATGACAGAGGTTGTTTGACCAGTGATGATGACAGAGGTTGTTTGACCAGTGATGATGACAGAGGTTGTTTGACCAGAAATGATGACAGCGGTTGTTTGACCAGTGATGATGACAGAGGCTGTTTGACCAGTGATGATGACGGAGGCTGTTTGACCAGTGTTGATGACAGAAGATGACAGAGGTTGTTAGCTTGGTACTGTAGTACATACAATCCTCTAAAGTAAATTTAGCTGTCAGCAAAACATTTCATCAAATTACCATCTTCATTTTCCAACCACCCCCAGTTAGTTAGTAATAGCAGACATTTTGCTTCTTCTCCGCTGTAGTTATGAGGCTGATGATTGATAGTGATGATTAGACTGCATTCCAAATGGCACCCAATTCCTTGTATAGTGCACTATGGGCCCTGGTCAATTTTGGTGCTATTTGGGACACAACCCTAGTCCTTGCTTCATTTACTGGCCCAGTGTTCTGCATGATGATCCGGGATCTGTTCTGTTCAGATCTGTTTTAATAATGTACTGCTAATTAGCATGTACTACTGACACAGTTTTACTTCCTCCCTTGCACCTTCCCCTCCCTCCCTCCCTCCCCTCCCTCTCTCCTCCTCTCCCTCTCTCCACCTCTCCCTCTCTCCATCCCTCTCTCCTCCTCTCCCTCTCCCTCTCTCCACCTCTCCCTCTCTCCATCCCTCCCTCCCCTCCCTCTCTCCTCCTCTCCCTCTCTCCACCTCTCCCTCCTCCTCCTCTCCCTCCTCCTCTCCCTCTCTCCACCTCTCCCTCTCTCCTCCTCTCCCTCTCTCCACCTCTCCCTCCTCCTCTCCCTCTCTCCACCTCTCCCTCCTCCTCTCCCTCTCTCCACCTCTCCCTCTCTCCACCTCTCCCTCTCTCCACCTCTCCCTCTCTCCACCTCTCCTTCCTTCCTTCCTTCCTTCCTTCCTTCCTTCCTTCCTTCCTTCCTTCCTTCCTTCCTTCCTTCCTTCCTTCCTTCCCTCCCTCCTAAACTCTGTGGTCCATTAAGTGGAGTGTGTCACGAGTAGAAGGCTCAATAGATGCCCAGTGAGATGTGTCCGCCTGAATGGAGCGTGGTGCCATGTCTACACTGGACAGAGGAGAGGAGGGGAGGGAGGGATGGTGGACAGAGGGAGATGATGAGAAGAGAGGAGAGGGGAGGGGAGGGGAGAGACGAGACAAGACGAGAGGTGAGGTTAAGGAGACGAGGGGAGTGGAGGGGAGAGGAGAGGGGAGGGGGAGGAGTGAGGGAGAGAGGGTGGGGGGAAAGGAGGAGGAGGCAGTGCTGCTGGCTTAGCCATTGCATGTCTACATCAGTGAAGGTTACTGTTACCAGTTGTGACAATCTCTGCCTGACAGGCTTGTGCTTTACTCACCAAGGGAGAAAAAATAACCTTCATGTTAACATGATTTCATCTGCTGAATCTTTAGGTAAGATGGAACCATGTCACCATTCGGAAAGGAACCATGTTCCCATTCAGAAAGGAACCATGTCACCATTTGGAAAGGAACCATGTTCCCATTCGGAAAGGAACCATGTTCCCATTCAGAAAGGAACCATGTTCCCATTCGGAAAGGAACCATGTTCCCATTCGGAAAGGAACCATGTGCTCATTCGGAAAGGAACCATGTTCCCATTCGGAAAAGGGAAAAGGTAGCAAAAGGACAAGGAACACAAGAATTCACAACCATTTTTCAGAGATATTCATAGTGGCCATCAAATGTTCTATACATCTACATTAAATAAACGTTTAAAAAAAAAAAAGATGATAACCAACTCTAGTTCTTTCTGGTTATTGGTCTTTTCTACTGTATTTAGCGATGAATGATCAATGACATATGATCAATCAGTAGCTACACTATGGTGATCAATTCCAATATACTTCCCAGGTTGATTGGAGATGTGAGTA
The DNA here is from genome assembly GCF_965601325.2 of Salmo salar. NCBI lineage: Eukaryota > Metazoa > Chordata > Actinopteri > Salmoniformes > Salmonidae > Salmo > Salmo salar. The sequence goes on along the minus strand of NC_138312.1, from coordinate 60,483,230 downwards.
ATGGGAGAGCAATTACTCAATACTAATTTCTGATAGAAATAAACTGTATACATGTCATAGATAAAATATAGAAATATACTGTATTTATGTCATAGAGAAAATATAGAAATATACTGTATATGTCATAGAGCATTTATAGAAATACACTGTATATATGTCATAGATAAAATATAGAAATATACTGTATATATGTCATAGAAAAAATATAGAAATATACTGTATATATGTCATAGTTAAATATAGAAATATACTGTATATATGTCATAGTTAAATATAGAAATATACTGTATATATGTCATAGAAAAAATATAGAAATATACTGTATATATGTCATAGTTAAATATAGAAATATACTGTATATATGTCATAGATAAAATATGGAAATATACTGTATATATGTCAAAGATAAAATATAGAAATATACTGTATATGTCAAAGATAAAATATAGAAATATACTGTATACATGTCATAGAGAAAATATAGAAATACACTGTATATATGTCATAGATAAATATAGAAATATACTGTATCTATGTCATAGATAAAATATAGAAATATACTGTATATGTCATAGAGAAAATAAAGAAATATACTATATATATGTCATAGATAAAATATTGAAATATACTGTATATGTCATAGACAAAATAGATGAAGTCGTTATCCAGCCCGTCATATCCCAGTAAATGGACTTTACCTTCATCATGTAATTATCAACAAATCAAAGTCTTAACATGTTATAAAATGTATAGCGGTTTTAACCAATCAGCATTCAGGATTCGACCCACCCGTTGTATAAATAACGTATAGCCGACAAAGTAGTAGAATCTTTATATGTGACTGAATGAGCGAAATACTACAGTATAGTTACACATACAGGCAACACCTACACTTTAACTCAGCAGACTGATACGGTCTAGAGTTTCGCCCGCGGCGATGATTTTACACCCGATCATAACAGTATCCTATAACAGCAGGGTTGAACAATTCTGGCGTATTTCCCCAAATTCCCAGAACACCTTGTTGTAGGATTTCCTGCTCATTCCTTTCTGATTTTGGGAATCTTCCAAACGGGATTTATGGAAAACGAGGACTTTTGGGAAAGTTACTGGAATTTTGCAACCTATAAGAGCAACATATATTAACCTCTTCAAATCAACGTTTATTGGTCGCGTAAGTGCTGTTATTGTGAAGTGGAAACGTCCAGGAGCAACAACGGCTCAGCTGCGAAGTGGTAGGCCACACAAGCTCACAGAACGGGACCGCAGAGTACTGAAGCGTGTAGAGCGTAAAAATCGTCTGTCCTCTGCTGCAACACTCACTACAGAGTTCCAAAGGGTCTCTGGAAGCAACGTCAGCACCAGAACTGTTAGTCGGCAGCTTCATGAAATGGGTTTCCATGGCTGAGCAGCTGCACACAAGCATAAGATCACCGTGCGCAATGCCAAACGTCGGCTGGAGTGGTGTTTTTACACTGCTGCTACTCGCTGTTTATTATCTATGCACAGTCACTTTACAAATTACCTCGACTAACCTTTACCCCGTCACATTGACTCGGTACTGGTACCCCCTGTATATAGCCTCGTTATTGTCATTTTCTTGTGTTACGTTTATTTTTTATATATAAATGTTGTTTTTTTCCCAGGATAGTCTACTCAGTAATACTTGCCACTGTTTTCCAGGGAGTCTTGGGTTCCATAGAACCAGTAAAACACACAGATGGCTTCCCTGTTACACATCCTCCCATCCTCCTAAAGAAAAATATGCTTTTAGCAACCAGTTTCTACTCTTCCTCCATCACTGCTTTGAAGCTAATAAACCTCTTACCACCATGACCAACTGTAGTTTCTTAAGTTGTGTCTCAAATGGCACCCTAATCCCTATGGGCCCCGGGTTAACAATAGGGCGCATTATAGGGAATAGGGTGCTATACTAACATTTGGGACTCAGCCTCGATAGAAGACATTCGTTTACCCTTTTCCTCCCGGTTGTCACTGGTCTTGAATCGGATCCGACAGCACTATTCAAAACCCTGATGAAGGAGCTTTGCTGTTCAAACATGGGTTGTTATTAAAATGTATTGAAGTAGACTGATAGAGTGGTCTCTTTCTCTCTTTGAAATCACTGTGAACATTACGAGATGACATTAGACTGGGATGTTTCTGGGCATCAGTCATTAAGACTGTGTGCGTGTGCGTGTGCGTGCACGGTAATGTTCTACCTGCCAGTAGTGTGAATAGAGGGGATATGATAATGTTCTTCCTGCCAGTAGTGTGAATAGAGGGGATATGGTAATGCCAGTAGTGTGAATAGAGGGGATATGGTAATGCCAGTAGTGTGAATAGAGGGGATATGGTAATGCCAGTAGTGTGAATAGAGGGGATATGGTAATGCCAGTAGTGTGAATAGAGGGGATATGGTAATGTTCTTCCTGCCAGTAGTGTGAATAGAGGGGATATGGTAATTTTCTTCCTGCCAGTAGTGTGAATAGAGGGGATATGGTAATGCCAGTAGTGTGAATAGAGGGGATATGGTAATGCCAGTAGTGTGAATAGAGGGGATATGGTAATGCCAGTAGTGTGAATAGAGGGGATATGGTAATGCCAGTAGCAGTGAATAGAGGGGATATGGTAATGCCAGTAGTGTGAATAGAGGGGATATGGTAATGCCAGTAGTGTGAATAGAGGGGATATGGTAATGCCAGTAGTGTGAATAGAGGGGATATGGTAATGCCAGTAGTGTGAATAGAGGGGATATGGTAATGCCAGTAGTGTGAATAGAGGGGATATGGTAATGCCAGTAGTGTGAATAGAGGGGATATGGTAATGCCAGTAGTGTGAATAGAGGGGATATGGTAATGCCAGTAGTGTGAATAGAGGGGATATTGTGATGCTAATTTGGTAATTTGTTTCTTCACTGGGATCATGGGTGGTAGTTTCACGCCTCCCATAGCTGAGTTAAGAGGTAGTAATGCTGAGTTAAGAGGTAGTAATGCTGAGTTAAGAGGTAGTAATGGTGAGTTAAGAGGTAGTAATGCTGAGTTAAGAGGTAGTAATGCTGAGTTAAGAGGTAGTAGAGCTGAGTTAAGAGGTAGTAATGCTGAGTTAAGAGGTAGTAATGCTGAGTTAAGAGGTAGTAATGCTGAGTTAAGAGGTAGTAATGCTGAGTTAAGAGGTAGTAATGCTGAGTTAAGAGGTAGTAATGCTGAGTTAAGAGGTAGTAATGCTGAGTTAAGAGGTAGTAATGCTGAGTTAAGAGGTAGTAATGCTGAGTTAAGAGGTAGTAATGCTGAGTTAAGAGGTAGTAATGCTGAGTTAAGAGGTAGTAATGCTGAGTTAAGAGGTAGTAAGCTGAGTTAAGAGGTAGTAATGCTGAGTTAAGAGGTAGTAATGCTGAGTTAAGAGGTAGTAATGCTGAGTTAAGAGGTAGTAATGCTGAGTTAAGAGGTAGTAATGCTGAGTTAAGAGGTAGTAATGCTGATGTAGACCAGTTGGTCTTGTAACCAGACCATGAGCTGAATGCTGTGAAAATAGACATGATTGGCTGGAGGGATTTCTGGGTGTTTGCGACGTTGAACAGCATGTCAGCATGTCAGCATGTCATTGCTTGTTCAGTTTGTTGGATTTTGATATGTGAGGAAGCCACATTTTGATGTATGCTTTGTGCCAGTGATCAAGAGGGAGAGCAAATAGCATAGGGGAGGCGGGACAACCTTGTTTACGTGACTTCTGAATTGGAATATCAGCCATGTAACACAATTGAACAGAAATGACACTCTGATCCACTTGTTGAGAGAGAGAGAGAGAGAGAGAGAGAGAGAGAGAGAGAGAGAGAGAGAGAGAGAGAGAGAGATAGGGCGGGGTGTGAGACAAGGGTGCAGCTTGTCTCAAGTCCAAGCCTGTTCAACAGCTACATCAATGAACAAGCAGCGCTGTTTGAACGATCTGCAGCCCCTGGACTCACAGTCAAAGATGAGGTCAGATTCCTGCTCTACCCAGATGACCTTGTCCTGCTTTCACCAACACAGCAAGGTCTACAGGATGCAAAAGCAAAATTGTCGCAAGGGAACTTTTATTTATATATTTTATTTCACCTTTATTTAACCCGGGTAGCAAAGATTATAGCAAACACCACTGAATTGGTGCTCGCTAGCTTTGCAAATTCAGCTATTGTTAGAAGCCAGCCAATATGAAACAAACGATTAAAATTACAAAAGGTTGCAGCATATGTTGTGTAAATGGTGAACTCATACAGCTGTCAACTCTTGTCACTGCAATCCGTTTCACATTTGCTAGCTACCTTTTAGATCGAAGCCCATATAGAATGATAGAAGATAAGATGATAGAAGCCCATCTCCTACTGTAAATAACCTACATACTGTGTGTGTGTAGCCAACCAGGTAGAAAAATGGCAGAAAAATGGCAGAAAAAAGACGGACATCAGAGTATTTTTCAGTACACCAAAACGCAAAGTAAGAACCCTAGTAGCCTAATATCTCAAAGACTAGTTGATAAAATGTTCATAAGAAAGAAATGAAATTCTAATGGAAATGTTTCACAATGATGTCATTAGTCAGAGCAGGCAACAGATGGCACACAGACAGCAGAGTTGGGGACAGATATGCAGGGACAGACTGGCAGAGACGGAGTCTCAGGTAAGTTTGTTGAGTCTTTGTTTGGCAACATTATGAAAGGTTCTCGATTTTTTTTACTTGTAAAATAGGAACATAATTGGAAAATGCCATGGATACCCCCACTCTCAAATTAAACTGGTGACTGAACTAAGATTTGTTAAAGGCAATGGTATTGCTGTTGTGATTAGTTGTGTAGTTTTAGGTACCGGTAGTTAGGAGTACGGCAAACACCTTATTTCTTTGGTTCCTCAATATACATTTACCATATTAAACGTAGGCTATGTGTTACAGCACTACTTTTGGTGTCCCCCTCAGGAATTGCTCTTGAGAAAATGTAATGTAATTGTCCCCTCCAAAGTTGATATCAGATTTTCGCCCCTGCCAACACAGCAAGGTCTACAGGAACAACTTAACATTCTTTGGGAATACAAACATCAACTGGGCATTCAACAGTAACTTTCAGAAAACCAAAGTCATGATTTTCCAGAAAAAAGGCATTTTACTCCACAAAAAGAACATTCTCAAAATAAATATTCCAAATCTGGTGCAAAATATTCAATAATTTTACCAATTGTACTATATGGAAGCGAGGTTTAGGGTCCAACCTATAATTATGATTATAACCAGAAATTCTGGAAAAATCTACATACATAATTCAGCAGAATTATCCAAAATATTCCAACGAAAGCACATAATAATGCATGCAAAGCGGAACTCGGCAGATTCCCTTTAATTGTAAACACAGTTTGAAATTAAGCGCCCAAAACATCCTTACAATTCTAAGCACTGGAAACCCAAGAGCTAAACCCTGAAAAGAGTGGCCCCTATGTCAGCTGTTAAAAACAATAAAACAATACTATTATCCAAACACACAGGGAAATCAATCAGGTTGTTATAGAAATGAATACCTCCTATTTGACAAAATGGGAAAATTAACCAAAAACACAGAATAAACTAAATTGCTATTTGGCCTATTTCCGCCATACTGGCAGAATATCTCTTTTCTGTTAGAGATAGAAAACAGAGACAGATCCTGTACAAATACAGGCTCAGTGACCACCAATTGGCCATAGAAAAAGGGAGACACAAAAAAGACATGGCAACGCAAAGAGTAGTGTCAATGGTCACTGCACGTCAGGGGAGGTAGAGACAGAGCTGCACTGTCTCGTCAACCGTGAGAAATACTCCCAGATAAGATCATATTTCTCAAGACAATTTCTCAATCAATTCCCAACTTCTGTCCATTTACTTATGACATACATTTGGGAATTATTCTGGGTGAGGGAGAAACCGCAAATATTACAGCCAGACTGTGGAGACTGTGGTTGAATACGAGCCTGCAGGGTAAAAATAGGCACTTTTATTGACAAGTTGATTTAAGGTGTACTGTCCCTGTAAAAATAAAAAATCATCTCAAACTCAAGCTCAGACATGTAGATGATTGCCACAGCCCGAGGGACATTCCAGACCCCAAAAAATCCCTCTACTATTTCCATTGTATATAACTGGCAGTAATACACAGTGGAAGCATCATCATGTTGTTGTATATAACTGACAGTAATACACAGTGGAACCATCATCATGTTGTATATAACTGACAGTAATACAAAGTGGAACCATCATCATGTTGTATATAACTGACAGTAATACACAGTGGAACCATCATCATGTTGTTGTATATAACTGACAGTAATACACAGTGGAAGCATCATCATGTTGTTGTATATAACTGACAGTAATACACAGTGGAACCATCATCATGTTGTATATAACTGACAGTAATACACAGTGGAACCATCATCATGTTGTATATAACTGACAGTAATACACAGTGGAACCATCATCATGTTGTTGTATATAACTGACAGTAATACACAGTGGAACCATCATCATGTTGTTGTATATAACTGACAGTAATACACAGTGGAACCATCATCATGTTGTTGTATTTAACTGACAGTAATACACAGTGGAACCATCATCATGTTGTTGTATATAACTGACAGTAATACACAGTGGAACCATCATCATGTTGTTGTATATAACTGACAGTAATACACAGTGGAACCATCATCATGTTGTTGTATATAACTGACAGTAATACACAGTGGAACCATCATCATGTTGTTGTATATAACTGACAGTAATACACAGTGGAACCATCATCATGTTGTTGTATATAACTGACAGTAATACACAGTGGAACCATCATCATGTTGTTGTATATAACTGACAGTAATACACAGTGGAACCATCATCATGTTGTTGTATATAACTGACAGTAATACACAGTGGAACCATCATCATGTTGTTGTATATAACTGACAGTAATACACAGCGGAACCATCATCATGTTGTTGTATATAACTGACAGTAATACACAGTGGAACCATCATCATGTTGTTGTATATAACTGACAGTAATACACAGTGGAACCATCATCATGTTGTTGTATATAACTGACAGTAATACACAGTGGAACCATCATCATGTTGTTGTATATAACTGACAGTAATACACAGTGGAACCATCATCATGTTGTTGTATATAACTGACAGTAATACACAGTGGAACCATCATCATGTTGTTGTATATAACTGACAGTAATACACAGTGGAACCATCATCATGTTGTTGTATATAACTGACAGTAATACACAGTGGAACCATCATCATGTTGTTGTATATAACTGACAGTAATACACAGTGGAACCATCATCATGTTGTTGTATATAACTGACAGTAATACACAGTGGAACCATCATCATGTTGTTGTATATAACTGACAGTAATACACAGTGGAACCATCATCATGTTGTATATAACTGACAGTAATACACAGTGGAACCATCATCATGTTGTTGTATATAACTGACAGTAATACACAGTGGAACCATCATCATGTTGTATATAACTGACAGTAATACACAGTGGAACCATCATCATGTTGTTGTATATAACTGACAGTAATACACAGTGGAACCATCATCATGTTGTTGTATATAACTGACAGTAATACACAGTGGAACCATCATCATGTTGTTGTATATAACTGACAGTAATACACAGTGGAACCATCATCATGTTGTTGTATATAACTGACAGTAATACACAGTGGAACCATCATCATGTTGTTGTATATAACTGACAGTAATACACAGTGGAACCATCATCATGTTGTTGTATATAACTGACAGTAATACACAGTGGAACCATCCTGAATAGAGGGGATATGGTAATGCCAGTAGTGTGAATAGAGGGGATATGGTAATGCCAGTAGTGTGAATAGAGGGGATATGGTAATGCCAGTAGTGTGAATAGAGGGGATATGGTAATGCCAGTAGTGTGAATAGAGGGGATATGATAATGCCAGTAGTGTGAATAGAGGGGATATGGTAATGCCAGTAGTGTGAATAGAGGGGATATGGTGATGCCAGTAGTGTGAATAGAGGGGATATGGTAATGCCAGTAGTGTGAATAGAGGGGATATGGTAATGCCAGTAGTGTGAATAGAGGGGATATGGTGATGCCAGTAGTGTGAATAGAGGGGATATGGTAATGCCAGTAGTGTGAATAGAGGGGATATGGTAATGCCAGTAGTGTGAATAGAGGGGATATGGTAATGCCAGTAGTGTGAATAGAGGGGATATGGTAATGCCAGTAGTGTGAATAGAGGGGAATATGGTAATGCCAGTAGCGTGAATAGAGGGGATATGGTAATGCCAGTAGTGTGAATAGAGGGGATATGGTAATGCCAGTAGTGTGAATAGAGGGGATATGGTAATGCCAGTAGTGTGAATAGAGGGGATATGGGGATGCCAGTAGTGTGAATAGAGGGGATATGGTAATGCCAGTAGCGTGAATAGAGGGGATATGGTAATGCCAGTAGTGTGAATAGAGGGGATATGGTGATGCCAGTAGTGTGAATAGAGGGGATATGGTAATGCCAGTAGTGTGAATAGAGGGGATATGGTAATGCCAGTAGTGTGAATAGAGGGGATATGGTAATGCCAGTAGTGTGAATAGAGGGGATATGGTAATGCCAGTAGCGTGAATAGAGGGGATATGGTAATGCCAGTAGTGTGAATAGAGGGGATATGGTAATGCCAGTAGCGTGAATAGAGGGGATATGGTAATGCCAGTAGTGTGAATAGAGGGGATATGGTAATGCCAGTAGTGTGAATAGAGGGGATATGGTAATGCCAGTAGTGTGAATAGAGGGGATATGGTAATGCCAGTAGTGTGAATAGAGGGGATATGGTAATGCCAGTAGTGTGAATAGAGGGGATATGGTAATGCCAGTAGTGTGAATAGAGGGGATATGGTAATGCCAGTAGTGTGAATAGAGGGGATATGGTAATGCCAGTAGTGTGAATAGAGGGGATATGGTAATGCCAGTAGCGTGAATAGAGGGGATATGGTAATGCCAGTAGTGTGAATAGAGGGGATATGGTAATGCCAGTAGCGTGAATAGAGGGGATATGGTAATGCCAGTAGTGTGAATAGAGGGGATATGGTAATGCCAGTAGTGTGAATAGAGGGGATATGGTAATGCCAGTAGTGTGAATAGAGGGGATATGGTAATGCCAGTAGTGTGAATAGAGGGGATATGGTAATGCCAGTAGTGTGAATAGAGGGGATATGGTAATGCCAGTAGTGTGAATAGAGGGGATATGGTAATGCCAGTAGTGTGAATAGAGGGGATATGGTAATGCCAGTAGTGTGAATAGAGGGGATATGGTAATGCTAGTAGCGTGAATAGAGGGGATATGGTAATGCCAGTAGTGTGAATAGAGGGGATATGGTAATGCCAGTAGTGTGAATAGAGGGGATATGGTAATGCCAGTAGTGTGAATAGAGGGGATATGGTAATGCCAGTAGTGTGAATAGAGGGGATATGGTAATGCCAGTAGTGTGAATAGAGGGGATATGGTAATGCCAGTAGTGTGAATAGAGGGGATATGGTAATGCCAGTAGTGTGAATAGAGGGGATATGGTAATGCCAGTAGTGTGAATAGAGGGGATATGGTAATGCCAGTAGTGTGAATAGAGGGGATATGGTAATGCCAGTAGTGTGAATAGAGGGGATATGGTAATGCCAGTAGTGTGAATAGAGGGGATATGGTAATGCCAGTAGTGTGAATAGAGGGGATATGGTAATGCCAGTAGTGTGAATAGAGGGGATATGGTAATGCCAGTAGTGTGAATAGAGGGGATATGGTAATGCCAGTAGTGTGAATAGAGGGGATATGGTAATGCCAGTAGCGTGAATAGAGGGGATATGGTAATGCCAGTAGTGTGAATAGAGGGGATATGGTAATGCCAGTAGTGTGAATAGAGGGGATATGGTAATGCCAGTAGTGTGAATAGAGGGGATATGGTAATGCTAGTAGTGTGAATAGAGGGGATATTGTGATGCTAATTTGGTAATTTGTTTCTTCACTGGGATCATGGGTGGTAGTTTCACGCCTCCCATAGCTGAGTTAAGAGGTAGTAATGCTGAGTTAAGAGGTAGTAATGCTGAGTTAAGAGGTAGTAATGCTGAGTTAAGAGGTAGTAGAGCTGAGTTAAGAGGTAGTAATGCTGAGTTAAGAGGTAGTAATGCTGAGTTAAGAGGTAGTAGAGCTGAGTTAAGAGGTAGTAATGCTGAGTTAAGAGGTAGTAATGCTGAGTTAAGAGGTAGTAATGCTGAGTTAAGAGGTAGTAATGCTGAGTTAAGAGGTAGTAATGCTGAGTTAAGAGGTAGTAATGCTGAGTTAAGAGGTAGTAATGCTGAGTTAAGAGGTAGTAATGCTGAGTTAAGAGGTAGTAATGCTGAGTTAAGAGGTAGTAATGCTGAGTTAAGAGGTAGTAATGCTGAGTTAAGAGGTAGTAGAGCTGAGTTAAGAGGTAGTAATGCTGAGTTAAGAGGTAGTAATGCTGAGTTAAGAGGTAGTAATGCTGAGTTAAGAGGTAGTAATGCTGAGTTAAGAGGTAGTAATGCTGAGTTAAGAGGTAGTAATGCTGAGTTAAGAGGTAGTAATGCTGAGTTAAGAGGTAGTAGATGCTGAGTTAAGAGGTAGTAATGCTGAGTTAAGAGGTAGTAATGCTGAGTTAAGAGGTAGTAATGCTGAGTTAAGAGGTAGTAATGCTGAGTTAAGAGGTAGTAATGCTGAGTTAAGAGGTAGTAATGCTGAGTTAAGAGGTAGTAATGCTGATGTAGACCAGTTGGTCTTGTAACCAGACCATGAGCTGAATGCTGTGAAAATAGACATGATTGGCTGGAGGGATTTCTGGGTGTTTGCGACGTTGAACAGCATGTCAGCATGTCAGCATGTCATTGCTTGTTCAGTTTGTTGGATTTTGATATGTGAGGAAGCCACATTTTGATGTATGCTTTGTGCCAGTGATCAAGAGGGAGAGAAAATAGCATAGGGGAGGCGGGACAACCTTGTTTACGTGACTTCTGAATTGGAATATCAGCCATGTAACACAATTGAACAGAAATGACACTCTGATCCACTTGTTGAGAGAGAGAGAGAGAGAGAGAGAGAGAGAGAGAGAGAGGAGAGAGAGAGAGAGAGAGAGAGAGAGAGAGAGAGATAGGGCGGGGTGTGAGACAAGAGTGCAGCTTGTCTCAAGTCCAAGCCTGTTCAACAGCTACATCAATGAACAAGCAGCGCTGTTTGAACAATCTGCAGCCCCTGGACTCACAGTCAAAGATGAGGTCAGATTCCTGCTCTACCCAGATGACCTTGTCCTGCTTTCACCAACACAGCAAGGTCTACAGGAACAACTTAACATTCTTTGGGAATACAAACATCAACTGGGCATTCAACAGTAACTTTCAGAAAACCAAAGTCATGATTTTCCTGAAAAAATGCATTTTACTTCACAAAAAGAACATTCTCAAAATAAATATTCCAAATCTGGTGCAAAATATTCAATAATTTTACCAATTGTACTATATGGAAGCGAGGTTTAGGGTCCAACCTATAATTATGATTATAACCAGAAATTCTAGAAAAATCTACATACATAATTCAGCAGAATTATCCAAAATATCCCAACGAAAGCACATAATAATGCATGGAGAGCGGAACTCGGAAGATTCCCTTTAATTGTAAACACAGTTTGAAATTAAGCCACCAAAACATCCTTACAATTCTAAGCACTGGAAACCCAAGAGCTAAACCCTGAAAAGAGTGGCCCCTATGTCAGCTGTTAAAAACAATAAAACAATACTATTATCCAAACACACAGGGAAATCAATCAGGTTGTTATAGAAATGAATACCTCCTATTTGACAAAATGGGAAAATTAACCAAAAACACAGAATAAACTAAATTGCTATTTGGCCTATTTCCGCCATACTGGCAGAATATCTCTGTTCTGTTAGAGATAGAAAACAGAGACAGATCCTGTACAAATACAGGCTCAGTGACCACCAATTGGCCATAGAAAAAGGGAGACACAAAAAAGACATGGCAACGCAAAGAGTAGTGTCAATGGTCACTGCACGTCAGGGGAGGTAGACACCGAGCTGCACTGTCTCGTCAACCGTGAGAAATACTCCCAGATAAGATCATATTTCTCAAGACAATTTCTCAATCAATTCCCAACTTCTGTCCATTTACTTATGAAATACATTTGGGAATTATTCTGGGTGAGGGAGAAACCGCAAATATTACAGCCAGACTGTGGAGACTGTGGTTGAATACGAGCCTGCAGGGTAAAAATAGGCACTTTTATTGACAAGTTGATTTAAGGTGTACTGTCCCTGTAAAAATAAAAAATCATCTCAAACTCAAGCTCAGACATGTAGATGATTGCCACAGCCCGAGGGACATTCCAGACCCCAAAAAATCCCTCTACTATTTCCATTGTATATAACTGGCAGTAATACACAGTGGAAGCATCATCATGTTGTTGTATATAACTGACAGTAATACACAGTGGAACCATCATCATGTTGTTGTATATAACTGACAGTAATACACAGTGGAACCATCATCATGTTGTTGTATATAACTGGCAGTAATACACAGTGGAACCATCATCATGTTGTTGTATATAACTGACAGTAATACACAGTGGAACCATCATCATGTTGTTGTATATAACTGACAGTAATACACAGTGGAACCATCATCATGTTGTTGTATATAACTGACAGTAATACACAGTGGAACCATCATCATGTTGTTGTATATAACTGGCAGTAATACACAGTGGAACCATCATCATGTTGTTGTATATAACTGACAGTAATACACAGTGGAACCATCATCATGTTGTTGTATATAACTGACAGTAATACACAGTGGAACCATCATCATGTTGTTGTATATAACTGACAGTAATACACAGTGGAACCATCATCATGTTGTTGTATATAACTGGCAGTAATACACAGTGGAACCATCATCATGTTGTATATAACTGACAGTAATGCACAGTGGAACCATCATCATGTTGTTGTATATAACTGACAGTAATACACAGTGGAACCATCATCATGTTGTTGTATATAACTGACAGTAATACACAGTGGAACCATCATCATGTTGTTGTATATAACTGACAGTAATACACAGTGGAACCATCATCATGTTGTTGTATATAACTGACAGTAATACACAGTGGAACCATCATCATGTTGTTGTATATAACTGACAGTAATACACAGTGGAACCATCATCATGTTGTTGTATATAACTGACAGTAATACACAGTGGAACCATCATCATGTTGTATATAACTGACAGTAATACACAGTGGAACCATCATCATGTTGTTGTATATAACTGACAGTAATACACAGTGGAACCATCATCATGTTGTTGTATATAACTGACAGTAATACACAGTGGAACCATCATCATGTTGTTGTATATAACTGACAGTAATACACAGTGGAACCATCATCATGTTGTTGTATATAACTGACAGTAATACACAGTGGAACCATCATCATGTTGTATATAACTGACAGTAATACACAGTGGAACCATCATCATGTTGTTGTATATAACTGACAGTAATACACAGTGGAACCATCATCATGTTGTTGTATATAACTGACAGTAATGCACAGTGGAACCATCATGTTGTATATAACTGACAGTAATACACAGTGGAACAATCCTGAATAGAGGGGATATGGTAATGCCAGTAGTGTGAATAGAGGGGATATGGTAATGCCAGTAGTGTGAATAGAGGGGATATGGTAATGCCAGTAGTGTGAATAGAGGGGATATGGTAATGCCAGTAGTGTGAATAGAGGGGATATGGTAATGCCAGTAGTGTGAATAGAGGGGATATGGTAATGCCAGTAGTGTGAATAGAGGGGATATGGTAATGCCAGTAGTGTGAATAGAGGGGATATGGTAATACCAATAGTGTGAATAGAGGGGATATGGTAATGCCAGTAGTGTGAATAGAGGGGATATGGTAATGCCAGTAGTGTGAATAGAGGGGATATGGTAATGCCAGTAGTGTGAATAGAGGGGATATGGTAATGCCAGTAGTGTGAATAGAGGGGATATGGTAATGCTAGTAGCGTGAATAGAGGGGATATGGTAATGCCAGTAGTGTGAATAGAGGGGATATGGTAATGCCAGTAGTGTGAATAGAGGGGATATGGTAATGCCAGTAGTGTGAATAGAGGGGATATGGTAATGCCAGTAGTGTGAATAGAGGGGATATGGTAATGCCAGTAGCGTGAATAGAGGGGATATGGTAATGCCAGTAGTGTGAATAGAGGGGATATGGTAATGCCAGTAGTGTGAATAGAGGGGATATGGTAATGCCAGTAGTGTGAATAGAGGGGATATGGTAATGCCAGTAGTGTGAATAGAGGGGATATGGTAATGCCAGTAGTGTGAATAGAGGGGATATGGTAATGCCAGTAGTGTGAATAGAGGGGATATGGTAATGCCAGTAGTGTGAATAGAGGGGATATGGTAATGCTAGTAGCGTGAATAGAGGGGATATGGTAATGCCAGTAGTGTGAATAGAGGGGATATGGTAATGCCAGTTGTGTGAATAGAGGGGATATGGTAATGCCAGTAGTGTGAATAGAGGGGATATGGTAATGCCAGTAGTGTGAATAGAGGGGATATGGTAATGCTAGTAGTGTGAATAGAGGGGATATGGTAATGCCAGTAGCGTGAATAGAGGGGATATGGTAATGCCAGTGGTGTGAATAGAGGGGATATTGTGATGCTAATTTGGTAATTTGTTTCTTCACTGGGATCATGGGTGGTAGTTTCACGCCTCCCATAGCTGAGTTAAGAGGTAGTAATGCTGAGTTAACTGGTAGTAATGCTGAGTTAAGAGGTAGTAATGCTGAGTTAAGAGGTAGTAATGCTGAGTTAAGAGGTAGTAATGCTGAGTTAAGAGGTAGTAATGCTGAGTTAAGAGGTAGTAATGCTGAGTTAAGAGGTAGTAATGCTGAGTTAAGAGGTAGTAATCTGAGTTAAGAGGTAGTAATGCTGAGTTAAGAGGTAGTAATGCTGAGTTAAGAGGTAGTAATGCTGAGTTAAGAGGTAGTAATGCTGGTGTAGACCAGTTGGTCTTGTAACCAGACCATGAGCTGAATGCTGTGAAAATAGACATGATTGGCTGGAGGGATTTCTGGGTGTTTGCGACGTTGAACAGCATGTCATCATGTCAGCATGTCATTGCTTGTTCAGTTTGTTGGATTTTGATATGTGAGGAAGCCACATTTTGACGTATGCTTTGTGCCAGTGATCAAGAGGGAGAGAAAATAGCATAGGGGAGGCGGGACAACCTTGTTTACGTGACTTCTGAATTGGAATATCAGCGATGTAACACAATTGAACAGGAATGACACTCTGATCCACTTGTTGAGAGAGAGAGAGAGAGAGGAGAGAGAGAGAGAGAGAGAGAGAGAGAGAGCGAGAGAGAGAGATAGGGCGGGGTGTGAGACAAGGGTGCAGCTTGTCTCAAGTCCAAGCCTGTTCAACAGCTACATCAATGAACAAGCAGCGCTGTTTGAACGATCTGCAGCCCCTGGACTCACAGTCAAAGATGAGGTCAGATTCCTGCTCTACCCAGATGACCTTGTCCTGCTTTCACCAACACAGCAAGGTCTACAGGAACAACTTAACATTCTTTGGGAATACAAACATCAACTGGGCATTCAACAGTAACTTTCAGAAAACCAAAGTCATGATTTTCCTGAAAAAATGCATTTTACTTCACAAAAAGAACATTCTCAAAATAAATATTCCAAATCTGGTGCAAAATATTCAATAATTTTACCAATTGTACTATATGGAAGCGAGGTTTAGGGTCCAACCTATAATTATGATTATAAACAGAAATTCTAGAAAAATCTACATACATAATTCAGCAGAATTATCCAAAATATCCCAACGAAAGCACATAATAATGCATGGAGAGCGGAACTCGGAAGATTCCCTTTAATTGTAAACACAGTTTGAAATTAAGCCACCAAAACATCCTTACAATTCTAAGCACTGGATACCCAAGAGCTAAACCCTGAAAAGAGTGGCCCCTATGTCAGCTGTTAAAAACAATAAAACAATACTATTATCCAAACACACAGGGAAATCAATCAGGTTGTTATAGAAATGAATACCTCCTATTTGACAAAATGGGAAAATTAACCAAAAACACAGAATAAACTAAATTGCTATTTGGCCTATTTCTGCCATACTGGCAGAATATCTCTGTTCTGTTAGAGATAGAAAACAGAGACAGATCCTGTACAAATACAGGCTCAGTGACCACCAATTGGCCATAGAAAAAGGGAGACACAAAAAAGACATGGCAACGCAAAGAGTAGTGTCAATGGTCACTGCACGTCAGGGGAGGTAGACACCGAGCAGCACTGCCTCGTCAACCGTGAGAAATACTCCCAGATAAGATCATATTTCTCAAGACAATTTCTCAATCAATTCCCAACTTCTGTCCATTTACTTATGAAATACATTTGGGAATTATTCTGGGTGAGGGAGAAACCGCAAATATTACAGCCAGACTGTGGAGACTGTGGTTGAAAACGAGCCTGCAGGGTAAAACAGGCACTTTTATTGACAAGTTGATTTAAGGTGTACTGTCCCTGTAAAAATAAAAAATCATCTCAAACTCAAGCTCAGACATGTAGATGATTGCCACAGCCCGAGGGACATTCCAGACCCCAAAAAAGCCCTCTACTATTTCCATTGTATATAACTGGCAGTAATACACAGTGGAACCATCATCATGTTGTTGTATATAACTGACAGTAATACACAGTGGAACCATCATTCTGTTGTATATAACTGACAGTAATACACAGTGGAACCACCATCATCATGTTGTTGTATATAACTGACAGTAATACACAGTGGAACCATCATCATGTTGTTGTATATAACTGACAGTAATACACAGTGGAACCACCATCCTGTTGTTGTATATAACTGACAGTAATACACAGTGGAACCATCATCTTGGTGTTGTATATAACTGACACTAATACACAGTGGAACCATCATCATGTTGTTGTATATAACTGACAGTAATACACAGTGGAACCATCATCATGTTGTATATAACTGACAGTAATACACAGTGGAACCACCATCCTGTTGTTGTATATAACTGACAGTAATACACAGTGGAACCATCATTCTGTTGTATATAACTGACAGTAATACACAGTGGAACCACCATCATGTTGTATATAACTGACAGTAATACACAGTGGAACCATCATGATGTTGTTGTATATAACTGACAGTAATACACAGTGGAACCATCATCATGTTGTTGTATATAACTGACAGTAATACACAGTGGAACCATCATCATGTTGTTGTATATAACTGACAGTAATGCACAGTGGAACCATCATCATGTTGTATATAACTGGCAGTAATACACAGTGGAATCATCATCATGTTGTATATAACTGACAGTAATACACAGTGGAACCACCATCCTGTTGTTGTATATAACTGACAGTAATACACAGTGGAACCATCATCATGTTGTATTTAACTGACAGTAATACACAGTGGAACCATCATCATGTTGTTGTATATAACTGACAGTAATACACAGTGGAACCATCATCATGTTGTTGTATATAACTGACAGTAATACACAGTGGAACCATCATCATGTTGTATATAACTGACAGTAATACACAGTGGAACCATCATCATGTTGTATATAACTGACAGTAATACACAGTGGAACCATCATCATGTTGTTGTATATAACTGACAGTAATACACAGTGGAACCATCATCATGTTGTATATAACTGACAGTAATGCACAGTGGAACCATCATCATGTTGTTGTATATAACTGACAGTAATACACAGTGGAACCATCATCTTGGTGTTGTATATAACTGACAGTAATACACAGTGGAACCATCATCATGTTGTATATAACTGACAGTAATACACAGTGGAACCATCATCATGTTGTTGTATATAACTGACAGTAATACACAGTGGAACCATCATCATGTTGTATATAACTGACAGTAATGCACAGTGGAACCATCATCATGTTGTTGTATATAACTGACAGTAATACACAGTGGAACCATCATCATGTTGTTGTATATAACTGACAGTAATACACAGTGGAACCATCATCATGTTGTATATAACTGACAGTAATACACAGTGGAACCATCATCATGTTGTTGTATTTAACTGACAGTAATACACAGTGGAACCACCATCATGTTGTTGTATATAACTGACAGTAATACACAGTGGAACCATCATCATGTTGTTGTATATAACTGACAGTAATACACAGTGGAACCATCATCATGTTGTTGTATTTAACTGACAGTAATACACAGTGGAACCATCATCATTGTTTCCTTAAATGTATTGACTGAAGGTTCCACAATACAGCAGCAGTGGTGTTGTACCTGTATTCATGATTCCATTTATTATTATTACTACTGAAATGAACTGGATTTCATTATCCTCATTGTTTTGTACTGTATTATCTGAAATGCTGTTCTACTACACTGCTTTGTCAGTATCTACTAATGAATCTGAATAAGAATTATTTGAGAGAGTAGAGAGAGACAGGGCCGTGGGGTGAGACAGGGATGCAGCTTAAGCCCCACCGTCTTCAACATATATATCAATGAATTGGCGAGGGCGCTAGAACAGTCTGCAGCACCCGGACTCACCCTACTAGAATCTGAAGTCAAATGTCTACTGTTTGCTGATTATCTGGTGCTTCTGTCCCCAACCAAGGAGGTCCTACAGTATCACCTAGATCTTCTGCACAGATTCTGTCAGACCTGGACCCTGACAGTAAATCTGATTAAGACCAAAATAATGGTGTTCCAAAAAAGGTCCAGTCGCCAGGACCACAAATACAAATTCCATCTAGACACCGTTGCCCTAGAGCACACAAAAAAACTATACATACCTCGGCCTAAACATCAGCGCCACAGGTAACTTCCACAAAGCTGTGAACGATCTGAGAGACAAGGCAAGAAGGGCCTTCTATGCCATCAAAAGGAACATCAAATGCAACATACCAATTAGGATCTGGATAAAAATACTTGAATCAGTTATTGACCCATTGCCCTTTATGGTTGTGAGGTCTGGGGTCCGCTCACCAACCAAGAATTCACAAAATGAGACAAACACCAAATTGAGACTCTGCATGCAGAATTCTGCAAAAAAATATCCTCAGTGTACAACATAAAACACCAAATAATGCATGCAGAGCAGAATTAGGCCGATACCCGCTAATTATCAAAATCCAGAAAAGAGCCGTTAAATTCTACAACCACCTAAAAGGAAGCGATTCCCAAACCTTCCACAACAAAGCCATCACGTACAAAGAGATTAACCTGGAGAAGAGTCCCCTAAGCAAGCTGGTCCTGGGGCTCTGTTCACAAACACAATCACACCCCACAGAGCACTAGGACAGCAACACAATTAGACCAAACCAAATCATGAGAAAACAAAAAGATAATTACTTGACACATTGGAAAGAATTAACAAAAAAACAGAGCAAACCAGAATGCTATTTTGCCCTAAACAGAGAGTACACAGTAGCAGAATACCTGACCACTGTGACTGACCCAAGCTTAAGGAAAGCTTTGACTATGTACAGACTCGGTGAGCATAGCCTTGCTATTGAGAAAGGCCGCAGAAGGCAGACTTGGCTCTCAAGAGAAGACAGGCTATGTGCACACTGCCCACAACATGAGGTGGAAACTGAGCTGCACTTCCTAACCTCCTGCCAAATGTATGACCATATTAGAGACACATATTTCCCTGAGATTAAACAGATACACAAAGAATTTGAAAACAAACCCGATTTTGATAAACTCCCATATCTACAGGGTGAAATACCACAGTGTTTCACTACAGCAGCAAGATTTGTGACCTGTTGCCACAAGAGAAGAGCAACCAGTGAAGAACAAACACCATTGTAAATACAACCCATATTTATGCTAATTTGTTTTCCCTTTTGTACTTTAACTATTTGTACATCGTTACAACACTGAATATAAATATAATATGACATTTGTAATGTCTTTATTCTTTTGGAACTTCTGTGAGTGTAATGTTTACTGTTCATTTTTATTGTTTATTTCACTTTTGTATATTATCTACCTCACTTGCTTTGGCAATGTTAACATATGTTTCCCATGCCAAGAATTGAATTGAATTGAATTCAGAGATAGAGAGAGAGAGAGAAAGAGAGAGATACAGAGAGAGTGAGTAAGAAAGACAGATAAAGATATATATATATATATATATATATATATATATATATAGAGAGAGAGAGAGAGAGAGAGAGAGAGAGAGAGAGAGAGAGAGAGACAGAGAGACAGAGAGAGAGGGAAAGAAAGAAAGAAAGATAAAGATATATATATATATAGAGAGAGAGAGAGAGAGAGAGAGAGACAGAGTGAGAGGGAAAGAAAGAAAGAGAGATAGAGAGAGGAAGAGAGAGAGAGGGCCTTACCAGGTGTAGTGTTCGGGTAAGAGTCAGATCGTCAGTTCTGTTGCCACCATTTAAAAGTCCAACTGTCAGTGTCTCATCTTCTCTCTTCTGTTCCATCTCTGTCTTTTCCTTTCCTCTGTCTCCTTCTCTCTCTCTTCCCGTCCACTCGTTCTTCCAGTCCATCCAGTTTCCTCCTGTCTTCCTTGACAGGATCGCAGAGCGGCACTTAACTCAGCTGGGTTTGGGGTTGGGTAGCACCAACACACACCCCAACCAACACACACACACACACCCCAACACACACACACACACACACACACACACACACACACACACACACACACACACACACACACACACACACACACACACACACACACACACCCCCCAACCAACACACACACACACACCCCAACCAACACACACACACACACCCCAACCAACACACACACACACACACCCCAACACACACACACACACACACACACACACACACACACACACACACACACACACACACACAAACACACACACACACACACACACACACACACACACACACACACACACACACACACACACACACACACACACACCCCAACCAACACACACACACACCCCCCAACCAACACACACACACACCCCCCAACCAACACACACACACACACACACACACACACACACACACACACACACACACACACACACACACACACACACACAAACACACACACACACACACACACACACACACACACACACACACACACACACACACACACACACACACACACACACACACACACACACACACCCCAACCAACACACACACACACCCCCCAACCAACACACACACACACCCCCCAACCATCACACACACACACACACACACCCCAACACACACACACACAAACACACACACACACACACACACACACACACACACACACACACAAACAAACACACACACACACACAAACACACACACACACACACACACACACACACACACACACACACACACACACACACACACACACACACACACACACACACACACACACACACACCCCAACCAACACACACACCCCAACCAACACACACACCAGCGAACGAGTCAGAGTTTCTGTTATCTTTCAATGTTTTGGGATTCTGAATCTTTCTACCTCTTGTTTCCTCTCCTCTATCAGACTCACTAAGAGAGAGGGAACAAACAAGGTCTCAGAAAGAAGGAGAGAGTAGAGAGGGAACGGACAAGGTGCGGGCGGGTGGGCGGGAGAGAGGAGAGAGAGACAGAGGAGGGGGAGGTTAGAGAGAGAGGAGGGGGAGGTTAGAGAGAGAGGAGGGTGAGGATAGAGGTAATTAGTCAGTCTGTACCTGACTCTTACTGACACAAGCCCTGAATTCCACAGAACACAGGAGGAGAGGAACGAGGGGAGGAGGAAGGAGAGAAACAAGGAGAGGAACGAGGGGAGAAACGAGGGGAGGAACGAGGGGAGAAAAAAGGGGAGGAACGAGGGAAGAAACAAGGGGAGGAACAAGGGGAGGAAAAAAGGGGAGGAAAAAGGGGAGGAACGAGGGGAGGAACGAGGGGAGGAACGAGGGGAGGAATGAGGGGAGAAACGAGGGGGGAGGAATGAGGGGAGGAACGAGGGGGGGGAACGAGGGGAGGAACGAGGGGAGGAACGAGGGGAGGAAAAAGGGGAGAAACGAGGGGAGGAAAAAGGGGAGAAACAAGGGGAGGAACGAGGGGATGAACGAGGGGAGAAACGAGGGGAGGAACGAGGGGAGGAACGAGGGGAGAAACGAGGGGAGAAACGAGGGGAGAAACGAGGGGAAGAACGCGGGGAGGAACGAGGGGAGGAACGAGGGGAGGAACGAGGGGAGGAACGAGGGGAGAAACGAGGGGAAGAACGAGGGGAGGAACGAGGGGAGGAACGAGGGGAGAAAATAAAGACAATCACCCAGTCCTGGACTGGACACACAGCCAGAGAAACACAGCCCTGGACTGGACACACAGCCAGAGAAACACTGCCCTGGACTGGACACACAGCCAGAGAAACACAGTCCTGGACTGGACACACAGCCAGAGAAACACAGTCCTGGACTGGACACACAGCCAGAGAAACACAGCCTGGACTGGACACACAGCAGAGAAACACAGTCCTGGACTGGACACACAGCCAGAGAAACACAGTCCTGGACTGGACACACAGCCAGAGAAACACAGTCCTGGACTGGACACACAGCCAGAGAAACACAGTCCTGGACTGGACACACAGCCAGAGAAACACAGCCCTGGACTGGACACACAGCCAGAGAAACACAGTACTGGACTGGACACACAGCCAGAGAAACACAGCCCTGGACTGGACACACAGCCAGAGAAACACAGCCCTGGACTGGACACACAGCCAGAGAAACACAGCCCTGGACTGGACACACAGCCAGAGAAACACAGTCCTGGACTGGACACAGAGCCAGAGAAACACAGCCCTGGACTAGACACACAGCCAGAGAAACACAGCCCTGGACTGGACACACAGCCAGAGAAACACAGTCCTGGACTGGACACACAGCCAGAGAAACCTGAAGGATTAAGTGAGATTAAACAGCTCCTCCAATACATCTGCACTAAACACACACGGATGCATGTGCACACACACACACACGCACACGCACACACACACACACACACACACACACACACACACACACACACACACACACACACACACACACACACACACACACACACACACACACACACACACACACACACATTGTACTATAATTTACTTGTTCAATGAATAGGAATATTTATATATATATAACAGAAAGAATGTTAGCTGTTATCCTGTTTATCTCTTAACAACTCATTAGTTAGTAGTTACTGTATTTCTGACTGCTATTCTTTCTTTCTGCAACATGAAATCACTGTCAGTTAGCATGTGGAACATTCAGGGCCTAAACTCAACCTTTGGACTTAAGAGTTTGGCTACATTGTGTCTGGAGCAGGATACTTGTTATTTGGCCATTGGCTAAGTTGTACTGCAAGGACTTCTGATTGGTCAACCCCAGGCTAGGGTGGGGGGTTATAAATGGCATCCTATTCCTTTTTTCTGTGGAGAAAAGCTGAGGACAGGGGAGACTGAACATCTCCCTCGCAGCATAACATCTATGATTTGTCCTTCTCAAATAACCTTTTTTTTTCCTCTCCCTGATTTGCTTTGGAGTTTGTGTTATTGAATAATAACAGACTGAAGAGTTTAGCACTGGAGTTAAAAAAAAAAATCTTCAAGATGTTGACGTCATCATTCTACAGGAGACACTCACTGTCCCACAGACTACAGAGAGGATATTGTGCCATCACAGAAACACAGCTGTCAATAGAGGAAGAGACTCTGGAGGACTGATAATTTGGTACAAATCCGAACTACAAAATCTAATTGATCCCCTCAAAATTGGTAATTATCACATTTGGTTAAAACTGAAAAAATAACTTATACTGACAGAAAAATATGTGTTCCTCTGCGCATTATATATCCCCCTCAGAATCCCCATATTACTCAGAGGAGATCTTCCCCACCCTTGAGGAAGAGACGTGCCATTTCCAGGCCCAGGGAAATGTGCTCATCTGTGGGGACACAAATGCGCACACAGGAACACTACCTGATCTAACGAGCACACGAGGGGACAGCTTTATTACAGGCCATACTGTTTCTAGCTGTCTTAATCTCCCCCATAGAAACAACAGTGACAGCACCGTCAACAAAAACGGAAGGGATCTGTTGCAGCTCTGTAGAAGCCTGGGTCTGTACTTTGTCAATGGTAGGTTACGGGGGGACTCTTTGGGGAGATTCACCTACTGCTCACCTCTTGGCCACAGCACAGTAGACTATATGATTACAGACATTGACCCTTTCTCTCTCAGCTCATTCACCGTCAAGCCACTAACACCTCTGTCTGATCACAGCCAAATTACGTTGTTCCTCAAAAGAACAGACATGGAAACAACCACACATTCACAGCCCAGTAAGCTGTACAACATCAGAAATTCATACAGATGGGCCCAAAACAGCACAGAAGAATACCAGAAAGCAACCTGGAACCAAAATATCCAAACACTCTTAGATAACTTTCTGGATACCACATTTACTCATAGTAAAGAAGGCATCAATCGAGCAGTAAAAAACATCAGCTATATATTCAGGCAAACGGCAAAAGAAGTACAATTGAAATTGATTAAAAAAAAAATTTAAAACACCACAGATGACAAATGGTTTGATGCAGATTGTACAATTATAAGGAAAATACTTAGAACACTATCCAACCAAAAGCACAGAGACCTAAATAATGGTGAATTAGGCCTTCATTACTGTATGTCACGTCCTGACCAGTGAAAAAGATCATTTGCCATAGTAGTATGGTCAGGGCGTGGCAGGGGGGGTTTGTTTTGTATGTATTTTGGGTTTTCTGTTTCTATGTGGGTTTGTTCTAGTTATCTATTTCTATGTCTTGGTTTTCATGTTAGGCCGGGTATGGTTTCCAATCAGAGGCAGGTGTCTTTCGTTGTCTCTGATTGGAAGCCATACTTAGGCAGCCTGTTTTTCCTTTGGGGTTGTGGGTAGTTGTTTTCCATTTAGTCTAAGTGTACCTGACGGGACTGTGTTGGTCATTTTGTTATTTTGCCAAGTGTCATCATTAAAGTATTGAAAATAAGCACTATCCACGCTGCATCTTGGACTCCATTTCACAACACTGTGAGACTTTAAAACTCTATAAACGTACACTCAGAACCAAAAGAAAGTACAACAGCAAGCAGCGGACACTAATTGAGGAGTCCATAAACACAAACAACTTTGCAAAATTGGAAAAAACTACAAAAATTGAAACAAGAGAAATTAGCGATACAAAATGGTGACATATGAACAACTCATTTTAAAACACTCTACAACACTGTTCAAATTGACACAAATGCAGAACAACGCCAAATTCATGAGAAGTTAAATGGATTAGAAATAGCTATAAAGGTGTCACGTCCTGACCAGTATAAGGGTTAATTGTTATGGTAGTTTGGTCAGGACGTGGCAGAGGGTATTTGTTTTATGTGGTTCGGGGTGGTGTTTTTGCAGAAGGGCGTTTGATTTATTATTTCCGGGTTTTGGTTTATGTTCTATGTTTATGTATTTCTATGTTTAGTCTAGTGAGTGTATTTCTATGTTAGGTTAATGGGGGTTTGGGACTCTCAATTGGAGGCAGGTGCTTCCTCGTTGCCTCTGATTGAGAGTCCTATATATGGGTAATTGTTTGGTGTAGGTTTTGTGGGAGATTGTTTCTTGTCTAGCGTGTGTGAGCGTGAGAAGACTGTTGAGCGTGAGAAGACTGTTGAGCGTGAGAAGACTGTTGAGCGTGAGAAGACTGTTGAGCGTGAGAAGACTGTTGAGCGTGAGAAGACTGTTGAGCGTGAGAAGACTGTTGATCGTGAGTTCGTTTTGTTATTTTGGTGTTCATTTGGAGTTTAATAAAAGTTCAAGATGAGCAACCTGCTGCATTTTGGTCCTCCTTTCCCAACGACAACCGTGACAAAAGGACAATCAAATACCATTGGACTCCCCAATCACTGACCACGAGCTCTATAAGAAACTTCAGACCCTCAAATTTAAAAATGCATGTGAACCTTATGGCATCCTAAATGAGATGCTCAAACTCACTAGCGCAGAAGTTCAATTGGCTATATTAAAACTGTTTAATTTGATCCTGAGTGTAGGTTATTTCCCTGACATCTGGAATCAAGGACTCATAACCCCAATCTTTAAGAATGGAGACAAATTTGACCCTAACAATTACAGAGGCATTTTTGTGAACAGTAACCTGGGGAAGACTTTCTGTAGTATTATAAATGTAAGAGTTCTAAACTTCCTTAATAAGCACAATGTCTTGAGTAAAAGCCAAATTGGATTTATACTTAAACATTACACGACCGATCATATTTACACCCTATACACCCTGATAGATAAACATGTCCACCAAAATAATACCAAAATGTACGCTTGCTTTATCGACTTCCAAAAAGCATTTGATTCTATTTGGCATACAGGTCTGTTCTACAAAGTTATTGAAAGTGGTGTAGGGGGTAAAATATATTACATAATTGAATCAATGTATACTGGCAATACGTGCAGCATAAGAATTGACAAGAAAATAACAGAATTCTTTAACCAGAGGCGGGGCCTTCGCCAGGGTTGCAATCTTAGCCCTGCACTCTTCATTATTTATATCAACGAATTGGCCACTATTCTAGAAAAATCCTCAGCCCCTGGTGTTAGTCTCCACAGTTCAGAGGTTAAATGCCTACTCTTCGCAAATGACCTATGCCTGCTGTCATCCACAGCACATGGCCTACTGTCACGTCCTGACCATGGTAAGCTGTTATTTTGTATGGTAGAGTAGGTCAGGGCGTGACAGGGGGGTTTATTCTATGTGTTCTATTTCTATGTTGTTAGGTTCTAGTTTTTGTATTTCTATGTTGGTTTGTTTGGGATGATCTCCAATTAGAGGCAGCTGGTCCTCGTTGTCTCTAATTGGAGATCATACTTAAGTAGGGGTTTTTCTACCTGGGTTTTGATTAATTTTGAGTAGTGTGTTTCACCTCTGCGTCACGGTTTGTTGTTTTGTTTATTCAGTTTATGTATCGCATAGTTTCACAGAGTAAATAAAATGTGGAACGACACACACGCTGCACTTTGGTCCGCTTCTCCTTATGACAACCGCGACACCTACAGCAGAGCCTGGACCTGCTAGAGCAGTACTGCCAGACCTGGGCCCTTGTAGTAAACCCCCAAAAAAACTCAAATAATGATTTTCCAGAGAAGATCCAGATCTCAGAGAATTAGACCAAAGTTCTCAATTGGTACAACATATGTAGAGTACTGCACACACTACAATTACTTAGGATTAAAATAAGCTCAACTGGACACCTTAATGAGGCAGTGAATAAACTGAGAGAGAAAGCACGCAGGGCATTCTAAGCCATTAAAAAACAAATTGAAATACCTATTAAAATTTGACTAAAACTAATTGAATGTGTCATTGAACCAATTGCACTTTATGGCAACAAGGTGTGGGGTCCACTTGCAAAACAAGATTTCATCAAATGGGACAAACACCCCATTGAAACCCTGCATGCAGAGGTCTGTAAGATTATCCTACATGTCCAGAGGAAAACTACAAACAATGCATGTAGGGCAGAATTAGGCCAATATCCACTAATAATAAAAACTCAAAAAATAGCAATTCAGTTTTGGAAACATCTAAAATACAGTGACACCCTCTCATATCATTACCAAGCCCTGCAATGCCAAGAGCTGAGCAAAGAAAAGAGTCTCCTCATCCAGCTGGTCCTGGGGCTGAGTTCACAAACCTGTTCTACTAACACACTGAAGCCTCAGGACCAGAACATCCAATCAATCAGAATAAACCAAATTACAACACAGTCAAGACAAAACTACATTGCTTATTAGGAAACACAAGCACAAGCAAAATGCAGTGCTATCTGGCCCTAAATCGACAGTACACTGTGGTTAACCATTTGACCATGGTTACGGATCAAAACCTTGACATAGTACAGGCTCAGTGAGCACAGCCTTGCTATTGAGAAGGGTAGACACAGGAAAACCTGGCTCCCTGTAGAGGAAAGGCTGTGTAACCACTGCACCACAGCAGAACCTGAGACGGAGCTGCATTTCCTGACAAAATGTCAAAAATATAAAACAATTAGAGAGTGTCATTTCCCCAAATATGAAACCCTTAATCAAGGTTTCAAAGACCTCTCTGATGAGGACAGGCTACCCGTCCTGTTGGGGGAGGACGCAGAGAGCTGTGGGTTGGCAGCGCACTACATTGCTGCCTGCCATAAGATGAGGGACAGTTTCTGACAGACCAATCAACCTGCACATGTCCTCTACTGTATGCTTATTGTTATTGTTCAATGTATGGTTATTTTGACCCTTGGTTATTGTTGTTACTGTTGTGCCGTTGACAATTTTGATTCTTATTATTTTCATATTGTAAATATCCAAAGTAAGCTTTGACAATATGCACATTGTTACGTCAAGCCAATAAAGCAAATTGAATTGAGAGAGAGAGAGAGAGAGAGAGAGAGAAAGAGAGAAAGAGAAAGAGAGAGAGAGAGAGAGAGAGAGAGAGAGAGAGAGAGAGAGATGAGAGAGAGAGAGAGGGGGGACGGGGGGTGGGGGGGACAGAAAGCGAGAGAGCGAGATTGAGAGAGAGAGAGAGACTGGGGCTCTATTCACAGACACAAACAGACCCCACAGAGCCCCAGGACAGCAACACAATTAGTCCCAATCAAATCATGAGAAAACAAAAATATAATTACTTGACACATTGGAAAAAACAAAAAAACAGAGCAAACTAGAATACTATTTGTCCCTAAACAGAGAGTACACAGTGGCTGGGTGGAGTAGCAGTGTGTAATCACAGCAACAATATGTGTGACCTGTTGCCACAAGAAAAGGTCAACCAGGGAAGAACAAACACCATTGTAAATACAACCCATATTTATGTTAATTTATTTTCTATTTGCACATCATAACAACATTGTATATATGCATATTACATTTGTTATGTCTTTATTATTTTGGAACTTCTGTGAGTGTAATGTTTACTGTTCATTTTTATTGTTTATTTCACTTTTGTATATTATCTACTTCACTTCCTTTGGCAATGTTAACATATGTTTCCCATGATAATAAAGGCCCTTGAATTGAATTGAGAGAGAGAGAGAGAGAGACAGAGAGAGAGAGAGAGAGAGAGAGAGGCAGGCAGGCAGACAAATAGACAGAGAGACAGAAAGAGAGACAGAGAGACAGAGAGACAGAGAGACAGAGAGAGAGAGAGAAAGAGAGCAAGAGAGCAAGAGAGAAAGAGAGAAAGAGAGAGAGAGAAAGAGAGAGAGAGAGAAAGAGAGAGAGAGAGAAAGAGACAGACCGGCAGATAGACAGAGAGAAATGGAGAGAAAAAAAAGACAAAGGCCTAAGTGAAAACATGTTTTTGGAAACTTTTGCAAATTTATTGAAAATGAAATACAGAATAGCTAATTTACATAAGTATTCACACCCTTGGGTCAATACTTTGTAGAACCACCTTTGGCAGCGATTACAGTTTTGAGTATTTGTGGCTCAGTCGCTAAAGATTTTATTTTGATTTAAATCAAAACTGTAACTCAGCCACTCAGGAATATTCCCTTTCTAGGTAAGCAACTCCAGGGTGGATTTGGTGTTGTGTTTTTTTGGTTATTGTCCTGCTGAAAGATACATTCATCTCCCAGTGTTTGGTGAATATTAAAGTCACCAAAAATTTGAATATTATCTGCTATGACTACAAGGTCCAATAGGAATTCAGGGAACTCAGTGAGGAACGCTGTATATGGCCCAGGAGGCCTGTAAAAACAGTAGCTATATAAAAAGTGTTTGAGTAGGCTGCATAGATTACATGACTAGAAGCTCAAAAGACGAAAACGTTTTTTTGGAAATTGAAATTTGCTATCGTAAATGTTGGCAACACCTCCGCCTTTGCCGGATGCACGGGGGGTATGGTCACTAGTGTAACCAGGGGGTGAGGCC
Source organism: Salmo salar (assembly GCF_965601325.2). Classification (NCBI taxonomy): domain Eukaryota; kingdom Metazoa; phylum Chordata; class Actinopteri; order Salmoniformes; family Salmonidae; genus Salmo; species Salmo salar. The sequence continues at coordinate 60,452,989 of NC_138312.1, read as the reverse complement.
TCATTTAACACAGTAAATTCATCAGGCTTAAGCCATGTTTCAGTCAGGCCAATCCCATCAAGATTATTATCAGTGATTAGTTCATTGACTATAACTGCCTTGGAAGTGAGAGATATAACATTAAGTTGCCCTATTTTGAGATGCGAGGTATCACAATCTCTTTCAATAATGGCAGGAATGGAGGAGGTCTTTATTCTAGTGAGATTGCTAAGGCGAACAACCGCCATGTTTAGTTTAGCCCAACCTAGATCGAGACCTTATGAAGCCTTCATAAGATGCACTTCAAATAAACACTTTATATCCTCCTGAAACATAGGTTTAGATACATGTTCTACAGACCCACATGAGTTTTATCCAAATACGCCGGGGGAATACGATGGAAGCTGTGGGCTGGCTTAGAGCACTAAACTCTCCACATCAGCATACTACTTAAGGTATAGGGCATACTATAGCACACTGGCTACCTCCCAAATGGCACCCTATTCCCTATATGGTGCACTACTTATGATCAGGGCCCATAGTGTACTATATAGGGAATAGGGCGCCATTTGGGAAGCACACAGTGGGTTACAGTATGCCCTATATACTATAAGTAGTATGCTAATGTGAATGGTTTAGGATTTAGGGAGAGAGAGACCGTGTGCTCATTATGTATCTAGGTTACATAAGGTGGTGTGAGGGAGGTACTTCGGTTAGCTAGCTAGCTACTCCACTTCTACTGAGAGACCAGCTAGCACATGGATAATACACACTAGAAAGTTACCCTGTTCCCTGTATAGTTCACTACTTTTGACCAGTGACCAAAGGGCTCTAAAGGGAACAGGGCGCCGTTTGGGACGCAGACACATTATATATAGTAGATACAGTAGATACAGAATAAGAGACATTATATTAGTAGATACAGAATAAGAGACATTATATTAGTAGATACAGAATAATAGACATTATATTAGTAGATCCAGAATAATAGACATTATATTAGTAGATACAGAATAAGAGACATTATATTAGTAGATACAGAATAATAGACATTATATTAGTAGATCCAGAATAATAGACATTATATTAGTAGATACAGAATAAGAGACATTATATTAGTAGATACAGAATAATAGACATTATATTAGTAGATACAGAATAATAGACATTATATTAGTAGATACAGAATAATAGACATTATATTAGTAGATACAGAATAAGAGACATTATATAGTAGATACAGTAGATACAGTAGATACAGAATAAGAGACATTATATTAGTAGATACAGAATAATAGACATTATATAGTAGATACAGTAGATACAGAATAAGAGACATTATATTAGTAGATACAGAATAAGAGACATTATATAGTAGATACAGAATAAGAGACATTATACAGTAGATACAGTAGATACAGAATAAGAGACATTATATTAGTAGATACAGAATAAGAGACATTATATAGTAGATACAGAATAAGAGACATTATATAGTAGATACAGAATAAGAGACATTATATAGTAGATACAGTAGATACAGTAGATACAGAATAAGAGACATTATATAGTAGATACAGAATAAGAGACATTATATTAGTAGATACAGAATAAGAGACATTATATAGTAGATACAGTAGATACAGTAGATACAGAATAAGAGACATTATATTAGTAGATACAGTATAGTAGGTACAGAAGAGACATTGTGCTCTATATTGCTATACATTGTCAGTAGGTTCAGTACATTGCAGTAGTAGGAAGGTATGATATAAGTAGCTATGTGCAGTACTTTGTGTAAGTGCTCTTCATTTTAGTACATGTATAATCGGTGCTGTAAAGAAGAAACACTCCTTCAACCATGAAGTTACTGTACATACGGTAGCCTGCATGAGTCACTCATTTGGCAGACCAAACATTAAGCTTAACAAGGACAGCATTGGTAGTCTTGCTGTCGGTCTGATTCTGCTCTCTTGACAACTCCTTATGGAATTGTCATGAACAATATGCTTGGCTTGACAATGACAATGGAGTTGCACAGAGCAGAAACAGGTCTAGGTCAGGCTACACCAATGGAGTTGGACAGAGCAGAAACAGGTCTAGGTCAGGCTACACCAATGGAGTTGGACAGAGCAGAAACAGGTCTAGACCAGGCTACAGCAATGGAGTTGGACAGAGCAGAAACAGGTCTAGGTCAGGCTACACCAATGGAGTTGGACAGAGCAGAAACAGGTCTAGGCCAGGCTACACCAATGGAGTTGAACAGAGCAGAAACAGGTCTAGGTCAGGCTACACCAATGGAGTTGGACAGAGCAGAAACAGGTCTAGGCCAGGCTACACCAATGGAGTTGGACAGAGCAGAAACAGGTCTAGGTCAGGCTACACCAATGGAGTTGGACAGAGCAGAAACAGGTCTAGGCCAGGCTACACCAATGGAGTTGGACAGAGCAGAAACAGGTCTAGGCCAGGCTACACCAATGGAGTTGGACAGAGCAGAAACAGAACCGTCTGGGGAAAGTGTTCCACATGGAACCCAATAGGTTTCTACCTGGAACCAAAAAGGGTTATTCAAAGGCTTCTCTTATGTGGACAGCCGAAGAACCCTTTCATTTTCTAAATAGAACCTTGTTTTCTAAGAGTGTGCAAGTAATGGACTTGTCCTCTATAAAGAGCCTAAAGGTGATAAGTAGCAATCACATCACATCACAGTCTATAAAGTCTAGAGCCCCTCCAGGACAAAATCTCCATGAAATTAATCTAATTTCACATGTGAGCTGAAGTGTTTGTGTGTGTGTGTGTGTGTGTGTGTGTGTGTGTGTGTGTGTGTGTGTGTGTGTGTGTGTGTGTGTGTGTGTGTGTGTGTGTGTGTGTGTGTGTGTGTGTGTGTGTGTGTGTGTGTGCGTGGGGGGCTGAAGGAGTAAAATCATTACCTTGATAATATACAGCCGATAATTCCTCTCTCTATACCAGTGATACTCATTTCGCAGCCCGGGAGCCCTTAATATGCGGCTTGAAGTGATTTTCCCATTTTCCAATTCATAATACATAACAATGATACAATTTCAATTCAATGTGTTTATTAATTAATGCAGGCCTAAATAATCACTTCATTGAATATATCGATTGTTCCCTGGATGGCAGATAGATGGCAGTACAGTGCAGCTGTTGAACAGCAAGAACGAAGTAAAACGTTTTTTCGAAATAGAACGCAGCTGCTCAGCTACAGTTTGCTACTAGCTAATTTTGCAGTCTGGTCGACGTGGATCAATTTATTGTAAAAAAAAGAAAAAGAAATGTAACTCTATTGACAAAGAACATTTTAACCAGGTAGGCTAGTCATTTACAACTGCGACCTGGCCAAGACAGAGCAAAGCAGTGCGACACAAACAACACAGAGTTACACATTGGATAAACAAACATACAGTCAATAACACAATAGGAAAGTCCTATATACAGTGTGTGCAAATGTAGTAAGATTAGGGAGGTAAGACAATAAATAGGCCATAGTGGAGAAATAATTACAATTTAGCAATTAAACACTAGAGTGATAGATGTGCAGAAGATAAATGTGCAAGTAGAGATACTGGGGTGCAAAGGAGCAAAAAAATAAATAACAATATGGGGATTAGGTAGTTGGATGGGCTATTTACAGATGGGCTGTGTACAGGTGCAATGATCAGTAACTGCTCTGACAGCTGATGCTTACAGAGATATAAGACTCCAGCTTCAGTGATTTTTGCAATTCGTTCCAGTCATTGGCAGCAGAGAACTGGAAGGAAAGGTGCTGCTACGGTGACCAGTGAGCTAAGATAAGGCGGGGCTTTACCTAGCAAAGACTTATAGATAACCTGGAGTCAGTGGGTTTGGCGACGAATATGAAGTGACGGCCAGCCAACGAGAGCATACAGGTCGCAGTGGTTGGTAGTATATGGGGCTTTGGTGACAAAACGGATGGCACTGTGAAAGACTACATCCAATTTGCTGAGTAGCATTGGAGGCTATTTTGTAAATGACATTGCCGAAGTCAAGGATCGGTAGGATAGTCAGTTTTACGAGGGTATGTTTGGCAGCATGAGCGAAGGATGCTTTGTTGCGAATTAGGAAGTGAATTGTATATTTAAATTTGGATTGTAGATGCTTAATGTGAGTCTGGAAGGAGAGTTTACAGTCTAACCAGACACCTAGGTGTTTGTAGTTGTCCACATATTCTAAGTCAGAACCGTCCAGAGTAGTGATGCTGGATGGGCGGGCAGGTGCGGGCAGCGATCGGTTGAAGAGCATGCATTTAGTTTTGCTTGCATTTAAGAGCAGTTGGAGGCCACAGAAGGAGAGTTATATGGCATTGAAGTTCGTCACTACCAGCCCCGTCGATGAGAATGGGGTCATGCTCGGTCCTCTTTTTCCTGTAGTCCACAGTCATCTCCTTTCTCTTAATTGTCGGTGATCAGGCCTATCACTGTTGTGTCATCGGCAAACTTAATAATGGTGTTGGAGTCATGCCTGGCCGTGCGGTCATGAGTGAAGAGGGAGTACAGGAGGGGACTGAGCACACACCCCTGAGGGGCCCCTGTGTTGAGGAGCAGCATGGCGGATGTGTTGTTACCTACCCTTACCACCTGGGGGCGGCCCGTCAGGAAGTCCAAGATCCAGTTGCAGGTGTTTAGTCCCAGGGACCTTAGCATATTGATGAGCTTTGAGGGCACTATGGTGTTGAATGCTGAGCTGTAGTCAATGAACAGCATTCTCACATAGGTGTTCCTTTTGTCCAGGTGGGAAAGGGCAGTATGGAGTGCAATAGAGATTGCATCATCTGTGGATCTGTTAGGGCAGTATGCAAATTGGAGTGGGTCTAGGGTTTCTGGTATAATAGTGTTAATGTGAGCCATGACCAGCCCTTCAAAGCACTTCATGGCTGCAGACGTGAGTGGTAGTCATTTAGGCAGGTTACCTTAGTGTTCTTGGGCACAGGGACTATGGTGGTCTGCTTAAAACATGTTGGTATTACAGACTCGGACAGGGAGAGGTTGAAAATGTCAGTGAAGACACTTGCCATTTGGTCCGCGCATTCTCGCAGTGCACGTCCTGGTAATCTGTCTGGCCCTGCGGCCTTCTGAATACTTACTCACATTACTCACATCGGCTGTGGAGAGCGTGATCTTACAGTTTTCACGGAACAGCTGGTGCTCTCATGCATGTTTCAGTGTTATTTGCCTCGAAGTGAGCATAGAAGTAGTTTAGCTCGTCTGGTAGGCTTTGTCACTGGGCAGCTCTCGGCTGTGCTTCCCTTTGTAGACTGTAATGGTTTGCAAGCCCTGCCACATTGGGTGAGCATCAGAGCCGGTGTAGTACGATTTGATCTTAGTCCTGTATTGATGCTTTGCCTGTTTGATGGTTCATCGGAGGGCATAGTGGGATTTCTTATAAGCTTCTGGGTTAGAGTCCCGCTCCTTGAAAGCTGCAGCTCTAGCCTTTAGCCAATGACTGATGTGGTGTACTCCTCAATGCCATCGGAGGAATCTCGGGAACATGTTCCAGTCTGTACTAGAAAAACAATCCCGTAGCTTAGCATCTGCCTCATCTGACCACTTTTTTATTGATCAAGTCACTGGTGCTTCCTGGTTTAATTTTGTTTGTAAGCAGGAATCAGGAGGATAGAATTATGGTCAGATTTGCCAGATGGAGGGCAAAGGAGAGCTTTGTATGCGTCTCTGTGTGTGGAGTAAAGGTGGTCCAGAGTTTTTTTCCCTCTGGTTGCACATTTAACATGCTGATATAAATTTGGTAAAATGGATTTAAGTTTCCCTGCATTAAAGTCCCCGGCTACTAGGAGCGACGCCTCTGGGTGAGCGTTTTCCTGTTTGTTTATGGCGGAATACAGCTCATTGAGTGCGGTCTTAGTGCCAGCCTCAGTCTTTGGTGGTATATAGACAGTTATGAAAAATACAGATGAAAACTCTCTAGGTAGATAGTGTGGTCTACAGCTTATCATGAGATACTCTACCTCCGGCGAGCAAAACCTAGCGACTTCCTTAGATATCGTGCATCAGCTGTTATTTACAAAAATAAATAATCCGCCGCCCCTTGTTTTACCAGACACCGCTGTTCTCTCCTGCCGATACAGCATATAACCAGCCAGCTGTATGTTGATAATGTCGTCGTTTAGCCACGACTCCGTGAAGCATAAGATTTTACAGTTTTGAATGTCCCGTTAGTAATTTAATCTTCAGCGTAGGTCATCTATTTTATTTTCCAAAGATTGCACGTTTGCTAGCAGAATGGAAGGAAGTGGAGGTTTATTCGATCACCTACGAATTCTCAGAGGCAGCCCCGCCCTCTGGCCCCTTTTCTCCGCCTCCTCTTCACGCAAATCACGGGGATCTGGGCCTGTTCCCGGGGAAGCAGTCGGACTCGTTAAAGGAAAAAAAAGGATTCTGCCAGTCCGTGCTGAGTAATCGGAGTTCTGATGCCCAGAAGTTATTTTTGCTCATAAGAGAGGGTAGCAGCAACATTATGTATGAAATAAGTTTAAAAAAAATACGTTACAAACAACGCAAAGAAACGAACAAAAAAACACAATTGGTTAGGAATACGTTGTTCTCCGGCACCATCTTAAGTAATCAGTGTGTACGTACAATTTATTCATAATGTTGGAAACTAAATAATAAGAAGATATATCTAAAGACAGTACCACTGTGGGTACTTTAAAAGGTACAGTCTGGGATCTGGAAGCCTTCTCCATCAACCTGGTGCAGTTTTGTTTGTTATTGTTGTTTTTCAAATCCCAGAGTGTAGCTTTAATTTCTTTGAGTAGGGATGTTTGCCAAGTCTCTAAAGGACAGGACACTTGGTAGACAAAAACCCCATTCCGTACTGGACAGAGGACCACCCAGAGAACCCTACCAGACCACTGCACCACCAAGGAGCCCCAGGCCCCCTCAAAGCCCACCAGACCCTCTAATGTACCTCTTGCTCAGTTGTGCACCGGGGCCTCCCACTTCTCTTTCTATTCTGGTTAGAGCCAGTTTGAGCTGTTGTACGAGATCTTCATTTTCTTGGCAATTTCTCACATGGAATAATAGCCTTCATTTCTCAGAACAAGAATAGACTGATGAGTTTCAGAAGAAAGGTCTTTGTTTATGGTCATTTTGAGCCTGTAATCGAATCCACAAATGCAGATGCTCCAGATACTGATCTAGTCTAAAAAAGGCCAGTTGTATTGCTTCTTTAATCAGGACAACAGTTTTCAGCTGTGCTAACATAATTGCAAAAGGGTTTTCTAATGATCAATAAGCCTTTTAAAATGATAAACTTGGATTAGCTGACACAACGTGCCTTTGGAACACAGGAGTGATGGTTGCTGATAATGGGCCTCTGTACGCCTATGTAGATATTCCATAAAAAATCTGCTGTTACCAGCGACAATAGTCATTTTCAACATTAACAATGTCTACACTGTATTTCTGATCAATTTGATGTTATTTTAATGGACAAAGATTTTTGCTTTTCTTTCAAAAACAAGGACATTTCTAAGTGACTCCAAACTTTTGAATGGTAGTGTATATATATATATATTACAGCTACTACTTCCTGGGCTTTCCCAGACAATTTACATTGTAACAGGAGCGGCCAAACCTCGAGTGGCCAATGCAGCGCAGCAGCCACACGCTCAAACGCAGAGAAATAGGAATCAACTTCCGACTCTCGGAATGGAAGGACTAACGCTATATTTTTACTTACATCAAAGTGGGCTTGATGATAAGCAGCTTGTGGAGTCGCACTGAAGCCAGCGTCTAGCTCCAGTTGTCGGATCCTCACCTCCTCGACAATTTCCATTCTCCTAATTTCAAGTTCAAAATTCATCTGTCTCTCTCTATCTTTTTGCTCCATTTCTAAACGGGCCAGCCTCACCTTCAGCCTAGCGGTCCCGCCTGAACGACTTGAAGCAGAAGATAAAGGATCGAATCGGGGCAATGTAAAGGGGGTACGAGCAACCCCTTCCTCCGCCCTGTCCTCCGACTTGGCATCGGAAGGGCTACCGTCGCCTCTCCTGAAACCTCCCTCTCGTCATCTTTAAACGAGAGAATGTGTTCTCTCACTAAACCCTCCCTGACTAGCACCAAAAGCTCAGCCTTTAGGGCTTTCTCGGGGATAACAAATCCATAATGGTCAGCTACAGCTAAAAGGTCTGCTTTCACGAAACCTCACCAAACTATCAATAGAGGGCGCTTCAAAAAAACTTGGAGATGGCTGAGGCAGCCATCTTGTACACAGAAGTGTACTGAACACACAAAATAAACAACTCATCCAAACTCACAACCTACCATCACACCTCAATCACAGAGAGCTCAGTGCAGCAGGGTCCGGTGGGTTTAATGGAATCCCGGATGAGCCCCCATTATGTTACGTACGCCTCTCGGAAGAGGGAACGCAACACCCTGCTACAACTCAACTCTCCATGGTGTGAAATAGGTATGGGACTGTTGGTGTGAGTAAGGATGACAAAAAGGTAGAGAATACCGTTTACTGGGAATTTATTCCTTCGCACGGTAAGGTTGGGGAAAAGGGGCTGGACGGAACCAAAGCAAAGAAAGTAAATATCAAAGCCCCCTCTCCTAGCCTTACCTGCCTACCCACTACTTACCTAACTAGCACCACCTGGTGCACTAACCAAAATACAGGGGGTGGTCCGCCCAGGTCTTTCCTAGTGTGCATAGACAATAAACTACTACGGGATATGTACATAGTTGGTTTTTGGTTAAACATCTGTTTAGAATCTGTGGAATGTCAATCCTGGACTCAGAGCTACGTGTGCCACATTTTTATTGGTCTGTACATTGAGTCTGGAGCAGGATACTTGTTATTTGGCCATTGGCCCAGTTGTACTGGAAGGACTTCTGATTGGTCAACCCCAGGCTAGGGTGGCATCCTGTTCCTTTGTTCTGTGGAGAAAAGCTGAGGACAGGGGAGACTGAACATCTCCCTCGCAGCATAACATCTATGATTTGTCCTTCTCAAATAACCTTTTTTTCTCCCCCTGATTTGCTTTGGAGTTTGTGTTATTGAAGCATAACATAAATTGCTAACAGACTGAAGAGTTTAGCACTGGAGTTAAAAAAATGTTTTGAAGATGTTGACGTCATCACTCTACAGGAGACACTCACTGTCCCACAGACTACAGAGAGGATATTGTGCCATCACAGAAACACAGCTCTGTCAATAGAAGCAGAGACACTGGAGGATTGATCATTTGGTACAAATCCGAACTACAAAATCTAATTGATCCCCTCAAAATTGGTAATTATCACATTTGGTTAAAACTGAAAAAAGAACTTGTACTGGCAGAAAAATATGTGTTCCTCTGCGCATTATATATCCCCCTCAGAATCCCCATATTACTCAGAGGAGATCTTCCCCACCCTTGAGGAAGAGACGTGCCATTTCCAGGCCCAGGGAAATGTGCTCATCTGTGGGGACACAAATGCACGCACAGGAACACTACCTGATCTAACGACCACATGAGGGGACAGCTTTATTACAGGCCATACTGTTTCTAGCTGTCTTAATCTCCCCCATAGAAACAACAGGCGCCCGTCAACAAAAACGGAAGGGATCTTTTACAGCTCTGTAGAAGCCTGGGTCTGCACTTTGTCAATGGTAGGTTACGGGGGGACTCTTTGGGGAGATTCACCTACTGCTCACCTCTTGGCCACAGCACAGTAGACTATATGATTACAGACATTGACCCTTTCTCTCTCAGCTCATTCACCGTCAAGCCACTAACACCTCTGTCTGATCACAGCCAAATTACGTTGTTCCTCAAAAGAACAGACATGGAAACAACCACACATTCACAGCCCAGTAAGCTGTACAACATCAGAAATTCATACAGATGGGCCCAAAACAGCACAGAAGAATACCAGAAAGCAACCTGGAACCAAAATATCCAAACACTCTTAGATAACTTTCTGGATACCACATTTACTCACAGTAAAGAAGGCATCAATCGAGCAGTAAAAAAACATCAACTATATATTCAGGCAAACGGCAAAAGAAGCACAACTGAAATTGTTTTTAAAAAATTCAAAAAGACCACAGACGACAAATGGTTTGATGCAGATTGATGGAAAAAACGTAGAACACTATCCAACCAAAAGCACAGAGACCCAAATAATGGTGAATTACGTCATCATTACTGTGAGACTTTAAAACTCTATAAACTCAGAACCCCCCAAAAAGTACAACAGCAAGCAGCAGAGTCCATAAACACAAACAACTTCTGGCAAAATTGTGAAAACCTAAAAAAAAAAATCTAAACAAGAGGAATTAGCGATACAAAATGGTGACATATGGACACCCCATTTTAAAACACTCTACAACACCGTTCAAATTGATCCTTTGCACTCCCAAATTACTGACCATAAGAAACTTCAGGCCCTCAAATTTAAAAAAGCATGCGGACCTGATGGCATCCTAAATGAGATGCTCAAACTCACTAGTGCAACATTTCAATTGGCTATATTAAAACTGTTTAATTTGATCCTGAGTGTAGGTTATTTCCCTGACATCTGGAATCAAGGACTCATAACCCCAATCTTTAAGAACGGAGACAAATTTGACCCTAACAATTACAGAGGCATTTTTATCAACAGTAACCTGGGGAAGACTTTCTGTAGTATTATACATGTAAGAGTTCTAAACTTCCTTAATAAGCACAATGTCTTGAGTAAAAGCCACATTGGATTTATACTTAAACATCGCACGACCGATCATATTTACACCCTATACACCCTGATAGATAAACATGTCCATCAAAATGTACGCTTGCTTTACCGACTTCCAAAAAGCATTTGATTCTATTTGGCATACAGGACTGTTCTACAAAGTTATTGAAAGTGGTGTAGGGAGTAAAACATATGACATAATTAAATCATCCAGCTGAAGACATGGTTCAGTCGTTCAATGTTAATCACACAAAGACACTGAGAGAGAGAGAGAATGGCTGAGGGAGGAAGGACCAGGGAATAATGTCTGGGGCATGTTCCCTGCTAGCTAAATGACATTCACAGAATAATTTGGTGAAATAATCCCATGCAGCCTGCATGCACTCCGTGAGAGAAAAGACGAAGAGAGAGAGAGAGAGAGAGAGAGAGAGAGAAGAGAGCGAGAGAGAGAGAGAAAGAGAGAGAGAGGGAGAGAGAGAGAGAGAAAGATGGGTATTATTGGAAAGAAGGCTGGAGGAGTAGTGTCCTAGTTGGGCGGTGACCCAAATCAGATAGAGAGTGTGACTGTATCCTCAATCTGTCGGTCTCTCTGCCTGTCTCTCTCTCTCTCTCTCTCTGCTTGCCTGCCTGTCTGTCTCTCAGCTTTGTGTGACTGTACCATAAGCCTGTCTTTGTGTCAGTGACTGTGTGACTGTAACATAAGCCTGTCTTTGTGTCAGTGACTGTGTGGCAATGTGTAATAACAATGGTTAACATTTTACATTTACATTTTAGTCATTTAGCAGACGCTCTTATCCAGAGCGGCTTACAGTAGTGAATGCATACATTTCATACATTTGTTTTTCCGTACTGGTCCCCGGTGGGAATCGAACCCACAACCCTGGCGTTGCAAACACCATGCTTTACCAACTGGACCAGCCACACGGGACCAGCCACACGGGACCAGCCACACGAGCCACATTAGTTATTATGAGAATCTTCAGTGTCTCCTGCTGATGTCTGTTCCTGTCAAGGGGTGAGTGTAGCTGGTGCATGGGAGTCAGGCACAGCAGAGCAGAGATGAGTGAACAAAGCACTTTACTGAGGCAATCATAATAACAGAACGCAACCGCGTCACAAAAACAAATGCCCAAAGAACAAGAGAGGCACAAAGTACAAAATAACAAAGTACTGGCTGCCAAAAAGCACGGGCAAACCGGCCGGAAACGTGCCCACCTGACAATAAACAATTTCACACACAGACATGGGGGGAACAGAGGGTTAAATACACGACAAGTAATGAGGGAAATGTAAACCAGGTGTGTGGGAAAACAAGACAAAACAAATGGAAAATGAAAGGTGGATCGGCGATGGCTAGAAGACTGGTGACGTCGACCGCCGAACGCCGCCCGAACAAGGAGAGGAACCGACTTCGGCAGAAGTCGTGACGGTTACCTGATTCTTTGACTATGGCCTTATGGGTCCTACCCATAGTGTGTGTGTGTGTGTGTGTGTGTGTGTGTGTGTGTGTGTGTGTGTGTGTGTGTGTGTGTGTGTGTGTGTGTGTGTGTGTGTGTGTGTGTGTGTGTGTGTGTGTGTGTGTGTGTGTGTGTGTGTGTGTGTGTGTGTGGTATTAAAGAACACCAAGGTCAGCATTAAATCAACAGAGATTACACAGCTGCCACAAGACATTAGTTACACCAGGACAGTAAACACAAACACACAAACACAAACACCAAAGGGATGAATATTTTCCTGAAAACCTTTTCTGAGATTCCCGTTCAAACTGGAAATTCCCATGGCTTTTTTGAGAAAACAAAAAATGTTCACCTCACTTTTACCATCAACTTTCTCTTCTTGTGTAGCGAGAGAGAGGTCCTGAATAGTGGTTATTTTCCCGGTGAGGCAACTGTAACGTGGATGACCTGGGTTATCTTCTTCTCCTCCCCTACCCACCCCTCCCTGGTATCACCCGCCTCGCTTCACCTCATCACGCCACATCGCCCAGCCGCTTCTCCTCTCCTCCCATTTCCTCTCCTCCCCTCTAATCACATGTCCCTCCCTGTCCTCTCTCCTCCCCTGTCCTCTCTCCTCCCCTCCTCTCTCCTCTCTTGTCCTGTTCTCCCCTGTCCTGTCCTCTCATGACATATAGAGACAATATCTAATATATCAAACATGCCTTCTAGAGTGGATATCTTTTGTGTGATCATTCGTGACAGTTTCCGTGTTTCTCCCGAAGTGTAACTCACTGAAAGGGATGATGCGGACATGTCCCCCTAATCCCTATATAGTTCACTACTTTTCACCAGGGCCCTAATCCCTATATAGTTCACTACTTTTCACCTGGGCCCTAATCCCTATATAGTTCACTACTTTTCACCTGGGCCCTAATCCCTATATAGTTAACTACTTTTCACCAGGGTCCTAATCCCTATATAGTTCACTACTTTTCACCAGGGCCCTAATCCCTATATAGTTAACTACTTTTCACCAGGGTCCTAATCCCTATATAGTTCACTACTTTTCACCAGGGCCCTAATCCCTATATAGTTAACTACTTTTCACCAGGGTCCTAATCCCTATATAGCTCACTACTTTTCACCGGGGTCCTAATCCCTATATAGTTCACTACTTTTCACCAGGGCCCTAATCCCTATATAGTTCACTACTTTTCACCAGGGCCCTAATCCCTATATAGTTAACTACTTTTCACCAGGGCCCTAATCCCTATATAGTTCACTACTTTTCACCAGGGCCCTAATCCATATATAGTTCACTACTTTTCACCAGACTCCTAATCCCTATATAGTTCACAACTTTTCACCAGGGCCCTAATCCCTATATAGTTCACTACTTTTCACCAGGGTCCTAATCCCTATATAGTTAACTACTTTTCACCAGGGCCCTAATCCATATATAGTTCACTACTTTTCACCAGACTCCTAATCCCTATATAGTTCACAACCTTTCACCAGGGCCCGTATAGGGTGCCATTTGGGACTCAGCCCTGCTCTGGATTGGTCCATCTCGGTAGTAGAAAGCGACAAATGTCTGGGATATATGTATTCACTGACACGTACACGTTTTCATATGCCGACCCTGGCACACACACACACACACACACACACACACACACACACACACACACACACACACACACACACACACACACACACACACACACACACACACACACACACACACACACACACACACACACACACACGAGGAGGCTGTGTACAACACATACAGCCTGTAACATCAAGCTCAACCAGGCGTGGATCATGCTGCTTTCTGCTTCCTGCTTTCTGCTTCCTGCTTTCTGCTTCCTGCTTTCTGCCTTAGCGTGACACTTCACTGCAAATTGAGGAGGGAGAAGATTGCGTGTCGCAGTCGGTTCAGCTGCCACATCACATCCTCCTGATGAGGACGGGATGTTATAAACATGTCCTCTCAGAGACATTCCTTCTGGAGATAAGACAGTATAAGTCAACAAATACCATACATCCAATATAATGTAGTTATACTATACATACATCCCTGGGTCGCTCCTCTTTTCAGTTCGCTGCAGCTTACGACTGGAACGAGCTGCAACAAACACTCAAACTGGACAGTTTTATCTCAATCTCTTCATTCAAAGACTCAATCATGGACACTCTTACTGACAGTTGTGCCTGCTTTGCGTGATGTATTGTTGTCTCTACCTTCTTGCCCTTTGTGCTGTTGTCTGTGCCCAATAATGTTTGTACCATGTTTTGTGCTGCTGCCATGTTGTGTTTCTACCATGTTGTTGTCATGTTGTGTTGCTACCATGCTGTGTTGTCATGTGTTGCTGCCTTGCTATGTTGTTGTCTTTAGGTCTCTCTTTATGTAGTGTTGTGTTGTCTCTCATGTTGTGATTTGTGTTTTGTCCTATATTTATATGTTATTTATTTCTTTATTTCTTTATTTAATCCCAGCCCCCGTCCCCGCAGGAGGCCTTTTGCCTTTTGGTAGGCCGTCATTGTAAATAAGAATTTTTTTCTTAACTGACTTGCTCTAGTTAAATAAAGGTTACATAAAAATGTTTTAAAAATACTGTAGTCATTTAGCAGACACTGCTATCAAGACAGACTCGCTGTTATTCATACAGAAAGAATACGAATCTTACCACCCTGATGAGGACTGGACGTATTAAACAAATTGATATTAGGAAGGTGTTCCTAATGTTTTGTCCAATTAGTATAATACTGTATTAAGGTGTTCCTAATGTTTTGTCCAATTAGTATAATACTGTATTAAGGTGTTCCTAATGTTTTGTCCTCTTAATATAATACTGTATTAAGGTGTTCCTAATGTTTTGTCCTCTTAATATAATACTGTATTAAGGTGTTCCTAATGTTTTGTCCACTTAGTATAATACTGTATTAAGGTGTTCCTAATGTTTTGTCCACTTAGTATAATACTGTATTATAATGACGCGGTTTGAAAAAACTATTTTAGCTGTTGATGTATCTTTTTGTGACTGGATATAAATACTGAAATGTGGATTTACAAACCAATCTAGTAAAGGATTTGGTTTCATATCAAACTTCATTCTTACCAGAGGATCAATATGTATAAATCACAGTTCAAACCTTTCGGAAGGCAGTGGAATCTCAGATTTCCCACCGGCTCTCGGAATATTCTCTCAGAGTAATCATTGGTAAACCCAGTGAGAAAAATCTCTGACGAAGGCCGTGAGGCCGATACGTAAAGCTTATTAAAGAGCAGTGATACTATCCAGAGTAGTGATACTATCCAGAGCAGTGATACTATCCAGAGTAGTGATACTATCCAGAGTAGTGATACTATCCAGAGCAGTGATACTATCCAGAGCAGTGATAGAGTAGTGATACTATCCAGAGTAGTGATACTATCCAGAGCAGTGATACTATCCAGAGCAGTGATACTATCCAGAGCAGTGATACTATCAGAGCAGTGATACTATCCAGAGCAGTGATACTATCAGAGTAGTGATACTATCCAGAGTAGTGATACTATCCAGAGTAGTGATACTATCCAGAGTAGTGATACTATCAGAGTAGTGATACTATCCAGAGCAGTGATACTATCAGAGTAGTGATACTATCCAGAGCAGTGATACTATCAGAGTAGTGATACTATCCAGAGCAGTGATCTATCAGAGCAGTGATACTATCCAGAGCAGTGATACTATCAGAGTAGTGATACTATCCAGAGCAGTGATACTATCAGAGTAGTGATACTATCCAGAGCAGTGATTCTATCAGAGTAGTGATACTATCCAGAGTAGTGATACTATCCAGAGCAGTGATACTATCAGAGTAGTGATACTATCCAGAGCAGTGATACTATCAGAGTAGTGATACTATCAGAGTAGTGATACTATCCAGAGCAGTGATTCTATCAGAGTAGTGATACTATCAGAGTAGTGATACTATCAGAGTAGTGATACTATCCAGAGCAGTGATACTATCCAGAGTAGTGATACTATCCAGAGCAGTGATACTATCCAGAGCAGTGATACTATCCAGAGCAGTGATACTATCCAGAGCAGTGATACTATCCAGAGCAGTGATACTATCCAGAGTAGTGATACTATCCAGAGCAGTGATTCTATCCAGAGCAGTGATACTATCAGAGTAGTGATACTATCCAGAGCAGTGATACTATCCAGAGCAGTGATTCTATCAGAGTAGTGATACTATCAGAGTAGTGATACTATCAGAGCAGTGATACTATCCAGAGTAGTGATACTATCAGAGTAGTGATACTATCCAGAGCAGTGATACTATCAGAGTAGTGATACTATCAGAGTAGTGATACTATCCAGAGCAGTGATACTATCAGAGTAGTGATACTATCCAGAGCAGTGATACTATCAGAGTAGTGATACTATCCAGAGTAGTGATACTATCCAGAGCAGTGATACTATCAGAGTAGTGATACTATCCAGAGCAGTGATTCTATCAGAGTAGTGATACTATCAGAGTAGTGATACTATCCAGAGCAGTGATACTATCAGAGTAGTGATACTATCCAGAGCAGTGATTCTATCAGAGCAGTGATACTATCAGAGTAGTGATACTATCCAGAGCAGTGATACTATCCAGAGCAGTGATACTATCCAGAGCAGTGATACTATCAGAGCAGTGATACTATCCAGAGCAGTGATACTATCAGAGTAGTGATACTATCCAGAGCAGTGATACTATCAGAGTAGTGATACT
Organism: Salmo salar; assembly: GCF_965601325.2. Taxonomy (NCBI): domain Eukaryota; kingdom Metazoa; phylum Chordata; class Actinopteri; order Salmoniformes; family Salmonidae; genus Salmo; species Salmo salar. The sequence goes on along the minus strand of NC_138312.1, from coordinate 60,436,080 downwards.
ATCCAGAGCAGTGATTCTATCAGAGCAGTGATACTATCCAGAGTAGTGATACTATCCAGAGCAGTGATACTATCAGAGTAGTGATACTATCAGAGTAGTGATACTATCCAGAGCAGTGATTCTATCAGAGTAGTGATACTATCAGAGTAGTGATACTATCCAGAGCAGTGATTCTATCAGAGCAGTGATACTATCCAGAGTAGTGATACTATCCAGAGCAGTGTATGTGTTTCTTATTTTTCTCATCTTATTCAACCATTACCATGCACCTGCAACAAAGGTAGTTCAGATGAGCAAGTGCCTTTTGAATTTTAAACCCAGTTAGCAAAACTAGTCAAACTACATCATTTCAACATCAAACGGTTTTGCTAACTGGGAATACACTAAAAGCTAACTGTTTCGCCAGTGGGTTTGGTGTTATTTTTCTGTCTTGACTCTGGAGTGATGTATGAATACAAAGTAAGGGGAGCCACAGGGCTCTAATGTTAGGTTGGGGCCACAGGGCTCCAATGTTAGGTTGGGGCCACAGGGGTCCAATGTTAGGTTGGGGCCACAGGGTATATTAGCTCTAATGTTAGGTTGGGGCCACAGAGCTCTAATGTTAGGTTGGGGCCACAGAGCTCTAATGTTAGGTTGGGGCCACAGGGCTCCAATGTTAGGTTGGGGCCACAGGGTATATTAGCTCTAATGTTAGGTTGGGGCCACAGGGCTCCAATGTTAGGTTGGGGCCACAGGGCTCCAATGTTAGGTTGGGGCCACAGAGCTCCAATGTTAGGTTGGGGCCACAGGGCTCCAATGTTAGGTTGGGGCCACAGGGTATATTAGCTCTAATGTTAGGTTGGGGCCACAGGGCTCCAGTGTTAGGTTGGGGCCACAGGGCTCCAATGTTAGGTTGGGGCCACAGGGTATATTAGCTCTAATGTTAGGTTGGGGCCACAGGGCTCCAGTGTTAGGTTGGGGCCACAGGGCTCCAATGTTAGGTTGGGGCCACAGGGCTCCAAATGTTAGGTTGGGGCCACAGGGCTCCAATGTTAGGTTGGGGCCACAGAGCTCTAATGTTAGGTTGGGGCCACAGGGCTCCAATGTTAGGTTGGGGCCACGGAATTAAATAGAACAGTATAATATTGTACCTCTAGGGGTTAGAGGCCTTGTGTAGTGTTAGTTCAGGGTGAAGTGTTGCCTGAGCGCCTTTGGCAGGGTGTGTGTGTGTGTGTGTGTGTGTGTGTGTGTGTGTGTGTGTGTGTGTGTGTGTGTGTGTGTGTGTGTGTGTGTGTGTGTGTGTGTGTGTGTGTGTGTGTGTGTCTGTGTGTGTGTGTGTGTGATATGACGGGTCTAATGTGGATGAACAACTTGGTTAGTGTCTAGTCACACACACACACACACACACACACACACACACACACACACACACACACACACACACACACACACACACACACACACACACACACACACACACACACACACACACACACACACACACACTGTGCTGCACTGACTGTATGGGTATTTCTAAAGGCCTATAGAGTGTTGATGATGGGTCCGTCTAACATAGGCCTGTGCAGGGCCGGGGCGGGCAGGCAGGCAGGCAGGCAGTATTGTAAGTGTCTGTGGTCCTGAGTGGTGAGTCGGTCCTTGTCTGTCTTCAGATCAGTGCATTATTCTTCATTTGAGACATTCCACTGACACCATTTTAAGGAGGCAGATCTACAAACTAACCAACCCCAGAAACAGGTCAATCACACACAAACACCCACAGCCTCTCTGTCTGACTCTCTCTGTCTCAGACCTCACAACACACACAGCCTCTCTGTCTGACTCTCTCTGTCTCAGACCTCACAACACACACAGCCTCTCTGTCTGACTCTCTCTGTCTCAGACCTCACAACACCCACAGTCTCTCTGTCTGACTCTCTCTGTCTCAGACCTCACAACACCCACAGTCTCTCTGTCTGACTCTCTCTGTCTCAGACCTCACAACACACACAGTCTCTCTGTCTGACTCTCTCTGTCTCAGACCTCACAACACACACAGCCTCTCTGTCTGACTCTCTCTGTCTCAGACCTCACAACACACACAGCCTCTCTGTCTGACTCTCTCTGTCTCAGACCTCACAACACACACAGTCTCTCTGTCTGACTCTCTCTGTCTCAGACCTCACAACACCCACAGTCTCTCTGTCTGACTCTCTCTGTCTCAGACCTCACAACACCCACAGTCTCTCTGTCTGACTCTCTCTGTCTCAGACCTCACAACACACACAGTCTCTCTGTCTGACTCTCTCTGTCTCAGACCTCACAACACACACAGCCTCTCTGTCTGACTCTCTCTGTCTCAGACCTCACAACACACACAGTCTCTCTATCTGACTCTCTCTGTCTCAGACCTCACAACACCCACAGCCTGTCTGTCTGACTCTCTCTGTCTCAGACCTCACAACACCCACAGTCTCTCTGTCTGACTCTCTCTGTCTCAGACCTCACAACACACACAGCCTCTCTGTCTGACTCTCTCTGTCTGACTCTCTCTGTCTCAGACCTCACAACACCCACAGTCTCTCTGTCTGACTCTCTCTGTCTCAGACCTCACAACACACACAGTCTCTCTGTCTGACTCTCTCTGTCTCAGACCTCACAACACCCACAGCCTCTCTGTCTGACTCTCTCTGTCTCAGACCTCACAACACCCACAGCCTCTCTCTCTGTCTGACTCTCTCTGTCTCAGACCTCACAACACACACAGCCTCTCTGTCTGACTCTCTCTGTCTGACTCTCTCTGTCTGACTCTCTCTGTCTCAGACCTCACAACACCCACAGTCTCTCTGTCTGACTCTCTCTGTCTCAGACCTCACAACACACACAGGCCTCTCTGTCTGACTCTCTCTGTCTGACTCTCTCTGTCTGACTCTCTCTGTCTGACTCTCTCTGTCTCAGACCTCACAACACCCACAGTCTCTCTGTCTGACTCTCTCTGTCTCAGACCTCACAACACACACAGCCTCTCTGTCTGACTCTCTCTGTCTGACTCTCTCTGTCTCAGACCTCACAACACACACAGCCTCTCTGTCTGACTCTCACTGTCTGACTCTCTCTGTCTCAGACCTCACAACACCCACAGCCTCTCTGTCTGACTCTCTCTGTCTCAGACCTCACAACACACACAGTCTCTCTGTCTGACTCTCTCTGTCTCAGACCTCACAACACACACAGCCTCTCTCTCTGTCTGACTCGCTCTGTCTGACTCTCTCTGTCTGACATCTCACAACACACACAGTCTCTCTGTCTGACTCTCTCTGTCTCAGACCTCACAACACACACAGCCTCTCTCTCTGTCTGACTCTCTCTGTCTGACTCTCTCTGTCTGACTCTCTCTGTCTCAGACCTCACAACACCTACAGTCTCTCTCTCTGTCTGACTCTCTCTGTCTCAGACCTCACAACATCCACAGTCTTCTCTCCCTGTCCAGTTGTCACTCTGTCTGTCTTAGAGCAAAGTTGTCAGTGTGTGTGTGTGCACACGTGTGCATGCTTATGTCCTCCCTCCCTCCCTCCCTCCCTCCCTCCCTCTCTCTCTCTCTCTCTCTCCCTCCCTCCCTGTCTTGCTCGCTCTACCTCTCCCTCTCCCTCTCCCTCTCTCTCTCTCTCGGTCGTTGTCAGACCTCACCAGGCTCCTGATTGACTGGAGAGAAATTAGCATGCTATAATTGCACCTCATCAGCTTGGCAAGTTGGCATCAATCAGTATTGAAATGTTGTTTTGGAATTTACGCATCATATAAAATGTTGGTCCCATGTTTTCATGAGCTGAAATAAAAGGTCCCAAAAATGTTCCATATGCACAAAAAGCTCACCTTCGATGGCCACTGGGAGACTGGAGAAGTGTGCTCTTCACGGATTCATCCTGGTTTCAGCTGTACCGGGCAGGTGGCAGACAGAAAGTATGCCTTTGTGTGCGCGAGCGGTTTGCTGAACAGAGTGCCCCATGGTGGTGGTGGGGTTATGGTACGGGCAGGCATAAGCCTCAGACAACGAACACTATTGCATTTTATCGAAGGCAAAGAGAGACACCGTGACGAAATCCTGGAGGACCATGTTCATGCCATTAATCTGCAGCCATCACCTCATGTTTCAGCATGATACATATATATATATATATATATATATATATATATATTTATTTAACCTTTATTTAACTAGTCAAGTCAGTTAAGAACATATTCTTATTTACAATGACCCCCTACGAACAGTTGGGTTAACTGCCTTGTTCAGGGGGCAGAACGACAGATTTTTACCTTGTCAGCTCGGGGATTCAATCTAGCAACCTTTCGGTTACTGATCCAATGCTCTAACCACTAGGCTGTCTGCCCCATAATGCACGGCCCCATGTCGCAAGGATCTGTACACAATTCCTGGAAGCTGAAAATGTCCCAGTTCTTCCATCACCTGCATACTCACCAGACCTGTCACTCATTGAGCATGTTTGGGATGCTCTGAATCGATGTGTACGACAGCGTGTTCCAGTTCCCACCAATATCCAGCAACTTGGCACAGCCATTGAAGAAGAGTGGGGCAACATTCTACAGGCCACAATCAACAGCCTGATCAACTCTATGTGAAGGAGATGTGTCGCGCTGCATGAGGCAAATGGTGGTCACACCAGATACTGACTGGTTTTCTGATCCACGCCCCCTACCTTTTTGTTTAAAGGTATCTGTGACCAACAGATGCATATCTGTATTCCCAGTCATGTGAAATCCATAGATTAGGACCTAATGAATTTATTTAAATTGAACAATTTCCTTATATGAACTGTAAATCAGTAAAATATTTGAAAAGGTTGCATGTTTCCTTCATATTTTTGTTCAGTGTAGTAAGGTACACTAGCAGGCTTTAGTAAGGTTATCAGGCTTTAGTAAGGTTACCAGGCTTTAGTAAGGTTACCAGGCTTTAGTAAGGTTACCAGGCTTTAGTAAGGTTACCAGGCTTTAGTAAGGTTACCAGGCTTTAGTAAGGTTACCAGGCTTTAGTAAGGTTACCAGGCTTTAGTAAGGTTACCAGGCTTTAGTAAGGTTACCAGGCTTTGGTAAGGTTACCAGGCTTTAGTAAGGTTACCAGGCTTTAGTAAGGTTACCAGGCTTTAGTAAGGTAGCAGGCTTTAGTAAGGTAGCAGGCTTTAGTAAGGTAGCAGGCTTTAGTAAGGTTACCAGGCTTTAGTAAGGTTACCAGGCTTTAGTAAGGTAGCAGGCTTTAGTAAGGTACCAGGCTTTAGTAAGGTAGCAGGCTTTAGTAAGGTAGCAGGCTTTAGTAAGGTAGCAGGCTTTAGTAAGGTTACCAGGCTTTAGTAAGGTTACCCGGCTTTAGTAAGGTTACCAGGCTTTAGTAAGGTTACCAGGCTTTAGTAAGGTTACCAGGCTTTAGTAAGGTTACCAGGCTTTAGTAAGGTTACCAGGCTTTAGTAAGGTTACCAGGCTTTAGTAAGGTACCAGGCTTTAGTAAGGTAGCAGGCTTTAGTAAGGTAGCAGGCTTTAGTAAGGTAGCAGGCTTTAGTAAGGTAGCAGGCTTTAGTAAGGTTACCAGGCTTTAGTAAGGTTACCAGGCTTTAGTAAGGTAGCAGGCTTTAGTAAGGTTACCAGGCTTTAGTAAGGTTACCAGGCTTTAGTAAGGTTACCAGGCTTTAGTAAGGTTATCAGGCTTTAGTAAGGTTACCAGGCTTTAGTAAGGTTACCAGGCTTTAGTAAGGTAGCAGGCTTTAGTAAGGTTACCAGGCTTTAGTAAGGTTACCAGGCTTTAGTAAGGTTACCAGACTTTAGTAAGGTTACCAGGCTTTAGTAAGGTAGCAGGCTTTAGTAAGGTAGCAGGCTTTAGTAAGGTTACCAGGCTTTAGTAAGGTAGCAGGCTTTAGTAAGGTTACCAGGCTTTAGTAAGGTTACCAGGCTTTAGTAAGGTTACCAGGCTTTAGTAAGGTAGCAGGCTTTAGTAAGGTTACCAGGCTTTAGTAAGGTTACCCGGCTTTAGTAAGGTAGCAGGCTTTAGTAAGGTTACCAGGCTTTAGTAAGGTAGCAGGCTTTAGTAAGGTTACCAGGCTTTAGTAAGGTTACCAGGCTTTAGTAAGGTTACCAGGCTTTAGTAAGGTTACCAGGCTTTAGTAAGGTTACCCGGCTTTAGTAAGGTTACCAGGCTTTAGTAAGGTTACCAGGCTTTAGTAAGGTTACCAGGCTTTAGTAAGGTTACCAGGCTTTAGTAAGGTTACCAGGCTTTAGTAAGGTTACCAGGCTTTAGTAAGGTAGCAGGCTTTAGTAAGGTTACCAGGCTTTAGTAAGGTTACCAGGCTTTAGTAAGGTTACCAGGCTTTAGTAAGGTAGCAGGCTTTAGTAAGGTAGCAGGCTTTAGTAAGGTTACCAGGCTTTAGTAAGGTAGCAGGCTTTAGTAAGGTAGCAGGCTTTAGTAAGGTTACCAGGCTTTAGTAAGGTTACCAGGCTTTAGTAAGGTTACCAGGCTTTAGTAAGGTTACCAGGCTTTAGTAAGGTTACCAGGCTTTAGTAAGGTAGCAGGCTTTAGTAAGGTTACCAGGCTTTAGTAAGGTTACCAGGCTTTAGTAAGGTTACCAGGCTTTAGTAAGGTAGCAGGCTTTAGTAAGGTACCAGGCTTTAGTAAGGTAGCAGGCTTTAGTAAGGTTACCAGGCTTTAGTAAGGTTACCAGGCTTTAGTAAGGTTACCAGGCTTTAGTAAGGTTACCAGGCTTTAGTAAGGTAGCAGGCTTTAGTAAGGTTACCAGGCTTTAGTAAGGTTACCAGGCTTTAGTAAGGTTACCAGGCTTTAGTAAGGTTATCAGGCTTTAGTAAGGTTACCAGGCTTTAGTAAGGTTACCAGGCTTTAGTAAGGTAGCAGGCTTTAGTAAGGTTACCAGGCTTTAGTAAGGTTACCAGGCTTTAGTAAGGTTACCAGGCTTTAGTAAGGTAGCAGGCTTTAGTAAGGTTACCAGGCTTTAGTAAGGTTACCAGGCTTTAGTAAGGTTAGCAGGCTTTAGTAAGGTAGCAGGCTTTAGTAAGGTTACCAGGCTTTAGTAAGGTTACCAGGCTTTAGTAAGGTTACCAGGCTTTAGTAAGGTAGCAGGCTTTAGTAAGGTAGCAGGCTTTAGTAAGGTTACCAGGCTTTAGTAAGGTAGCAGGCTTTAGTAAGGTTACCAGGCTTTAGTAAGGTTACCAGGCTTTAGTAAGGTTACCAGGCTTTAGTAAGGTAGCAGGCTTTAGTAAGGTTATCAGGCTTTAGTAAGGTTACCAGGCTTTAGTAAGGTTACCAGGCTTTAGTAAGGTTATCAGGCTTTAGTAAGGTTACCAGGCTTTAGTAAGGTTACCAGGCTTTAGTAAGGTAGCAGGCTTTAGTAAGGTTAGCAGGCTTTAGTAAGGTAGCAGGCTTTAGTAAGGTAGCAGGCTTTAGTAAGGTTACCAGGCTTTAGTAAGGTTACCAGGCTTTAGTAAGGTTATCAGGCTTTAGTAAGGTAGCAGGCTTTAGTAAGGTTACCAGGCTTTAGTAAGGTTACCAGGCTTTAGTAAGGTTACCAGGCTTTAGTAAGGTTACCCGGCTTTAGTAAGGTTACCAGGCTTTAGTAAGGTTACCAGGCTTTAGTAAGGTTACGCAGGCTTTAGTAAGGTTAGCCAGGCTTTAGTAAGGTTATCCAGGCTTTGAGTAAGGTTACCAGGCTTTAGTAAGGTTACCAGGCTTTAGTAAGGTTACCAGGCTTTAGTAAGGTTACCAGGCTTTAGTAAGGTAGCAGGCTTTAGTAAGGTTACGCAGGCTTTAGTAAGGTTACCAGGCTTTAGTAAGGTTACCAGGCTTTAGTAAGGTTACCAGGCTTTAGTAAGGTTACGCAGGCTTTGGTAAGGTTAGCAGGCTTTAGTAAGATTAGCAGGTTTTAGTAAAGTGGACCATTCTTGATACACACAGGAAACTGTTGAGCGTGAAAAACCCAGCAGCGTTGCAGTTCTTGACACACTCAAACCGGGTTCACCTGGCACCTACTACCAAACCCCGTTAAAAGGCACTTAAATATTTCATCTTGCCCATTCAACCTCTGAATGGCACACATACACAATCCATATCTCAATTTTCTCAAGGTTTAAAAATATTTTTTTCAATCTGTCTCCTCCTCTTCATCTACACTGATTGAAGTGGAATTAACAAGTGACATCAATAAGGGATCCTAGCTTTTCACCTGGATTCACCTGGTCAGTCTATGCCAGGTGTTCCTAATGTTTTGTACAGAGTGTATACAGGAAAGACACCAAGAGACAAAATAAAACATTTAATATGATGTACACACTATTCGTAGATACATATTCATGTTGTTATGTGCAGTTAAAGGGGTATTTCACCCTGGGGCACTCTGTGTTTGTTTTCATCATGTCCGAGGGATTTCTAGGTCAGTGAGATGTGGGGGGGGGGGGAGCTTCCTGTGTATTGATGGGGGGGGGAACTAATAATAAGTGTAGTCCTGCTTTGTGGCATTAAGATGAAGGCTCTATGTTCTACTGATCACTCTATAAGACTCTATGTTATACTGATCACTCTATAAGACTCTATGTTATACTGATCACTCTATAAGACTCTATGTTCTACTGATCACTCTATAAGACTCTATGTTCTACTGATCACTCTATAAGACTCTATGTTCTACTGATCACTCTATAAGACTCTGTTCTACTGATCACTCTATAAGACTCTATGTTATACTGATCACTCTATAAGACTCTATGTTATACTGATCACACTGTAAGACTCTATGTTCTACTGATCACTCTATAAGACTCTGTTATACTGATCACTCTATAAGACTCTATGTTATACTGATCACTCTATAAGACTCTATGTTATACTGATCACTCTATAAGACTCTATGTTATACTGATCACTCTATAAGACTCTATGTTCTACTGATCACTCCATAAGACTATGTTCTACTGATCACTCCATAAGACTCTGTTCTACTGATCACTCTATAAGACTCTATGTTCTACTGATCACTCCATAAGACTCTATGTTCTACTGATCACTCCATAAGACTCTATGTTCTACTGATCACTCTATAAGACTCTATGTTCTACTGATCACTCTATAAGACTCTTTGTTCTACTGATCACTCTATAAGACTCTATGTTCTACTGATCACTCTATAAGACTCTGTTCTACTGATCACTCTATAAGACTCTATGTTATACTGATCACTCTATAAGACTCTATGTTATACTGATCACACTGTAAGACTCTATGTTCTACTGATCACTCTATAAGACTCTGTTATACTGATCACTCTATAAGACTCTATGTTATACTGATCACTCTATAAGACTCTATGTTCTACTGATCACTCTATAAGACTCTATGTTCTACTGATCACTCCATAAGACTCTGTTCTACTGATCACTCTATAAGACTCTATGTTCTCTAAACCCAGCCTAAAAACCCCCAAACAGCAAGCAACGCAGGTGTAGAAGCAGTGATTCCTCTGATCAACACGAATTTTGACGATTTTGGTGCATCTATATAAGGACACGATGACATTCAATCACACACGTTTCAAACTTTTAATCTAGCGAAGGAGGTTGACAACAAAAGACTTGGATTGAGCTAAAAGCGTGCGCCATTTTAGCACAAGTGTCTCCCCCTCGATGGATTTGAAACATTATGTTGGATTTCCAACAGACGATGACTCAAAGGGAGCTGAATGGCAGCATGGCAACACTCCACACACAGCTGTACAAGTGTTCCCTGAACTTACTCTATGTTTCTTTGTGAATGGTAATTTCATCACGACCGTCAACTGCCGATCACCAGTTAGCTTAGCTACAGATTTTTACACCAGATAATGTGATTTAACCAGATATTTTTGGGATCCATTACTGTGAGTTACAAGATGGGTACTGTTTTGGTGTAGCACAGAATTTTCGACCAACTTTAGCGTGGCGATGCTGTCTTCGTCCTTAATTCGTTGGAAACTGGAGCCTCATAAAATGTCCGTGTCCAGTTGCAAAGTTGTCAGTTTGAATTTAGAGAATGCTCAGTTTATTAAAATAAACATGATTTATTTATTTATTTATTGATTTATTTATTTATGCTCCATGACGTAATCCAACAGTGTACGACGCCATCCAGACAGGTGTCTGTCATCGTGACACGATGGGGTGGACACTCACCTGTCTCGACCAATGAGAGAAGACTTAAAATAGATAAGATGTCGTCGTACACTGTTGGATTTCTTCATGGAGCAAAAAAAAAAAAAAAGAAGTGTTTATCTTAAAATATTGAAGCATTTTTCTAAATTCAAATCTCTGGTAGGTAGAACGGTGAAAGATAACACATTTTTTTGTGTGTTTGTTTGTAATTAGTGTAACCGATGTGAAATGGCTAGTTAGTTAGCGGTGGTGCGCGCTAATAGCATTTCAATCAGTGACGTCACTCGCTCTGAGACCTGAAGTAGGGTTTCCCCTTGCGTTGCAAGGGCCGCGGCTTTTGTGGCGCGATGGGTAACGATGCTTCGTGGGGTGTCAGTTGTTGATGTGTGCAGAGGGTCCCTGGTTCGAGCCCGGGTTGGGGCGAAGAGAGGGACGGAACCTACACTGTTACATTAGCACAGTCAGACAGAACACCTCACGGGCGTGATGACAAATGTTAGGAAAAAAAAAACGAATGTAAAAAACAAAGAAGAAGAAATGGCCTAGAGAAGTCCTGAGACTGTGTGTTGGTCGTTGGAAGTAAACACTGCAGTCTATCAAGTTTGTGGGCACGCCCCCATCTACCCAGCAGTGTTGGCATCTGCATTCACTATTGAATGCTGGACTTTGTTATTCACTACGAGCAGACGAACGTACAGGAAGTCGAAAAAATTCCCAATTCTTCTTCAGTGAAATGAAAATTCTCCTCGTTCTTGCTTGTGGTTTGGATAATGTTGATGTTAATGATCAAAAACATAATGTTGCTAATATAGTAATGACTATATATCGTGACAGAGCCAGGGTGAAATTCCCCTTTAATTTCAATCTTTAGAAAGAGGAGAGGTGCTGAGTAATCTCTGGTGACTGAGCATTCCACTATTGATGTGGCTCTATTCATAACTGAGTGACACATTACATTTGTTTTTGGTTTGGGAACCGTGAAGAAACCCATAGCTTCTGCAACTCATTCAACGGTCACACCCTTTATACACAATTCTCATCATCACTGCTTATTGCTGTTCAGTGGACTACCTCATCATCAATACTGCTGTTCAGTGGGCTACCTCATCATCACTGCTTATTGCTGTTCAGTGGGCTACCTCATCATCAATACTTATTGTGTTTCAGTAGGCTACCTCATCATCACTACTTATTGCTGTTCAGTGGGCTACCTCATCATCACTGCTTATTGCTGCTCAGTGGGCTACCTCATCATCACTACTTATTGCTGTTCAGTAGGCTACCTCATCATCAATACTTACTGCTGTTCAGTGGGCTACCTCATCATCACTGCTTATTGCTGTTCAGTGGGCTACCTCATCATCAATACTTATTGTGTTTCAGTAGGCTACCTCATCATCACTACTTATTGCTGTTCAGTGGGCTACCTCATCATCACTGCTTATTGCTGCTCAGTGGGCTACCTCATCATCAATACTTATTGCTGTTCAGTGGGCTACCTCATCATCAATACTTATTGCTGTTCAGTGGGCTACCTCATCATCACTACTTATTGCTGTTCAGTGGGCTACCTCATCATCACTGCTTATTGCTGTTCAGTGGGCTACCTCATCATCACTGCTTATTGCTGTTCAGTGGGCTACCTCATCATCAATACTTATTGCTGTTCAGTGGGCAACCTCATCATCACTACTTATTGCTGTTCAGTGGGCTACCTCATCATCAATACTTACTGCTGTTCAGTGGGCTACCTCATCATCAATACTTACTGCTGTTCAGTGGGCTACCTCATCATAAATACTTATTGCTGCTCAGTAGGCTACCTCATCATCACTACTTATTGCTGTTCAGTGGACTACCTCATCATCAATACTTACTGCTGTTCAGTGGGCTACCTCATCATCAATACTTACTGCTGTTCAGTGGGCTACCTCATCATAAATACTTATTGCTGCTCAGTAGGCTACCTCATCATCACTACTTACTGCTGTTCAGTGGGCTACCTCATCATCACTGCTTATTGCTGTTCAGTAGACTACCTCATCATCAATACTTACTGCTGTTCAGTGGGCTACCTCATCATCAATACTTAGTGCTGTTCAGTGGACTACCTCATCATCAATACTTAGTGCTGTTCAGTGGACTACCTCATCATCAATACTTATTGCTGTTCAGTGGACTACCTCATCATCAATACTTAGTGTATATCAGCAGATTTCATCAGGAAAAAAATACTCATGATGAACCATCATACTGTATCTTACTGTGTGTGTGTGTGTGTGTGTGTGTGTGTGTGTGTGTGTGTGTGTGTGTGTGTGTGTGTGTGTGTGTGTGTGTGTGTGTGTGTGTGTGTGTCTCCAGTGTGAGTCTGTCTCAGTCATAGTGATTCCCATAACTAACCAGGTTTCTATCCAACCATTTCATACAGATTAATTACCTGACACATTAAAAACGTCACGACTGGGCTGATGGAAACAGGAAACAGGATATGCCGGTACAATTTTATAAATACCGACAGACAATCTGTTCGTTCGACATGGTGGGATCTTCTTTTGTTTTGTGTAAAATGAATGATGTGAGAAATGGCAGTGGAAATGGCTTTATGTGCAAATATTGATATAACCATCATATCAAGTCATGCGATGATATGGTGTGATACTAGGACTCAGGAAAGCATGCCGTTTCTTAGGCTACAGATTAAATAAATTACGATGATCTTCCCAGGGTGGTGAAAGTGCACGGTGACGAGTTTGATGCTCTTTCTCCAATAAATATCGATGGTCTAATTCCGGTGACATGGTGATCGATGCTTGACTGCCCGTTTGACAAATACAAATAATAATATTCTGGCTCTTATCCAGGGCCAGCCCCAGGCATAAGAGACATAAGTTTATAGTGTGCCTGAGAAAAAACAAGGTCTGAACTCACTATTGCGAGTAAGAATAGTAGGATACACAAGGTGCAATTTAAGAAATGTGGTTGTGCATCGGCTTGTTGTGTCAGTCACTGACAGTCACTCAATTAGCCATGCCACCTACCAATCTTTAGATTGGTAGTTAGTTTAGCCACCTCCCGTGGAGTTAGTTTAGCCAGCTATCCAGGCGAGTGAACAGATTGGGCTCTACCTGTCCCTTTGCCCTTCCAGTCTCCAAACTACCCTTTTGGGTGGTGGTATAATTTATCACAAAGGGGATTTTTTTGGTGTATATTTTTATTTTTTTGTCATTGCTGTTCAGAACCCACTGCCCGCAAGTCTGTGTCAAGTTCACCAGCCCCCCCCCCCCCCCGGACCCATGTCCGCTGTTTGAACCTGATGAGCTGCCCTGTACGGAGCTTTCACACGCCCCAGTTGTGTCTCTTTCCCAGTTTGCCCTGTAGTGAGATTGGATACCAGCTCGGTCACCCGTCGAGTAGCTAGCTACCCAGTTTAAATATCAACAGTACTGTCACAGGCACTATAACATTTGATTAACCATTGATGACATCTGATTTAGCCTACATCATCATTAATATGAAGCCTGGTTGGCTGATACACGCAGCGGCAGAAACACAGAGGTAAATCACAATCAGTAAAAAAAAAAAAAATCAAGCTATAAAATGTCTATGTTTTCTCTCCGGCCCATTCCAAAATGTACAGAATTGTAGAAAACTTGCTTTAAAAATGGCAACATTTTCTCTACTCCACTAGGCAATGTGTAGAACTGCAGGAAATGTACTTTAAAACTACAAAAACTCTCCACCGTCGAGAGGGGGGCCACTAAAATGTTTTAGTTTTTTTGGGAGGGGTGTCCAGTGTCCTGCATTCTCCCCTAAACCACTAACCACATTGTCTTGCCCACATTATGTGTAAATGGGTCCCAAATGGCACCCTTTTCCCTATGTAGTGCACTACTTTTTGAGCAGATCCCTACGGTCTGTGGTAAAAAGCAGTGAGCTGGTTGCTATTTGGGATGGAGGTGTAAAGGTTCTGATCCGGTTCACACCGAGGCTCGAACCCAGGACCTCCGCCCTGCTGGCACACGTGACCGCCCTCCTGAAGCGTCTATACCAGTCGGCACCATACGAAACGTTAGCTGTACAGAGGCACAAGTGGGGACAGTTCACGCTTAGGAGTAAGTTTCACACATCCCCCGTGTGTTACACAGGCAGTATTTCGTTCCTACTACGTCAAAAGACATCTTACTTTGAGATTGTAATATCAGAAATGATGGTAAACAGCTGAGAATGATGAAAATATGATGATTTTTTATTTTATTTTAAAGCCCAGTTCCTCTATGTGATTTCAAGGTTACTATACAGTAAATTAATTTATTTCAACATATTGATACAAATTCAATTAGTTTCCTTCCTTTCACTGTCATCTCCCTGTTATTTCTACCATCGCTGCATCTTCCCGATAGCCTGAATCACAAACCCATCTCAGCGGGTTGAAGCCAGGGCTCCATCTCTGTCTACAATAAGCCTTTATCTCGTAACGTCACACTCTCATTCAGAGAAAACTGTTCTGAATGTTTTATATTATTATGGGCGACGGGTAGCCTAGCTGACTGGGTGAAAAATCTGTCCATGTGCCCTTGAGCAAGGGACTTAACCCGAATCGCTCCTGTAAGTCGCTCTGGATAAGAGCGTCCGGTGAATGTATTGCAACGTATTAGATGCTATTTGAGTATAGTTTGAATTTTGACTTGAGCTTCTATATAAAGCTGTATCCAATCTAGGTTCAGTGAGAGAAGATATATATATATATATATAAGTTGCACTGGATAAGACTTGAATGCTAAAATGCTAAATGTATACAAATGCTGTATCTAGTCAGTGTGCTCTACTCTATGTGAAAGGGTTGCTCTGAACACTGGCTGAGGTCTGGGTGGCACTCCAGTCAAGATGTAGGAGGAGGAGGGAGGAGGAGGGAGGAGGGAGGAGGAGGAGGAGGGAGGAGGAGAGATGTAGGGGGTAAGTGTGTTTAGAAGAGACTAGATTACATAACTACTACACCTCACATGCCTTGCTGTATAACATGGAGAAAGACAGAGGGGAAGAGAGAAGATGAATAAGGGTGGGTGGTAATTACGGGAGAACAAAAAGAGAGGGGGGGACTTTGCTAACAACTACCGATGCTGAGAGGATAGTGATTTAGAAAAACAACAGACAAACACTGGTTGTGTCCCAAATAGCAACCTATATCCTATATAACAGGGTGGTACAGACTATATCCTATACAGACTGTATCCTATACAGACTATATCCTATACAGACTATATCCTATACAGACTCTATCCTATATAACAGGGTGGTACAGACTATATCCTATACAGACTATATCCTATACAGACTATATCCTATACAGACTATATCCTATATAACAAGGTGGTACAGACTATATCCTATACAGACTATGTCCTATACAGACTATATCCTATACAGACTATATCCTATACAGACTCTATCCTATATAACAGGGTGGTACAGACTATATCCTATACAGACTATATCCTATACAGACTATATCCTATACAGACTATATCCTATATAACAAGGTGGTACAGACTATATCCTATACAGACTATGTCCTATACAGACTATATCCTATACAGACTATATCCTATACAGACTCTATCCTATATAACAGGGTGGTACAGACTATATCCTATACAGACTATATCCTATACAGACTATATCCTATACAGACTATAACCTATATAACAAGGTGGTACAGACTATATCCTATACAGACTATGTCCTATACAGACTATATCCTATACAAACTGTATCCTATACAGACTATATCCTATACAGACTATATCCTATATAACAAGGTGGTACAGACTATATCCTATACAGACTATATCCTATACAGACTATATCCTATACAGACTATATCCTATACAGACTGTATCCTATACAGACTATATCCTATACAGACTATATCCTATATAACAGGGTGGTACAGACTATATCCTATACAGACTATATCCTATACAGACTATATCCTATACAGACTGTATCCTATACAGACTATGTCCTATACAGACTATGTCCTATACAGACTATATCCTATACAGACTATATCCTATACAGACTATATCCTATACAGACTATATCCTATATGACAGGGTGGTACAGACTATGTCCTATACAGACTATATCCTATACAGACTATATCCTATACAGACTATATCCTATACAGACTATATCCTATATAACAGGGTGGTACTGGATTTGAATTGAAGGCTGTCAATTCAGGAAGTGATTTGAATTTAAAATCCCATTTTATTTATTTTTTTACATAAAAAGCTTCTCCTTTTCAGTTACTATAACTAGACAATCAGTTAAGAACAAATTCTTATTTACAATGAGGGCCTATCAGGGAACAGTGGGTTAACTGTCAGCCTATCAGGGAACAGTGGGTTAACTGTTAGCCTATCAGGGAACAGTGGGTTAACTGTTAGCCTATCAGGGAACAGTGGGTTAACTGTCTTGTTCAGGAGCAGAACGACAGATTCTTACCTTGTCAAGTCGAGGATTCGATCTTGCAACCTTTTGGTTACTAGTCCAACTCCAACCACAAGGCAACCTGCCACCCCTTTCCCAATTCCCCAGTTAATTGGGAAGTCATAAATTCCTGAATTGACTCCACAATGCTGCTATATGGTGAACTACTTTTGACCAGAGCCCTATGGGCTTAATAGGGAATAGTGCACTTAATAGGGAAAACACACACTTCAATTTGGGACGGAACCTTAACGTGTCTGGGTGCAGTGTAACAGATTTACCAGCAGGTGGCGCCACTGACCTTCTAATGTAGTCAACTAACCACAGGCAAAGAAGACTGACATATCTGCAGTTCTGTACACCATTCACTTATCATGCATATCAACAAACAGTGAGATTGAGTTGAATTACAGATGACTGATTGGGAGTGTTTGTTATCAGATTTAACATTACATGGGTGTTGCGTCCCAAATGGAACCCTATTACCTATAGTGCAACGCTATGAGTCCTGGTCAAAAGGACTTGCACTATGTAGGGAATAGGGTGCCAATTGGGATACACATTGTACTCCTGGTTTGGGCACCTCTCAGTCAAGAACAGATGTAAACTGGCATTACCATCAGGCCAGCAAAAATAGTTGGCAGCTCCAAGAACAAATATTGTATCGTTATTGTAACTACAAACATTCTACCGTTATTGTAACTACAAACATTGTACTGTTATTGTAACTACAAACATTGTACTGTTATTGTAACTACAAACATTGTACTGTTATTGTAACTACAACCATTGTACTGTTATTGTAAATACAAACATTATACTGTTATTGTAAATACAAACATTGTACTGGACATAGAAGAATATAAATACATGTTTTGAGCTCCTGGTTCCTGATGATCATCTGTACATCTCAATTATCTTTCTCTGATATTTGCATCTTTGTCTTTATTTTCTGACTTTCCATTTCAATATTTGTATAGGGCCATAGCCAGATAGTTGGTCATCACCATATATATAGGGGGTCATCACCATATAGATAGGGGGTCATCACCATATAGATACGGGGTCATCACCATATAGATAGGGGGTCATCACCATATAGATAGGGGGTCATCACCATATAGATAGGGGGTCATCACCATATAGATAGGGGGTCATCACCATATAGATAGGGGGTCATCACCATATAGATAGGGGGTCATCACCATATAGATAGGGGGTCATCACCATATAGATAGGGGGTCATCACCATATAGATAGGGGGTCATCACCATATAGATAGGGGGTCATCACCATATAGATAGGGGGTCATCACCATATAGATAGGGGGTCATCACCATATAGATAGGGGGTCATCACCATATAGATAGGGGGTCATCACCGTATAGATAGGGGGTCATCACCATATAGATAGGGGGTCATCACCATATAGATAGGGGGTCATCACCATATAGATAGGGGGTCATCACCATATAGATAGGGGGTCATCAACATATAGATAGGGGGTCATCACCATATAGATAGGGGGTCATCACCATATAGATAGGGGGTCATCACCATATAGATAGGGGGTCATCACCATATAGATGGGGGGTCATCAACATATAGATAGGGGGTCATCACCATATAGATAGGGGGTCATCACCATATAGATAGGGGGTCATCACCATATAGATAGGGGGTCATCACCATATAGATAGGGGGTCATCACCATATAGATAGGGGGTCATCACCATATAGATAGGGGGTCATCACCATATAGATAGGGGGTCATCACCATATAGACAGGGGGTCATCACCATATAGATAGGGGGTCATCAACAGAAATCCATCAGTTCTCTGGACCTTATAGGGTAAGATTTGAATCTCCCTGGGCTGGAAAATAAAAAGGTACCTCAAATAAAAGGTAACCTAGGAGGGCACTAAATATTAGGGTCCATTAAAGGTTTCACTATATTCCTTCACAAAACCGTGTCGCGGTATTCCACATAACAGTCTCCATATGAGCACACAATGAAAAGACGCTATAAAGAAGTTGAAAAGACATTGAAAAGAAGTTGAAAAGAAGTTGAAAAGAAGTTGAAAAGTTGAAAAGACGTTGAAAAGACGTTGAAAAGACGTTGAAAAGTTGAAAAGACGTTGAAAAGACGTTGAAAAGAAGTTGAAAAGATGTTGAAAACACGTTGAAAAGACGTTGAAAACACGTTGAAAAGACGTTGAAAAGACGTTGAAAAGACGTTGAAAAGAAGTTGAAAAGACGTTGAAAAGACGTTGAAAAGACGTTGAAAAGACGTTGAAAAGACGTTGAAAAGACGTTGAAAAGACGTAATAAAATACGTCTTTCAACCAATCTTGCTGAACAATATGATAACATAAATTTAAATTCAGACATTAGTTGTCAAAAAAGAAAATCGGATGTTATTCAGTGTTCAGAGATTATATCTCTGTCTGTGTTGACAGTCCTCTTCAGTCCTAATATACATACCAAGGTGTCAATCTAAGACTGGCTTATTCTAAAATGGATAAAATCAAACAAATTCCTCATCAATCCACACACAGTACCCCATAATGAGAAAGCAAAAACAGGTTTTTAGAGATTTTAACAAATGTATTAAAATAAAAAACAGAAATACCTTATTTACATAAATATTCAGACCCTTTGCTATGAGACTCCAAATTGAGCTCAGGTGCATCCTGTTTCCATTGATCATCCTTGAGATGTTTCTACAACTTGATTGGAGTCCACTTGTGATAAATTCCATTGATTGGACATGTTTTGGAAAGGCACACACCTGTCTATATAAGGTAGACAGTGCATGTCAGAGCAAAAACAAGTCATGAGGTCGAAGGAATTGTCCGAAGAGCTCCGAGACAGGATTGTGTCGAGGCACAGATCTGGGGAAGGGTACCAAGAACACAGTGGCCTCCATCATTCTAAAATGGAATAAGTTTGGAATCACCAAGACTCTTCCTAGAGCTGGCCGTCCGGCCAAACTGAGCAATCAGGGGAGAAGGACCTTGGTCAAGGAGGTGACCAAGAACCCGATGGTCACTGTGACAGGGCTCTAGAGTTCCTCTGTGGAGATGGGAGAACCTTCCAGAAGGATAACCATCTCTGCAGCACTCCACCAATCAGGCCTTCAAGGTAGAGTGGCCAGACAGAAGCGACTCCTCAGTAAAAGACACATGAAACCCCGCTTGGAGTTTGTCAAAAAGCACCTAAAGACTTTCAGACCATGAGAAACAAGATTCACTGGTCTGATGAAACCAATATTGAACTCATTGGCCTGAATGCCAAGCATCATGTCTGGAGGAAACCTGGCACCATCACTACGGTGAAACATGGTAGTGGCAGCATCATGCTGTGGGGATGTTTTTCAGCAGAAGAGACTGGGAGACTAGTCAGGATCGAGGGAAAGATGAACGGAGCAAAGTACAGAGATCCTTGATGAAAACTTGCTCCAGAGCGCTGAGGACCTCAGACTGGGGCGAAGGTTCATCTTCCAACAGGACAACGACCCTAAATACACAGCCAAGACATCGCAGGAGTGGCTTCAGGACAAGTCTCTGAATGTCCTTGAGTGGTCCAGCCAGAGCCCGGACTTGAACCCAATCGAACATCTCTGGAGAGACCTGAAAATAACTGTGCAGCGACGCTCCCCATCCAACCTGACAGAGCTTGAGAGGATCTGCAGAGAAGAATGGGAGAAACTCCCCAAATACAGGTGTGCCAAGCTTGTAGTGTCATACCCAAGAAGACTCCAGACTGTAATCACTGCCAAAGGTGCTTCAACAAAGTACTGAGTAAAGGGTCTGAATACTTATGTAAATGTGATATTTCAGTGTTTTATTTTTAATAAATTTGCCAATATTTATAAAAACCTCTTTTTGCTTTGTCATTATGGGGTATTGTGTGAAGATTGATGAGGGGGGAAACAATGGAATCCATTTTAGAATAAGGCCGTACCGTAACAAAATGTGGAAAAAGTCAAAGGGTCTGAATACTTTCAGAATGCGCTGTATATCTATGGTACCTGTCAACAACATTATGATAATTGTGTTGGGCCTTCGTTCCAGACAGCGGCTCATTGTGAGGGGACACCTTCAGATAAATGTCACTCGGAGAGAGCCAACTAATAGCTCATTATAGGTATCAATTACTGATCATCACAACCACAGCAGATAGGGATCCTCAGCTGTAGACGGAAGAGACATTGGGTCTAGTCCCAAATACAGTGCACTTAAAAAAGTAGTGCACTATACAGGGAATAGGGTGCCATTCTGTATGCATTAATTAAGATGCCCCCCTCCCTCCAAAACTAAAATTATAATAATAATTAACCAGCACTTACACACTCCACCCCCCCTGTCTAGCTCGGACTCTACTGATAGCTACTCTATTGAGGTAAAAAAAAGACTTTCTATGACTGTGATATGTGGTTGTCCCACCTAGCAATCTGAAGATGAATTCACTAACTGTAAGTCTCTCTGGATAAGAGCATTTGCTAAATGACTCACTAACTGTAAGTTTCTCTGGATAAGAGCATCTGCTAAATGACTCACTAACTGTAAATCTCTCTGGATAAGAGCGTCTACTAAATGACTCACTAACTGTAAGTCTCTCAGGATAAGAGTATCTGCTAAATGACTCACTACTGTAAGTCTCTCTGGATAAGAGCATCTGCTAAATGACTCACTAACTGTAAGTCTCTCTAGATAAGAGTATCTGGTAAATGACTCACTACTGTAAGTCTCTCTAGATAAGAGCATCTGCTAAATGACTCACATATAAAATGTACAGGCACTGGTGGAATTTATTAGTTATTGACACAAGGTGGAAAGCAGTTCGGAAACAGGTTTGAAGTAATGGCTCTGATATTTAACTTTTTTTTCCAGTGGGGGGGGGGGGGGGGGCCCGGCGCGCGGATCCCGAGCCAGTGAAGTTAGCTCTGGTCCTGCTAAACCAACAGTAGCCTATAGACTGGTGTCCAGTGCTATGGTCCAAGAGATATTATAACATAGACCTAACATGTTTACAGAATGTTACATTATTCTGTCAGAAACTGTTAATAAAAAGGATATTTCAACAGAATGTCTAGGGCTATGATTATACTGTATAATCCTCTTCGTAAACAGTCGCTGAAGCAATAATCTAATAAAAACGTAAGTAGAGTGTAGACCTTGAATGCGCCCTGCTCTCTGAGTCAAGATAAAGAAGGTGGGTGGGTGACTGCTTTTGTCCGTCCGCAACGAGCAATGTTCTCACACACTGCCTACTGCTGCTGGGAAAACGAGTCAACCGTCATATTTTACAAATCAAATGTTTCAAATTTAATTCAAGATTTTCAACTTTGAGGTGAGTAAATCATTATTTAAACACTTACTCCTGTAAATGTTTTTTTTAATTATTTTTTACAGTTATCACTGGTAATGTATGCCAATTTAACATAAAACAAGACTACAACATGTAAGTAATACAAAATGAAAGAAAAAGTTAAAAGTTTGCGATACCTGTCAGTGAATCATGCTGCTCTTTTGTGTATTCCACAGGTGGAATTTGAACAGTTTGGGATTCCTGGTAATAAATCATGAAAATTCACAACATGTAATTGCTTAGGAAATAGGCTACTATCATAGGCATGATCGAATACCTTTTATTTGCATTTGTATGATATTTCATGTTTTTTTTTTAAATCACATTATACCCAGCTAACACACATTCTGAGAACAATATGTTTCTTAGAGCTTGTTGAGAGAGTGGTTTTGCATACAACCTTCCCACAACGTTCTGGAAATGGTACAGAATAGTTGCTTGGCTTTGGTACATTCTCAGCATATTTAAGGAACTTTACAAAATAACGTTACTTTCTTGGCATTTCATTTACTCTAACAGAACGTTTCCCATAAGTTCAAACATGGTTAAGTTTTCAACAACAACAAAAAACGTGTTCATGTTCTAAGAACGTTCTCCAACTGGTTTGACGTTGGGATTGTTCTCAAATAGTTCAGAGAACGTTAAGAAACAACGTTCTCCTGTGGGAATTTCAATACTTCAGCATAATGATTCCACCAGGTTCCCTCATGCTTCTATTTAAAATAATGTTCTCAGTACGTTCAGAAAACGTTAGTAATGTTCATTGAAAACGTTTTAAGAGTGTTATTGAAATACACACATTCCGGTTTCAGCATCAACGCATCTGTGTTCAGGAGTGTTGGCCACAACCACTAATTGCCCACACCTGATCTCAATCTTATTGGGTGGTTGTTTCCTTTGAAATGGGGTCCGTTTGAATAGACTAAAATGAACAGCTTTTGTAAAACAAAAACAAAAAAATACATGTCATTCTAGCTCCATCCTAGTGGCGCAGTGGACTAATTCCATGGCTAGAGAATCGAAGATCATAGGTTTAAATCTCACTGACGCTGTGCCACAATAAAATAAAAAAATGTGTATGCATGATTAATGCCAAAACAAATACATTTCTATGTGTCTTATCTTTCACCTAACGTAGCAGTGATATTAAAATCCTTATTGAAACATTCAGTGAAAGTTTTTTAAGGAAGTTATTCAAAAACCTCATCAGAATGTTAATAAAACCTCCAGGAAAACGTTCAGGGAACCATAGTAAAACATTCTCAGAACCCCCCTGGAACCATAGTAAAACATTCTCAGAACCACCCTGGAACCATAGTAAAACATTCTCAGAACCCCCCTGGAACCATAGTAAAACATTCTCAGAACCCCCCTGGAACCAGAGTAAAACATTCTCAGAACCTCCCTGGAACCAGAGTAAAACATTCTCAGAACCTCCCTGGAACCAGAGTAAAACATTCTCAGAACCCCCCTGGAACCAGAGTAAAACATTCTCAGAACCACCCTGGAACCATAGTAAAACATTCTCAGAACCTCCCTGGAACCAGAGTAAAACATTCTCAGAACCCCCCTGGAACCATAGTAAAACATTCTCAGAACCACCCTGGAACCATAGTAAAACATTCTCAGAACCTCCCTGGAACCATAGTAAAACATTCTCAGAACCCCCCTGGAACCATAGTAAAACATTCTCAGAACCACCCTGGAACCATAGTAAAACATTCTCAGAACCTCCCTGGAACCATAGTAAAACATTCTCAGAACCCCCCTGGAATTATAGTAAAACATTCTCAGAACCCCCCTGGAATTATAGTAAAACGTTCTCAGAACTGCAACCTAAAAATTATTATTCCCATAACAGGCAAAACTTTCACTTCCATTCTCAGAACATTTAAAAAACATTCAGTTTTACTGGTCAGGAAACGTATGCTTTGTTCCCAGAACCAATGGGAAGCCAAAAAACGTACGTTCCCATAACTTCCATGAACCAAATGTGCTATCTGGGTAATTGCTGCTAAATAATGAAGCTACTGAGCAACAGACTGTTGAATGTTGTTGTGCTCTTTTGGTCAGAAAACCACCAACTATTGTAGCAAATTGGGGTGGGGGGGGGGGGGGTAGCCTGACCTGGACTCAAACCCAGGTCCAGGATCTGTCAAGCCAACACCTTAACCGTTATGACAAGAGGTCCGAACCTCTTGATGAGGTCGCTAGGTGTTAGGTTAAGATCGGTAAAGTATTGATGATGCAATTTGTTATAAAACTCCCCGAAAAACGAAATATTTACTTCATGGCTGGTTTCCATGTATACATGTTGGGATCTCTGTGTAAACACACACGGGTGAAAAAGGTTCCCAACACAAACAAGTAGTCTATGGTTTTCTTAATAACAGATGGTTATGAATCAGATAGTCTCTCATCTTCAGGTAGCCTATTTAACGACTTTTCAGTAACCTTGAGTTGCTTGCAGTGTGATTCATCATACCAAAAGCATCTCAGTGCAAGAGGTGTCGCTACAGTCCCTGGTTCGAATCCAGCCTATATCACATCTGCCTGTGATTGGGAGTCCCAGTACTGGCTGAAAAGTGTTGTGGGTTCAGTGAGAGGTCATGTACAAATACCTAAGCCTACAAGTAATGGAGCTAGGGTTGCTTCCTGGTTGGAGCTAGATCCTGGATGGAGCTAGGGTTGCATCCTGGATGGAGCTGGATCCTGGATGGAGCTAGATCCTGGATGGAGCTAGGGTTGTATCCTGGATGGAGCTAGAGTTGCATCCTGGTTGGAGCTAGAGTTGTATCCTGGTTGGAGCTAGGGTTGCATCCTGGATGGAGCTAGATCCTGGTCGGAGCTAGGGTTGTATCCTGGATGGAGCTGGATCCTGGATGGAGCTAGATCCTGGATGGAGCTAGAGTTGCATCCTGGATGGAGCTAGAGTTGTATCCTGGATGGAGCTAGAGTTGCATCCTGGTTGGAGCTAGAGTTGTATCCTGGTTGGAGCTAGGGTTGCATCCTGGATGGAGCTAGATCCTGGTCGGAGCTAGGGTTGTATCCTGGATGGAGCTGGATCCTGGATGGAGCTAGATCCTGGATGGAGCTAGAGTTGCATCCTGGATGGAGCTAGAGTTGTATCCTGGATGGAGCTGGATCCTGGATGGAGCTGGATCCTGGATGGAGCTAGATCCTGGATGGAGCTAGATCCTGGATGGAGCTAGAGTTGCATCCTGGATGGAGCTAGAGTTGTATCCTGGTTGGAGCTAGGGTTGCATCCTGGATGGAGCTAGATCCTGGATGGAGCTA
Organism: Salmo salar; assembly: GCF_965601325.2. NCBI lineage: Eukaryota > Metazoa > Chordata > Actinopteri > Salmoniformes > Salmonidae > Salmo > Salmo salar. The sequence continues at coordinate 60,410,750 of NC_138312.1, read as the reverse complement.
GGGTTGTATCCTGGATGGAGCTGGATCCTGGATGGAGCTAGATCCTGGATGGAGCTAGGGTTGTATCCTGGATGGAGCTAGAGTTGTATCCTGGATGGAGCTAGGGTTGTATCCTGGATGGAGCTAGAGTTGTATCCAGGTTGGAGCTAGAGTTGTATCCTGGATGGAGCTAGGGTTGCATCCTGGATGGAGCTAGGGTTGTATCCTGGTTGGAGCTAGGGTTGTATCCTGGGGAGCTAGGGGACCGGGGGCTAGGGTTGTATCCTGGTTGGAGCTAGGGTTGTATCCTGGATGGAGCTAGAGTTGTATCCTGGTTGGAGCTAGGGTTGTATCCTGGATGGAGCTAGGGTTGTATCCTGGATGGAGCTAGGGTTGTATCCTGGATGGAGCTAGGGTTGTATCCTGGTTGGTGCTAGGGTTGCATCCTGGTTGCAAGATTCTCGGAATCAGAGGGTAGTAAGAAGGAAATATGGAAATCCCCAACCATGATTTCTAGAAAACCAGTTGCCGGTTGCATCCCAAATGGCAACATATTCCCTATGTAGTGCACTGCTTTTGACCAGGTCTACCTAGGGAATAGGGTGCCATTTGGCAAACAAGCAGTGTTTGACCTTGAGAGATTTATTAAGATAATAATCTGTTATTTATTTTGACCTTGTAGGTATGGTACAGGCTGATGGGGGTACTGAATCAGGGAGGATAGAGTATTGGCTGATGGGGGTACTGAATCAGGGAGGATAGAGTATTGGCTGATGGGGGTACTGAATCAGGGAGGATAGAGTATTGGCTGATGGGGGTACTGAATCAGGGAGGATAGAGTATTGGCTGATGAGGGTACCGAATCAGGGAGGATAGAGTATTGGCTGATGGGGGTACTGAATCAGGGAGGATAGAGTATTGGCTGATGAGGGTATTGAATCAGGGAGGATACAGTACTGGCTGATGGGGGTATTGAATCAGGGAGGATACAGTGCTGGCTGATGAGGGTATTGAATCAGGGAGGATAGAGTACTGGCTGATGAGGGTACTGAATCAGGGAGGATACAGTACTGGCTGATGGAGGTATTGAATCAGGGAGGATAGAGTACTGGCTGATGAGAGTACTGAATCAGGGAGGATACAGTACTGGCTGATGGAGGTATTGAATCAGGGAGGATACAGTACTGGCTGATGGAGGTATTGAATCAGGGAGGATACAGTACTGGCTGAAGAGGGTATTGAATCAGGGAGGATACATGGATACAGATTGCTGTGATTACTCCTGATGTTTCCAACACTTCTGACATCATGTGAAGGGATCAAGACAGGATGAAGAGGAGGGGGGTGATATGGACATCCTACAGATCACCGGTCCTTCGCAAAAATAATACTTAGATGAAGAAGTTATCTAGAGAGGAGCACCATGATGGATTCTATTCAGTCTGCACCTGATGTCTTCACCACAGACAGGTACTGCAAACCACCACTTTGTGTGTCTAATGAAATTCTACACAGAGTGTACAAAACATTAAGGACACCTCTCACCCCTACATGGACTCTATGAGTTGTCGAAAGCCGTTCCACAGGGATGCTGGCCCATGTTGACTGCAATGCCTCCCACTTGTTGTCCAGTTGGCTGGATGTCCTTTGGATGGTGGGCCATTCTTGATACACACGGGAAACCGTTGAGCATGAAAGCCCCCAGCAGCGTTGCAGTTCTTGACACAAACTGGCGCTCCTGGCACCTACTACCATACCCCGTTCAAAGGCACTTAAATATTTAGTCTTGTCCCTTCACCCTCTGAATGGCACACATACACAAACCATGTCTCAATTGTCTTAAGGCTTAAAAAATATTATTTAACCCGTCTCCTCCCCTTCATCTACACTGATTTGAAGTGGATTTAACAGGTGACATCAACAAGGGATCATAGCTTTCACCTGGTCAGTCTGTAATGGAAAGAGCAGGTGTTCTTAATGTTTTGTCCACCGCAGTGTTTGTTGTCATAGCTATTCAAAACCATTGGTGTATAAAACGTATTGCATTAGAGCAATGGGAGTGTTTTTCTTTTCTTCAACAGCACCTTGAGCGAACCACGATACCATGAGACCCAACAGTCACCATCCAACTCAACCATACCCGTCGAGCATCACAACAGCTTCCACAACGCCCTACTAGGTATGTGTGTGTGTTTGTGTGTGTGTGTGTGTGTGTGTGTGTGTGTGTGTGTGTGTGTGTGTGTGTGTGTGTGTGTGTGTGTGTGTGTGTGTGTGTTGAGAAAGGCACAATTTGGTTCTAAGCAAGGGACAATGAAGTATCTCTATGTACATCTATCACTCCAGTGTTAATCTGCTAAATTGTAATTACTTCGCTACTATTGACCTATTTATTGCCTTCCCTCCTCACGCCATTTGCACACACTGTATATAGACTTTTTTGTAATTTTTCTATTGTGTTATTGACTGTACGTTTGTTTATTCCATGTGTAACTCTGTGTTGTTGTTTGTGTCGCACTGTTTTGCTTTATCTGGCCAGGTCACAGTTGTAATGAGAACTTGTTCTCAACTGGCCTACCTGGTTAAATAAAGGTGAAATAAAAAAATAAAAAAATAAAAAATCTATGCTATCTACTCTAGGTGTCTTCCTGGGCTTCCTGTCGTTGTTCACCGTCGTCATGAACATCCTGGTACTTTACGCTGTGAAGAAGGAGCGCACCCTCCACACGGTGGGCAACCTCTACATCGTCAGCCTCTCCGTGGCGGATCTCATCGTCGGGGCAACCGTGATGCCCCTCAACCTGGTCTATCTGCTGGAGGATGAGTGGAGGCTGGGGAGAGTCGTCTGTCAGTTCTGGCTCATCATGGATTATGTAGCCAGCACAGCCTCCATCTTTAGTCTGTTTGTACTTTGTCTGGATCGGTATCGGTCCGTTCACGAGCCGCTGAGGTACCTGAAGTACCGGACCAGAAGGAGAGCTAGCGTTATGATCTCAGGGGCCTGGCTGTTGTCTACGATGTGGATTATTCCTATTCTAGGGTGGAGATCGTTTGCTACTGTCGATCTTAAGCCGGAAATGGAGAATAAGTGTGACACTGATTTCCGGTTTGTTACGTGGTTTAAGGTTTTAACTTCAGTGTTTAACTTCCACCTTCCATCTCTGTTGATGCTGTGTTTCTACTCACGCATCTACATGGCTGTGAGGAAGCACATCAGAGAGAGGGAAAAGATTATCAATCCTACAGATTCTGTGGCGGGAAACCGTATAGAACACAAAGCCCAAACAGGAAATGGACCCTGCGAGTCTTCTAACAAGGAAAAGAAGGGAAACGACTGTGACTTTGATCAGTACACTTTAGACCAGCTGTACAACTCAACAGATACAACTGAAACCAACGCATCCAGGGAACCCAAGTCTGGGAAAGACTCTCACTCCAGTCATTCACTGCTCAGAATGACAAAACATCTGAGGACGACTGTAAAGGGCAAAAGAAAGAGCAGCTCTTTGTCTTTTCAGGGGAAGGATTCAGACTCAGAGACCCCTTTGAACCTGTCAACACTACCTCTCAGCTTCACACACTCCGACGACAACAACGCGCAGGAACTGTACGTATCCGTGAGCGACATAGCCGTGCCGCTAAACTCTGTGGCTGACGTCTGCGAGATAACCCAGAAAGCTGACGTGCAGAGGTACACCACCATGTTGTACAACGATTTCACCCAGTCTCTGAATTCACCCCCGTCACCATGGCCCCAGGAAGACTCAGAGCCTGATGATGGTGCTAACCCGGACGCTGTAGCCAACGCTGTGACTCTTAAGCAGACCTGGCAGAAGTTCTGTGCCCAGTCCAGGCAGCGTATCCAGAGCCTTCAGGTCCATAAGGAGCACAAAGCGGCCAAGCAGCTGGGCTGTATTATAGCTGGGTTCATGACGTGCTGGATCCCCTACTTCATAGTCTTTATGGTCATGGCTTTCTGCCAAACCTGTGTACATCACGACCTACATATGTTCACGATATGGCTCGGGTATATAAACTCTACTTTGAACCCAATCATATACCCCCTCTGCAATGAGAATTTCAAAAGGGTGTTCAAAAAGATTTTACACATTCATTTGTGATGAAATGTTTTCTGAACAGTGTCTTGATTGGCAGGTAGCCCTTTCAGTTATGTTTTTGATGCTGCTTTAACTTAGGTGTGCTTGCATGTTTTGAGTAACTTCAATTTGGTACCTTAACTTTGTATAGTTTTGTAAATATAATGCTTATTTATTGTAGGCCTAAATATTTCTGTATCAAACCCAAACCATAACATCATCCTTCTCACTCAACAATAAGTGCCACGTGTTATTGTGAAATAACAGAAAGCATTGCAATTCTGTATTTATTGATTATTAATTTCAATAACTCTGCAGAAGAAGGCACAGAGACGCTTTCAATACAATCTGGTTCAAGTTCAAACCTTAATTGTCAATTTTTTTTGTGAAAATGGAAATGTGTCTTATCTCAAACCGCAACCAACCATGCATTCCAGTCTTCAAGGAGTCTTGTCTGACTTTTTACATTTATTTTAGTCAGTCGTGTCTGTAATTTCCAATAAAAAAGACCCTTTCAATACAATCTGATTAAAGTTCAAACCTTAATTGTCAATTTTTTGGGTGAAAATGGAAATGTGTCTTATCTCAAACCGCAACCAACCATGCATTCCAGTCTTCAAGGAGTCTTGTCTGACTTTTTACATTTATTTTAGTCAGTCGTGTCTGTAATTTCCAATAAAAGAGTCTGAACTGGTGTGGTTTGTAATGGATGAGTAGCAAACTGTTATACTGTACTTCCATTACCAAAAATATTTATACAAAAAGACATCTCAAAGTATTTCAGTGGTTTGCCTTGATTTGAGGGGGCGCTAGTGTAGACTAAACCTTACTGCTGTAACTCAGAGCTCACACTGTGGTAAACAAGGCAACACGATATGTTTACATTCTACTATATAAAAAAAAAAGAAGCTTTTAACATTTACTAAATACATTTACTCATAGCTCACTCTCTATGTAGACAAAATGTCAATATCTGTAAATAATGTGTTGGCCACATCCTGAGTTGAGGTCATGCAAGCCACCATAATTATAGTTATTTTCACTTTTGCCTTAATAATCTGGGTAAATACATTATTGGGGATTAAAAAGACTGATGGCTAAATATGTGAATAGCTGGACTACAGAGAATTACCTCTGAAGGCTATACTGACAGACATTCAGACATTTACAACGATTTTCTAGTGTATTGGAATCAGCTATTCCTCTCCAGTGGAACCAAAACACATGACTCACAAACTGTCCCAATTCACTCCCTAACCCTTCACGGTGAGCTGATCTGTAAGGTGTTGGCTATTTGGTGGAAGCTACACTACTACACTGTTTATACCCATCTGCTGTTCAGAACTGTAAACAAGGGTTAGAGACAATAAGCTAGAGACAGGCCAGGGGCCCCTACTGATGTCCATTGGCCCTTGTCCATCTAACTTCTATGCACATAAGTGGTGGCATGAAATTGGACACAGAAATACTCATGCATCTACATTGTAGATGGACCCAATGGAATATAGCTAGTTTATCTTTACATGTTACAGTGAAGTGAATACTTTATTGATTAGGATAATTGGGAAATGATTAGAAGCTAAAGTGGGCTGTGGAAAGTTGGGTTGGTGCTGCATGGAAAAACTGCCTGAGCAGTACCAGCCTAGCTGGTTGGTTTAACTCAACCAATTAAATAACCAATGAAGTTGAGTGCATGGAATGTGGCTCAACACGAAAATCCTCATTTGACATGACTTCTAGAGTATGCTTTTCTACAGAAGACACATGCGACTATGTCCCCTCTTTTTGGCCTGTTTTAAGGACTATCCGTCAGCTTACTTCCTGGTGCTTTTTTTTGTTCATTAATTAGTTAGATAGCTGGGTTGTTAGCTTATTGCTAACTAGCAACAACAAAAAAACATTGATAGTTTTATTGGCTCATCCGGGCAGAAAATTAGTAACGTCGAGATGAGGAGTGGAGCGTACAAGTTTCTGTCCGTTTTTTCTTGTCTCATTGTCTGCGGTTTCATGTTCATGTTTTGGTTTTTCGTTTTTTACTCTATGGTACATGCGCCATAACTTACATCTGGAATTTATTCTTACCGGTTTGCTAGCTATTTAGCACAGACAGCTAGCTAAGTTCGCTAACGTTAGATTTACCAAGTCGGCATTGGCGATTTTGTCCCCCAGCACAAAACAACCCAAACTGACAAGTTGTAGCCAGTAAAATAAATGTAATTAGTTACATAACAATCAACAGAAAGAGACAAATGTAGCAACTGTAGCTAATTAGCTAACGGCTACCTAGCAACAACATTGTGCGCGTACCCATAGTGCATTGCGGCAACGACAAAACAGTTGATCACATGATCTGAATAAGGAAGCGAGGTGTATTTGGGTAAGTTTATCACGGGTAAAAACAAATTAAATGTAAACGCACTTCTCTCAGTGCTCAACAGTTCTATGTAGCTAAGTGACATATCCTTTGGCTCAGTTAAACTCGTCGTGTTTGGTGTTATGTGCATGACAGGAGCCTTGTAATCGACTCCACCGTGGAAGGTGGGAACAGCATGAATACTCTAGTACTGTAGTTAGCTAGCTAGCTGTTGTCATGTAGACTAGCCATGCAGGAAGCCACAGCTGGCTGCTGTAATCGTGTTATTGAAACAGAAGATATAATACAATCAGATAATTCATATCTCCCAGGCAGCTGAGTATACAAGCTGCCAGATCTCGTGTGTGTGTGTGTGTGTGTGTGTGTGTGTGTGTGTGTGTGTGTGTGTGTGTGTGTGTGTGTGTGTGTGTGTGTGTGTGTGTGTGTGTGAGAATAGAGGTATAAGGTGTGAATTGAATAGTGTTGCCACATGACAGTTAGCTAGCTAGGGACAACTCCCTAACAACACTACTGAAGAGCTCCATCTGTCACTCTGCCAGCACACCCAGAGTCACACATCAATACATTATTAACATGTTTAACTAGCTATACACTCCAACATCTCCAGGAAAGAATAGTTGGAAAACTTTTGTAGGAGATGACCCTTATGGAGTCCAGTTGTTAATCAACGTGCTAAAGTAGCTATATCAGTTCCTTAAATTACTTCCTGTCATGAACAATTTTACTTCTCTCTGCTTTCTTTTCTTCTCTCTTTTCAACCCTTTTCCTCTTATTTTCTCCACCCCATCATCTCTCGTCCCCCCCCCCCCCCCCCCCCCCCCCCTCATGTCTTTTATATAGATTGTATCTGAGCATCAAGGAACAGGAGCGGTGATAGAGATGGCTTCTGTGCCCGTAGACAAAGACAGCGCAGATCAAAAGCTGCAGTTTGCTCCTTTCTCCAGTGCCTTAGAGGCAGGCTTCTGGCACCAGCTCACTCAGAAGAAACTCAACGACTACCGACTGGATGAAAGCCCCAAGAATATCAAAGGCTACTACTACAATGGTGAGCAATGAAACATTTACATTACATTTACATTACATTTAAGTCATTTAGCAGACACTCTTATCCAGAGCGACTTACAAATTGGTGGATTCACCTTATGATATCCAGTGGAACAACCACTTTACAATAGTGCATCTAAATCTTTTAAGGGGGGGGGGGGTTAGAAGGATTACTTTATACAATCCTAGGTATTCCTTAAAGAGGTGGGGTTTCAGGTGTCTCCGGAAGGTGGTGATTGACTCCGCTGTCCTGGCGTCGTGAGGGAGCTTGTTCCACCATTGGGGTGCCAGAGCAGCGAACAGTTTTGACTGGGCTGAGCGGGAACTGTGCTTCCTCAGATGTAGGGAGGCGAGCAGGCCAGAGGTGGATGAACGCAGTGCCCTTGTTTGGGTGTAGGGCCTGATCAGAGCCTGAAGGTACGGAGGTGCCGTTCCCCTCACAGCTCCGTAGGCAAGCACCATGGTCTTGTAGCGGATGCGAGCTTCAACAGGAAGCCAGTGGAGAGAGCGGAGGAGCGGGGTGACGTGAGAGAACTTGGGAAGGTTGAACACCAGACGGGCTGCGGCGTTCTGGATGAGTTGTAGGGGTTTAATGGCACAGGCAGGGAGCCCAGCCAACAGCGAGTTGCAGTAATCCAGACGGGAGATGACAAGTGCCTGGATTAGGACCTGCGCCGCTTCCTGTGTGAGGCAGGGTCGTACTCTGCGAATGTTGTAGAGCATGAACCTACAGGATTGGGTCACCGCCTTGATGTTAGTGGAGAACAACAGGGTGTTGTCCAGGGTTACGCCAAGGTTCTTAGCACTCTGGGAGGAGGACACAATGGAGTTGTCAACCGTGATGGCGAGATCATGGAACGGGCAGTCCTTCCCCGGGAGGAAGAGCAGCTTCGTCTTGCCGAGGTTCAGCTTGAGGTGGTGATCCGTCATCCACACTGATATGTCTGCCAGACATGCAGAGATGCGATTCGCCACCTGGTTATCAGAAGGGGGAAAGGAGAAGATTAATTGTGTGTCGTCTGCATAGCAATGATAGGAGAGACCATGTGAGGATATGACAGAGCCAAGTGACTTGGTGTATAGCGAGAATAGGAGAGGGCCTAGAACAGAGCCCTGGGGGACACCAGTGGTGAGAGCGCGTGGTGCGGAGACAGATTCTCGCCACGCCACCTGGTAGGAGCGACCTGTCAGGTAGGACGCAATCCAAACGTGGGCCGCGCCGGAGATGCCCAGCTCGGAGAGGGTGGAGAGGAGGATCTGATGGTTCACGGTATCAAAGGCAGCAGATAGGTCTAGGAGGATGAGAGAGAGTTAGCTTTAGCAGTGCGGAGAGCCTCCGTGACACAGAGAAGAGCAGTCTCGGTTGAATGACCAGCCTTGAAACCTGACTGATTTGGATCGAGAAGGTCATTCTGAGAGAGATAGCAGGAGAGCTGGCCAAGGACGGCACGTTCAAGAGTTTTGGAGAGAAAAGAAAGAAGGGATACTGGTCTGTAGTTGTTGACTTCGGAGGGATCGAGCGTAGGTTTTTTTCAGAAGGGGTGCAACTCTCGCTCTCTTGAAGACGGAAGGGACGTAGCCAGCGGTCAAGGATGAGTTGATGAGCGAGGTGAGGTAAGGGAGAAGGTCTCCGGAAATGGTCTGGAGAAGAGAGGAGGGGATAGGGTCAAGCGGGCAGGTTGTTGGGCGGCCGGCCGTCACAAGACGCGAGATTTCATCTGGAGAGAGAGGGGAGAAAGAGGTCAAAGCACAGGGTAGGGCAGTGTGAGCAGGACCAGCGGTGTAGTTTGACTTAGCAAACGAGGATCGGATGTCGTCAACCTTCTTTTCAAAATGGTTGACGAAGTCTTCCGCAGAGAGGGAGGAGGGGGGGGGGGGAGGGGGAGGAGGATTCAGGAGGGAGGAGAAGGTGGCAAAGAGCTTCCTAGGGTTAGAGGCAGATGCTTGGAATTTAGAGTGGTAGAAAGTGGCTTTAGCAGCAGAGACAGAAGAGGAAAATGTAGAGAGGAGGGAGTGAAAGGATGCCAGGTCCGCAGGGAGGCTAGTTTTCCTCCATTTCCGCTCGGCTGCCCGGAGCCCTGTTCTGTGAGCTCGCAATGAGTCGTCGAGCCACGGAGCAGGAGGGGAGGACCGAGCCGGCCTGGAGGATAGGGGACATAGAGAATCAAAGGATGCAGAAAGGGAGGAGAGGAGGGTTGAGGAGGCAGAATCAGGGGATTGGTTGGAGAAGGTTTGAGCAGAGGGAAGAGATGATAGGATGGAAGAGGAGAGAGTAGCGGGAGAGAGAGAGCGAAGGTTGGGACGGCGCAATACCATCCGAGTAGGGGCAGAGTGAGAAGTGTTGGATGAGAGCGAGAGGGAAAAGGATACAAGGTAGTGGTCGGAGACTTGGAGGGGAGTTGCAATGAGATTAGTAGAAGAACAGTACCTAGTAAAGATGAGGTCAAGCGTATTGCCTGCCTTGTGAGTAGGGGGGGAAGGTGAGAGGGTGAGGTCAAAAGAGGAGAGGAGTGGAAAGAAGGAGGCAGAGAGGAATGAGTCAAAGGTAGTCGTGGGGAGGTTAAAGTCACCCAGAACTGGAGAGGTGAGCCATCCTCAGGAAAGGAACTTATCAAGACGTCAAGCTCATTGATGAACTCTCCAAGGGAACCTGGAGGGCGATAAATGATAAGGATGTTAAGCTTGAAAGGGCTGGTAACTGTGACAGCATGGAATTCAAATGAGGAGATAGACAGATGGGTCAGGGGAGAAAGAGAGAATGTCCACTTGGGAGAGATGAGGATTCCAGTGCCACCACCCCGCTGGCCAGATGCTCTCGGGGTATGCGAGTACACGTGGGCAGATGAGGAGAGAGCAGTAGGAGTAGCAGTGTTATCTGTGGTAATCCATGTTTCCGTCAGTGCCAAGAAGTCGAGGTGCTGGAGGGTTGCATAGGCTGAGATGAACTCTGCCTTGTTGGCCGCAGACCGGCAGTTCCAGAGGCTGCCGGAGACCTGGAACTCCACGTGGGTCATGCGCGCTGGGACCACCAGGTTAGAGTGGCAGCGTCCACGCGGTGTGAAGCGTTTGTATGGCCTGTGCATAGGGGAGAGAACAGGGATAGACAGACACATAGTTGACAGGCTACAGAAGAGGCTACGCTAATGCAAAGGAGATTGGAATGACAAGTGGACTACACGTCTCGAATGTTCATAAAGTTAAGCTTACGTTGCAAAAATTTTATTGACTAAAAATTACGAAGATGATACAGTACTGCTGG